>NC_034598.1:26590015-26622217 GCF_900095145.1 Mus pahari
TCTGCCTCCCGAGTGCTGGGATTAAAGGAGTGTGCCACCACGCCCGGCCACCACCTCCCTCTTAAAGGCAGTGTTGTTGGGCCTGGCAACATGGTTAGATCAGGTAGATCTCAGGATGATCTCCATTCAACAGATGAGGAGGTTTGGGACTCTGTTGGGTAGTAATCTATGGCTCAGGTCCCGAAAGGGTGTCTAAGCATACATAGCCCGGCTAGAATTGGTACTTTCTCCACCATAGGGCGGCCTCACCGCACCTGGAGTTAAGTTCTCAGGTCCCGTGGGGAGGGGGCCCAGGGCAGGTAAGGAGGATGGGGAGAACTGGGATGGGCCAAAGGGCAGTTCAGGGTGGGTCACCACTGCAAGGGGGAGCTGGGAGACTAGGGTGGGCATTTAGCAGGTACCGGCCTGAGGCAGAAACCCCACCCAGTTCCTATCCACCAAGGATTAGGTGGACCTGCCAGGGTCTAGTAGAAACCCCCCAGGTCCTTGGGAAGGCCGACTGGAAAATGCTAAGGAAACCCCACTTTCCTAGGACTCCTAGGGAGCTGCCTCCTACCTCCGGTACCCCCTCCACCCCTCCGTAGCCACAGACACTGCCGGCAACTTGGCCTAGGAAGTCCCCAGAGCACATCCGAGAAACAGATGGAGCACACCCTGCCGCTACTTGACTGGAGGCCACAGAAAAAGCCGCTTGACAAAGCAGCTAGGGACCAAGGTCCCCGGCTGCTTCACTGGATGGAGCCCCTCACTAGGCATTTGGCAGAAGCCACCCACTCTGGCCAGCAGGCTGCCTACAGCGAGTCCCCCGCCTCCTGGCAAACATTTCCAGATTCTTGGAGCTCCAGGGTGGGGAGGCTCGTGGGGTACCCCAAGTCACCACCTAAAACGTCCCAGCGTGCAGGACTCGGTGCGTCTCTGAGGAGGTGACTGGCCAGCTCTGATTTTGCTGTCCCAGTGTGGGGCCCTAGGTTCTAACCAGCCCGATGGAGGCTATGGTACAGAGGGGTGCACCTGCCTGATAGCTGGGGCTTGAGTCTGATCTAAGGTCCCCATTAGATGGCTTCCTTTCTCACAGTCTCACATTCTTTACCTGCCTAGCAGGGAGCTTAAGTGTATCCGCCCCCACCCACCCAGGGACTGACCCTGTGTTGAGGGGAGGAGCCTGCTGTTCCCCAACACATTTGCCTGCACTTGTGTGGCGGGGCTCCCACTGACCATGGCCTGTCCTCTCGTGCGCAGATTTTGGAGCTCCTTTGTCAAATTCTCCAAACAGATTCTCTAAGGGCCATTCAGTTCTGGCTGCTTTACGCTCCATCAAAAGGTGAGGACCCCAGAATGTGGCGCTCTCTCTCTCTCTCTCTCTCTCTGTGTGTGTGTGTGTGTGTGTGTGTGTGTGTGTGTGTATGGGGGGGGGGATGTGAGGTTTGTCAAGATCTTGGTCTTGTCCCTGACCCTGCAGAGCAGATATCACCCAGCTACCCAGCCTCCACTTCAGAACCTTCTTTCTTTTCTTTTGGGAGTTCAAATATCCCAAAGGCTTCCTGGCGTCGCCGCCACCCCCACCCTCAGGAGGATTTCTGTGGCCCTGTGCCTTGGAGGGGACCATTCTTTAGTACCGACCTCAGGCATAGGTGTCTGGGATGAAAAAAAAACAATCAGCCGCCCCCCCCCCCCACTGCTGTAGAAAGCCTATACGCACGGGTGCAAACAGGAACACACAGGCTTGTACACAAGACCTACGAGTCCACATCTGCGTTGGGGCAGGATGGGGAGGGCACATCTCCAGACGCTCACTCTCAAGGTTTCTAGATGGGAGGAGGGAGTAGGAGGGGAGAGGTGTAAAATCCCAGATTTCCAAATGTGGTGGGGAGAAGGGGGGCAGAGGGGGAGGGGGAGGGGGCAGAAAAGGCCCAAACCAAAGTGCCTATGGGCTTTCGTGGCTGGAGAGGGTGCTGAAGGGCTAAAGAAAGAGCTCTACTCATATAGCTACAAGCACTGTGGGGAACCTTCCTTGGAAGCGCGGGGGGGGAGTTTGGAGGGGAGTTGGGGTGGGGTAGGGGTGACCTTTGAGGAATGTAACAGGATTAGAGAAAGCTGTCCTTCACTTGGGGGTGGGTGGGTGAAACAGGAACGAGGTAGGGCTGAGTATATTGCCCTGTGCTGCTTTTTCAGAAAAAGATTTAGCTCTGGGGCTTCTGCAAACCGCCGTGGCTCAGCTTATCCCCCAGCCCCTTCCCTCCATTCCAGCGGAGAAGCTCTGGAACCATCTCCAAGAGCTTCAAGAGCCTCCAGAGACACAAGAGGCAACCTACAGGTGGGCTCCGGCCCTAGAACTACACCCTCACATCCACCGCGCTGGCCAAGTAGTCCACCAAGTAGTCTCTGGTTTACTGACCCACCCGTAATCCCAGCACTGTAGACAGCAGGGGGAGGGGGAGGAAGGTGGATCCTTGAAGGAAAGCTGGTTAGCTAGACTGGATTACCAGTGTGCGCTGGACGCAGTCGAGAGATCCCGCCTCAGGAAGCAGGATGAGAACATTCTTGTGGGTGCTGGACTTTTGGTCCCTACACACTTGTGCAGCAAGTGCTCTGTGCACTTAGTTATCTCCCTAGCCAAACAATGAGGACTGGAACCTGGCAAAGTTGAGAGTCTGGGAAAAGGACATCTCAGGAGGTAGGAGGGGCACAGGCCTGGAGGTCAGGAAAGGATGAGCTGCGGGACGGACATTTGCCAAGCTAGGGCTCCGTTGAGAAAGTGACTTAGGTTTGGGGAGGCATATTTTGGTGGGCAGTTGCTTCTGTTTTGTGGACCAGGCTGGCCTCAGACCTGCTTTGTATCTGAAAATGACCTTGAACTCTTGCTCCCCCTGCCTTGAGTGCTGGGATTACCGGTGAGCACCACCGTATCCTGTTTGAACAGTGCTAGGATGGAACCTCCAAGGGTGCTCGGCACATGTTGGGCAGGCATTCTACCAACTGAGTTACAGAGGACGGCTAGGGCTGGGGTTCGTTTGGAGACAGTTTTACAGGCCCTGGGTTCAGTTTCTTAACGTTGCAACATTGTAACTAAGCCAACTGGAGAGAGCCCAACAAAGAGGGCAAGCTCTTACTGTGTGATTGGATGAGAAACCCCAAGTTGGCCTCTTCACCCTCTCTCTAAAGCCTTCCTCCAGAGTTACAGAGAAAATGATGTGAAGGGTGGGGCTGCAGTAGCTTACAGCTCACACAAGGTAGAAGAACATTAGCCGCTTGTCTGGAACCAGCTTGAAGAGCAAGGGGCTATGGGAAAGGCCATAGCAGTAGCTGTCCCTTATGACTCCAGACAAGAGGGCTTTGGTTCCCTGTGGTGTCAGTAGGCACAGAAGGACAGCTGTCGGGCTCTTTGCTTAGGAGGTGCAGGGAGGTGCCTGGATCTGTGCCTGGACAGCCCTGTGCCAGGCTCTTCAGGCAGGGTATCTTGCTTTCTCCTGAGAGCTGGTGGCTTATCATACCTATGCCAGCCTCCCGAGACTTGTCTTTTGTATTTGGTTATAGCCCATCCCTGAAGAAGACTAAGACACCACCTCTACCCAAAACAGACAAACCAGGTAAGAGTCCTCAAAGGGGTTCACCAAAGCCAGCTCTGGCTGGATTCCTGCCCAAGGAAGTTGGCTCACTTCTTCATGCAGCAAACACTTATTGAGGGGCTCTGGGGAGTCATGAGAGAAGAACTGGGGCAAGTTCCTATGTCATCAGGGCTTATTTCATAGAGAGGATGTATCCAAAGGACAGAATCCCCTGGGAGGACAGTAGGCGAATCAGGGAGCACTCCCTGTCATGAGGCATAGCCGCTTCCACTTGGGAATGCCCAGGGAGCGTCTACAAGTAGAACTCCCTGCTGCCTGGTATACTGATGGAAGACCAAGCTGGGCAGGATATCTGGGCTCTGTGGGTAGAGGGCAGCCACACGAGGTAAGACAAGAGAGGGTCAGCCTCTTGGAGAGTGTAGGACACGCTGAGGTTATGAGCAGGATGTGGTATGTCCCTGTGGTCACTGTGCCAGGCATGGATGGTGGTGGTGATGGCAAGCAGGGACAAGGGAGCCCAGGAAAGAGGCCCCTGCAGTGGATGTAGTATCTTAGACTAGAGAACGTGGGGGTGGGGTGGTAGCTGGTGGGAAGAAGAGAATGTTTGTCATCAGTGGACGAAGTGACTCTCCCTTGTCAGGCTGTGCAGGGTCCCAAGCACCCAACAGAGGGTCTGGCATGCCATAGGGGCTTGACTTGTGTTTGTGTTTGTCATCCAGATGAGAAGGGACCTGAGAGTGGCTGGGCTCCCCGAGGGGAACCAGCTCTTTCAGGTTCCCTGCAGCTGAACAGAAAGCAGAGCTGGCCTTGACCTTGGTACTTCCTTAACTGCTGCTCTCTTGCCACGGCCCCTCCTGTCCCCTTAGAGTACATAGGCAAAGCCCAAGTCCTCCTGGTGCATCCCAGCGAGGACCCAGAGGAGAAAACGACCAAGCCAAAGGCTGAAAGCTGAAGAGCGCAGACCAGAGCACGGAGACTTCTGCCTAGCTCCAAGGCAGCCGCTCAGCTTGGGGAGGGGAGGGGCGCCTGTCCTTCTACCTCACCTCCAGCCCCTGGCCTCCAACAGTACTAAATAAAATCCTGCCCTCCCTCCTGGATGAGGGCAGTTCCACCCTCCCTCAGGAGTGTCTGTGTTTGCATGGTTTCTTCTAGAAGAGAAGTGTCCCCTCCGCCAGAGCAAGCCAGTGGTACTGCCCTCAGTTAGCAAAGGACGTCACGTGATCTCCCACAGGCATGCGCAGAGGCCTGTCTCATAGGTGACTCTAGATCAGGTCAAACAGACACCTAACTTGAACCATCCCAGCCACCGCGTCTGGCCTTCTGCATTCGTTCGGGTGGTGGTGGTGGTGGAGTTTGAATAAGAATAGCCCCTATGCTCACTTATTTCAGTGTTTAGGGAGTGGCATTGTTTGAAAAGATTAGGGGTGTGGCCTTGATGGAGGAAGTGTGTCACTCACTGTCAATGGGCCTTGAGGTTTCCCAAGTCCATGCCACGCCCAGGGTCTCTTCCTGCTGCCTGTGAATCCAGATGTAGAACTCTCAGCTCCCTCTCCAGCATCATGTCTGCCTCTGTTCCACCACGCTTCCCGCCATGATGATACTGGACCAAACCTCTGAAACTGTAAGCCAGCCCCAATTAAAAGCTTTCTTTTATAAGAGTTGCCTTGGTTGGGCCGGAGAGATGGCCCAATGGTTAAGAGCACTGGCTGCTTACTCTTCCAGAGGTTCTGAGTTTAATTCCCAGCAACCACATGGTGGCTCACAATCATCTGTAATGGGGATCCGATGCCCTCTTCTGGTGTGTCTGAAGACAGCGACAGTGTACTCATATACATGTATAATAAATCTTAAAAAAAAAAAAACTTAAAAAAAAGGTTGCCTTGGTCATGGTGTCTCTTCATAGTAATAATAGAACGATGACTTAAGACAGAAGAGTCCTGGCCCCTCCAGTGTGAGACTGTCATCCCTCCATCTTTGGAGCTTTTATATCTTGCAGAAGTGACACTCTGTCTTTTTGTCTTGTCCGTTTGAAAAACTACCACACAGATACCTTGGGTTAGGTAATTCATAGACAATTGAAGTTTGTTTTACATTCTGGAAGTGGCAAAGTCTAAGGCCAAGGCTCTGGTAGGTTTGGTGTCTGATAGGGACCTGTCATTCTTGGATGAAGACCTTCTATATGCCCTTGCATGGCATAATGGAAAGACGGGCTCCCCCAGGCCCTCTTAGAAGGGTACCTATTCGCTCCCTATTCATGAAGTGAAAACTCCCATGAGCCAATTCCTCCTAAAGGCCTGCTTTTTTCAAATTGAGACAGGGCTCTCCATTTAGTCCTGTTCAGACTGGTTTTGAACTTACACTCCTCTTGGTTCAGCCTCTCTAGGGCTGGGATTATAAGTCACCATCCCTGGCCAGGTCCCAATTTCTTAACACTATGAGTCACCTTGGAGACAGAGTTTAATACTATCACCTTTCAACACAGGAATCGGGAGGTGGGGGAGTGGCGGGGATCAACTAACAGTCAAACAATAGCACCCACAAAACAGTGAGCCCCCATCCCCCTCTTCTTGGCCGCTGGGAACCACGCTCTGGTTTTCTGTGTCTGAGTATGGAGCAGTTCCCAGGAGTCTCCTAGTAGAATCCTCTTTGTCTTTTTGTATCAGGTTTGTTTTTCTTGGCATAGCATCTTTTAAGAGTCCAACCTGTTGTGACCTGTGTCACAGTCTCCTGCCACCTCTGTTTTTTATTGATGTAGCACTCAAGTTCTCCTGCCTAGACCATCCAGCTTCATCAACAACCTGAGCCCCACCAAAAGCCTGTTCATATGTTCATAGTGAGGGGAACATAATACTGCCACCTGCCTTATCCTAGATAAAATAAACTACAGCTGGCACTAAGTCTTCTTGAATTCCTCAAGGTGTATTGTTATGGGTGTCTTAGGGTTTTACTGCTGTGAACAGAAACCATGACTGAGACAACACTTACAAGGACAACATTTATTTGGGGCTGGCTTACTTTTATTTGGTTCAGAGGTTCAGTCCATTATCATCAAGGCAGGAACATGGCATCATCCAGGCAGACATGGTGCAGGAGGAGCTGAGAGTTCTACATCTTCATCTGCTAGCAGAACACTGGCTTCCAGACAGCTAGGATGAGGGTCTTAAAGCCCACACCCACAGTGACACACCTACTCCAACAGGGCCACACCTTCTTAATAGTGCCACTCCCTGGGCCGAGCATATAAAGACCATATCATGGGGCAAATATCTGTCACTGTGGGTTCTTCCTTATTCTAGTTCAGGGGGACCAGTCCATGGTTGAATAACTACCCTGTATAGTTCCGAGGGGCAAGTGCATCCTGGCAGAAAAATGCCAATGTCGGTAGGAGTGTGTGGTAGAGGTAGCTGTTCACTGCAGCCAAGAAGCAGAGAGAGGGACAAGAAAGGAATCTGGGACAAGATGTAGCCTCTGAAGACACAGCCCCGTTGGATGCCTCCCTCCAGTTTGTCCCCATCCCCAAAAGTTCCCACCACATCCCAACAACTGGACTCCATCAATGGGTTAATCTTGAGTGAGGGGACCCTTGTAATTTAACCACCTGAAGTTGGGTTTAGCCATTTGGGGATGGAGGGTGGGGGAGGGAGAGAACCTGGGATGCCCACTCCTCCTTTCCCAAGGTTTGTATAAAGCCCAGCCCTGTCCAATCAGAGCCTGGTCCTTTGGCACAGGCTTGATCAATGGAGAAGATATGCATGTGATCTGCACTGGGTCAAGCATGTGCTGACTGAGGGAAGACTTCGTGCTGGCCCCATCTCAGGATTCCGGCTGTCATTAGTCATGTATTCCATGGAGACAAAGGACCCATCCCACTCATCCCTGGATTCACACACAGCACGCCTTCCTATGTGTGAGCCATCAGAAAGTACCAAAAGCATTTCCAGGTTGCTGTGGCACAGGCCTTTAATCCTAGCACTTGGGAGGCAGAGGCAGGCGGATCTCTTGAGTTCGAGGCCAGCCTGGTCTACAGAGTGAGTTCCAGGACAGCCAGGACTACACAGAGAAACTCTTTCTTAAATACCAATAACAACAAAATCCAAGTGTTACCTTTTTTGCTTATTTCTCACATAAAACTTACTATTCTTGTCATGTGGAAGAGCCTGGCTCAGGAGCATCAAGAAAGTCCCCACTTCTGTGGGATCTTCCCCAGCCTTTCCCACGGTGGCTGCTCTTGCGAATCTGAACCTCTATGGCTTGCTGTTAAACAGGAACGATCCTTCCCTCCTCCAAGCCACTCCCAGCTCTCCTTCTGTTTTGTTTCGGAGAGTTTGGCTGCTCTAGATGCTTGCATTTAGTGCATCTTTTCCTGACTGGCTTATTCCATGTAACAGTTCATACACATAGCATGTCAGGATTTCCTACCTTTTTGAAGGCTAAATAATATTCCACTGTTTAGACAGATCACGTTTGTTAGGTTGATGTTAGTATTGGGTGTGTGTGTCATTGGAATCAAAGGCAGCCCTGATGTGATGGTTTGTATATATTCAGGCTAGAGAGTAGCACTATTAGGAGGTGTGGCTTTGTTGAAGTAGGTGTGCCACTGTGCATGTGGGCTATAAGACCCTCACCCTAGCTGCCTGGAAGTCAGTCTTCTGCATAAGACTTGCCTTGGTCACGGTGTCTGCTCACAGCAGTAAAACCCTAAGACACCTGCACTTGCTAAGAAAGTACTCTACCACTGAGCTTCTTTCTCGGTCCTGCCCCTAGACCCTACTGCTGATGTATTTATCCCTTGATATATGATGTTAAGTGGGTCCCACTTCTGCCTGTTGCATACAATGATTCTCTGGGGGCAAGCATGACAGAAATACAACAATAGGTTTCTGTGTCACATGCCAACAAAAGAACCCAGAACTAACCTAAAGATGTCGAACTAGAGAGGAAGTTCTACAATTAGAATCTTCATCATCAGAGTTCTGGTCTCAGTTCTGGAGGAGAGCCCTTCATTCCTAGATCTAGACCATGCGCGTTCCTCCACTGTGAATTTTTTTTTTTTAAGATTTATTTATTTATTATATTTAAGTACACTGTAGCTGTCCTCAAACGCCCCAGAAGAGGGAGTCAGATCTCATTAAGGATGGTTGTGAGCCACCATGTGGTTGCTGGGATTTGAACTCTGCACCTTTGGAAGAGCAGTCGGGTGCTCTTACCCACTGAGCCATCTCACCAGCCCCCTCCACCGTGAATTTTGTTACAACCATTTATCACCTATTTTTTTTCTATCCCTAATATTTATTTCCATTTGCCCACTTTATTCTCAGATATCATTTCATTCCAAGCAATAGTCTCTCTGCTTCATAGTTTTGGTGTGTTGTTTATAAAAGTTTCTCTCGGACGTGAAAATGAATTCTGTGGCTGGCAAGATGGCTTGGTGGGTAAGGGCACCTGCAATGGCTTGGTGGGTAAGGGCACCTGCAGCCAGGCCGGGTGACCTGAGTCAGATCCCCCAGGGAGGGCCTACATGGTAGAAAGAGAATCAGGCTCCTTGTAAGTTCTCCCACAACTATGCCATAGCATGCCTGTCTCCAATCAGTTGGGTGTGTGCATGCACATACACACACACAGAAAATAAAATATAACACAAGTTATTGGTAGGGAGGGAAGGGCTTAGGGGAAGGGGAACAATAGGAAATAAAAATTAATGTAAATTTAAAAAAACCCACGCCGTCTAAAAAATAAAAATAAATATAATACAAGGTTTCTCTGTACCACCTAAGGTCATCTATTCTCCTACCAGAACATTCTGATCGCACCGTGGGGAGTGTTGATTAGAAAAGACAGAGTGTTACAACGAAGATAACTCTCTGAACACACATAGGAATGTTCTAGTTCCTGGCTTCTCCATCCCAGTCTTGCTCAACCACCAGGTCCTATTCCAGTACAATAAATAAAAACTGGGACATCGGGCTGGAGAGATGGCTCAGAGGTTAAGAGCACTGACTGCTGCCCTTCCAGAGGTCCTGAGTTCAATTCCCAGCAACCACATGGTGGCTCACACCCATCTGTAATGGGATCTGATGTACTCATACAAATAAATAAACTTAAAACAAAACCAGGGACACCAATGGTAGGGAAGTTTATCATCCCATAGTCTGGCTGTAAACTATCAGAGCATGGTCTTGAACTCTTGATCCTTCTGTTCCCGTGGGCTGGGACTACTTGGTGTACCACCAAGGCCCTTCACCTTCAACTATTTACTTATTTAGTTAGTTATTTGGTTTTTTCGAGACAGGGTTTCTCTGTGTAGCCCTGGCTGTCCTGGAACTCACTTTGTAGACCAGGCTGGCCTTGAACTCAGAAATCNGCCTGCCTCTGCCTCCCGAGTGCTGGGGCGCCACCATGCCCGCTCACCTTCAACTCTTAAATGTTTCATCCACACAGAACTTTTAAAAGGTAGATACTTTTGTTGCAACTCGATAAGGGGCTTAAAGAAGTAACTTGTGGTTGTACACCCAGCACTTGTGTGCAGAGTTGGCAGACAGGGGGGGGGGGGCGCGGGAGACTCCCTGGAAGCTCCTGGCCAGCTCGCCTGGTCCACAAAGTGGTAAATAACAAGGGGCCCTGCCTCAGACGAGATGGAAGGCTAGGACTGTCGCCTGGGGTTGTCTTCTGATCTCCAAACACGTGCATAAGAGCTGAAGTGATTTTTATCTCGAGGACTCAGAGATAATCCATATAAAGTGCTAAGCATGATGCTGGATTTAACGGGCCCTAGTGACCCCTGCTTCTAATCAGCACACAGATCAAAAAGCAGCTGAGGCCCAGAAAGGGCTGCAGTACTTACTTGGAACACATAAACGCCTGAGCCAAGTCTGCTCTGGACTCTATGGGAACAGCCCGTTCTTGTTCTTGGCCAAAGCTCTCAGGCAGCACACTCTGGTTTTCATGGTTTGCCTGGAGTTCAAAATCCCTGCCCAGCTCCACTGCAGGCCCTGGCTGCCCACACTTGAGTCTTCAGCTGCTCTGTCACCCCGTGCCCAATGGTCTTACAGACCTCCAGGCTGGGAAAAGATCCCGCTGCTTTTGTAGTAGCTAAGCCCCAGGGAAGGGAAGTTTTGCCCATCCATAGTCACGGTACTGGAATCTCAGTAACTAACACACACACACACACACACACACACACACACACACACTACACACTGTGGTCCATATAGGTAAGTGAGCTCTCTGTCTCTTTCTCTGAGATAGTGTCTTAGGTACCCCAGACAGGTCTCAAACTATATAGCAGCAGAAAACCTTAAATTTTGGTTCCTCCTGATTCCACCTCCCCAAGTGCCGGGATCGCAGCCACTCGCTCCCATGTCTGGTTTATGCAACACTGCAAACGGAGCGCCGGCTTTCCTGCAGGCTAGATGCAGCCACTCGATTTCCTGTGGCTTGTATAAAACATTGGCCAAGAGCAACGTGGGGACGAAGGGATTTGTTTGGCGGACATGTCCCTATCAGCTGACCGTCCGGGGAAGTCAAGTAAGAGCAGAGGCAGAAACCATGGGGGAAGCATTTTTCTGTCTTGTTCAGCTTGCTTTCTTATACTATCCAGAACTGTCTGCCTGGGGAGGGGGGGGGTGGCACTGGCCATAGAGGTCTAAGCCCTCTCGTATCAATCATTAATCAAGAAATTGATTCCACAGACATGCCCACAGGCCAATATGATGGAGACAATTCTTCTTTTCCAGATGTGTCTAGGTTTGTGTCAAGCTGACAGCAACCTGCCAACATGCTACCACCTGAGCCATATTCCCGGCATGCTCACTATTTAGATTGTGCAGATGGACTCAGGGACCCCAGGAATGCTGGACAGTGAGGACTGCTCAGAGAAGCCTCATGCCCCGCCTGGACTCTGCGGACTCCTTAGGATGTGAGGGAGGGCCTGGAGGTTCCTTGGGCTGGCTGCTGGGCCTCTCTTCCTTGACGGGGTTACTGAAGCTCTGCTTCCATATGCCGACTGAGCATCTAGGAAATGCTCCCAGTGTTGTATAACATTTTAGACAGACCCACTGGCCACTGCCCAGAGCTATGCAGGGTAAAAGTTCAGTGATGGACTAGTAATGTCTGCTGTGGGCACAAGCTAGGGACACATACTCTGTGTGTAGAGAGGCAGCTCCCTGGTACAGGCAGTCAAGGGGTGGAGATGGAGCTTGGTCGTGAATCTTGCACTGTCTGCCCTGGCATGGGAAATGCCTGCAGATTGGAAAAAAATAGAGGCATGTACTCTAGTTGGGGGTGGATGTTTTGTTTTGTTTTGTTTTTTGTATAGTCTTAGCCAGGGTCCTAAAAATGTCAGGGAAGAGCCAGTGTAGTAATAGATTATTGATGTCTGACACAGACACAAAGCAAGACATGGATTGTTTCACACATGCACGCCCCCCCCCAACCGCAGCCCCTTTCTCTCTTGGCTGTGGGGTTAAACCCAGGGGCCCAGAATGCAAAGCAAGCGTTCTACCAATAGCAGGTGAGGCAGGCTGATTCTTTCTCTCCTGTCCTCACCTCCGCAGCCCTGGGGACCAAGGGACAAGTCTTGCACGCAAGGCAAACACTATCAACAGAGCCAATCTCTCCAGCCCAACGGACTGGTACTTTAACATCGCACAGCGAGTTCACATCATCAGCTTTCTGTTCAGTAAGATGCACCACAACCCTTCTTCCTGCTTGGCACCCAGATTCTGCTTGGATCCTTTCAGGAAAAAGATTGTTTCACTACCTTCCAAGGAAACTACCCCTTGCGGGGTTGCAAAGCTCTAATCATTTAAGTACTTTTCCTGAATAGCCCCAAAGCTACCACCCAGCCATCTCCACCCTTGGTGTGGCAACTTGCCCAAAGCCATTCAGGTCTTTGGTGGCCCTTCCTTGTTTGTTCCCATCTGCAGTCACCTTACAACTGCTGGGCCCAGCTCTTAGAGTGCTGGCTACACTGTCCCCAGCCTTCAAAACAGAAAACATACACACACACACACACACACACACACACACACACACACACACACACCACAGAGCATCACTTTTGGGATCTAAAAACAAAACACCAAGGGCAATATTAATAAATAGGTAACGTTTTAAAAATCAGCATCTCCAGGCTGTTCCACACGACTAGACTCAGGGTAGCCCCGGGCACCTGCAGAGCAGGAGTGGGAGGAGCATGCAGAGTTCCCAGCATCCCAGCTCTCCGTGGAGCTTATAGGGCAAGGGTTTTCCTTCTTTCAGCAGAGGAAGGCGGATAGACAAGCGCCTCTGCCACTGGCCCTCAAAATGAGGGTCTCAGCAATTTCCTGAGAGTCTGAGGACCATGGATGGTGCTCCATGCATCCTCCCTACCCTAACCTGGGTGCAGCAGCAGCAGCTGGCATCCTGCTGGGGCCCTCTGCACCGTCCAGCTGAGTGGATTCTCAAGTCATTGGCCACCTGACTGACCTTCTGAGCATCAGGCATTTGGGCCCAGCTTAAGCCAGAAGGGAAGATTCCCCCGCCCCAACTCCAGGAGGAGTAGGCTTCACCAGAGAGTGATGGCTGAGGGGGACAGTCTTGGAAGTGACATCTCTCCGGTGGCCACCTTTCAGGCTGGGCCTCCTGCAAGCCCCCGTGATGACTGAAGTCACCGATTCCGGTCCAACCAGGGACCAAGCCCCAGCTTGGTAACTCCTGGATGTTGAAGCTGTGTATCCAGGCCTCCTCCTCTGGTGGCTTGGGTGTGACATTAGGAGGTCAGTCTGTTACCTAGAGTCACCAGCAGTGACATCTACAGGGATAGAGTGGGCCACCAAAGTGACCCTATGGCCGGCAAAGGTGAACTGATCTCTGCCCCGGATTAGCAGCCCTCAGCTGACAAGAGCCAGGCCTGAGAAGAACTCTCCCTTGCCCTACCCTGCAGCCGTGAAGCCTCACCTCTACATCCATCCCAGACCCTTCCCAAGAATGTCTTGTGTGCAGCCCTACCTCCTGGGTCCTGCTTTGTGTGTGTGTGTGTGTGTGTGTGTGTGTGTGTGTGTGTGTATGTGTGTGGCTGGACAGACCTCCCTGGTAATCAGAAGTCATGGACAAGCAAGAATCGCTGACAGGCTCCTTCCTGCATGGGCGTCAGCCCTATATGGCCCAGTGGCTATGGGAAGGGGCATTACTGAGACTAGAGGAACAAATCATATAGAAAACTCTGGGAAGTGAAGCCCGGGCTCTGCTGGCTGAGGTATTTCTGGTTAGGGCAGTCCCTGATCTCCCTTTCCTCCCCCAACCCTGTCATGGGAGTAAAGAGTGTCACAGCCCCAAACAGAACAAGAGGGCAAATAATTTAAAAGGGAATCTGTGCTACCCCCCTGTCCCCTGTGCTTGAGTCCTCTGAGCCAGGATCACTGGGACCACAGGCAGAGTGCAACAAGACCGGAGGGATGGGCTCATGTCACTGGGGAGGTGGCGGGAAGGCTGGTGCCTCCATGCCCTGGTTCCTCCCTGGACTGTCCTTGACCCTCAAAGGTTGGCATAGCTGTTCGGGTCCGGTCCCGAGGTGGGCTCCGTGGGGTAGCGGGAGAGTTGCCCTCAAACGCTTCAGGGCTTAGCATCTGGGGGGTGTCCGGATGCTGGGTCACTGAGGAGATCCTGTCCACCACGTCTGGTAGCTGCGTGGGCTGGCTTTGCCGATGATCTTCCAGGCTGGTTGCCCCCCTTGTAGATTCCACAATCTCCTGGGTGGCCTTGGGTGCTGGTAAGAGACTCCCAGGAGTGGAGAAGGTGGGTGAGGCCAGGCTGGCATTGGGGCCTGAGGCCTTCTTTATGCAAGACTCACAGCACAGCCGGTGGTAGCCAGGGATGGTGCAGTAACGGTCCAACACTTCCATCCGGCAGAAGATGGATCTGTCTCCCACACAGGGCTCCACTGTACCTACACGAAGGGTGTCCATCAGGAGGGGACATCTTTCTTCCTTCTGACCTAGCTGGAATCGCTACATAGCTCATTCCACCCAGGAGGTCAGACCCTTCCACAGGGAAGAGAAACTAAACGGGCCCCCCAACCCCCCCCATCACAAACACAGTATCAGCATCACTAGAACCTTGGTGGTGAGGCTAATTGCCAAACACCATGCAGACCTACTACTGAGCCAGAACCTCGACGGCGGAGCAGAACTGTTTTAAAGAGCCCTCCAACAACTTCCAGTGCATAGGAAGAGCTACAGAGCTCTGTCTGGTTCAACCACATACACAGCTAAAGACATACTCAGTCTTTACCCAGGAAGCTCTACCTGGGGAGTCTGGGCTAGGGCCTAACATTGAGGTAAGTCTAGATTCAACCAAGCGTGAGAACCCTGCTCTAGGAAGAGCCCTTGACTCTCCTAGCTACCCAGCTACCCCTGCAGCTAAGGTCCAGTGAGCTCTCCTGTAACCATCAGGTCAACATCCAGCCACTTGGGATGCAGGTGGATCATTAATCCCCTGCCACTAAATCTCAATCAAGAACACAGAGGTTGAACTGTTCTAAAATGCTTCTATGATTCACGCAGGCAGAGCTCTTCAGAGAGGGCTGGCGAGATGACTCAGTGGTTAAGAACACTGACTGTTCTTCCGAAGGTCCTGAGTTCAAATCCCAGCAACCACATGGTGGCTCACAGCCATCTGTAATGAGTGTAATGAGATCTGATGCCCTCTTCTGGTGTGTCTGAGGATGGTTACAGTGTACTTACATATAATAAATACATCTTAAAAAAAAAAAAAAAAGCTCTTTAGAGAAACGCTGTGGCTCAGGCAGCTGGGATCAAGAGCAGGCTCTGGAGCAGAGACAATAGAGGCCAATGGTCACTAGATGGCGCCAAAGCTCCAGAGTCAGAATCAGACCCCCAAATTCTGCTTTGAGGAATTTGCCCAGCTTCTGTTTTGAGGAGAAGCCAAGAGGTCAAAGGGTTGCATGAGGTCACATCCTTTCACTAGAATTGGAGTCTCATCTTTCTGCAAATTATCTTGCTAGACAGTTGGGGGGAGGATGGGGCGGTAATACCCTGGTAACTAGGGTGTATTGTATTAAGGCGACGCAGGGCAAGTCTTAACCCACAGAGACCGAAAGGAGAGACACAGAGTGAATTAATTGCTAGCCCTGTGATGAGCTCACGGCAGCAGCAGAGGACACTGGTTCAGTTCCATGGTTCCTTCTCTCAGCTGCTCTGGGAAAGCAACTCCTCTCTATGACAGCCATTCCCAGAAGTGTGGAAGCAGACACGATGAGAATCCAGAGCTCTGGGGCGTACTATATAGAATTTTATAAAACAGGACACCCTCACCACAGTGGGACAGTGCCTTGTCACCAAACATGGCAACAGAAGAAGCCTACGTGATTTCTTTTTAGACTGTATCAGGTTTGGCCGTCACGGGAATAACACCAAACGTAGGACCAAAGGGGAATCAGTGTAGGTCACAGACTAGAGTGACATCATTTGGATTCTCGGAGGCCACCCAGATAGGTAGACACAGTGTCTGCTCCATTGCCACGCTCCAAACCCTGGGACGAGTGTAAGGCTGGGGGAGGGGAAGGGCCCGTGGCTATACTTACTTGTGGAGATCCTGTCCTCTGGAGTCAGGGGCCTGGATTGGGGTTCCCAGTGTCCCGCTTTGGTCACAAGGTCCTGGATCTCTGCCTTCACTGTCGAGTTCTGGAGCTCTCCTGTGAACAGATGCAGCTGTAGTACAAATGGGTGAGCATCCTTTACCCACAGTTTTTGGGACCGGAAGCGCTCTGTCTTTCCCCTGGGATCCTGGGGTGCAGCTGTTTCTTTTTTCATTTATTTGCATTTTGTCCTGTGTGTACTAGTGTGTGTGTGTGTGTGTGTGTGTGTGTGTGTGTGTGTGTGTGTGTATGTGTGTTGCAGAGCATCTGCAGAGGTCAGGGGACAGCTTTGGAGGAGTCAGCTCTCTGTTTCCACTGTGTATACCTCGGCTTGGCATCAAGTGCCTTTATCCACTGAGCCGTCTTGATGGCCCCATTGGCTTCTTAGGTCCAATGTGTGCAGGTAATTTTGCATAATGTTTTAAATGATTTGGGAACTGAAATGAGGTTTGTATATAAGAGTGAGTCTTGGAAGGTCCTTTTTTTTTTCCTCCTCTAGGATGCTGGCTAACTGAGTAGCGATACTTCAGCCACACCATATCCGCTGCAGTCAGGAATGGAATCGCCCATCCGTGGCAGCAGCGTTCTGGATTGAGCAGCATTTGGGATTCCGGATTAGGGATGCCCAACCTGTCTTTGGAATTTCAAAGGGCCAAGGGATCAAGCTGCTGCACATTCACTGGGCCAGAGAGGAACGAAGGGGCGGGGCCTCCCATCCTGTCTGCTCACCTCCACAGGCAGGCAGGATGCAGACCTGCACAGTGTCCGGCTTGACCCCCTCGCAAGGCCCAAAGGCACTGGAGCTGTTCCTGCACACCACCTGCCGTTGCTGGATGCCTTCTCCGCAGGTGGCAGAGCACTGTAGAGGAGTGCGAGAGCCGAGAGCCATAATGCCAGGGGCAAAGTAGTTACCGGAAGGGGAAGGTGGGGGAGAAGACCGGAAGGGGGAGGAGAGGGAGAGCGCAGTGAACTCAGGGTCAAAAGAGTACCAAGAAGTCGGCTATGTCTTTACTCAATCAGACAGACTTGCAAAGACCTGTACCAGGACCTGCTGCTGTCAGGTTCTCCAGAGACAGTGTGACACTCTCCAAGCTTGGGACTCCACGGTTTGAACTGAGTCTCAGATGAGGACTTCCCGGGGGCCCGTTCCATCGGCTCCTGCCTGTGGTCACACTCTCCACTCTATGCCCAGCTCTCAACTGTTTTATGCTCCGCTCTAGCAGGCTCTTCTGTTCTGATGCCACCACATGACATGAGATGACATGACCTGCCCAGAGCTTGCAGGAGCCTGGGTTGTGACACTTGCTGACATACTGGCCTGTTTCCCAATTCTGTAAACCGGGAGAGCTGAGGGAAAGATCTGCAATAAAGTTGGGGCTCCTTTTACCCAACACCGTTTGGCAAGCGTATGTCCACAGGTGCTCTTCCCAGGAGGTGTCCATGAAAGACAGAATGCAAACCGACCTCCATGTGAAAGGTTATCACATGCCTTCTACATACTGTCCCTGTAGTGACACACTCCTGATTGATAAATGGACTGGTCGGCACTGGGGTGGCAGGGCAGGGTCCCTGGGAAACCCCTATTACCCCCACGTGACTGGGTCACTCCTAGGCGCCTCCTACAGCCTCTCCTCGAAGGACCCAGAAAGAACTTGTACTGGGGTATGTGACCACTGTTGAAGATACAAGTGTCACAGAACCAAAGGGAACCAGGGGACGCATGATTCATCCTCCTTTATGCCTGTTGCATCCCCAGAAACCCTTGCAGGTGCAGCTTGCAGTGGGTGACATCTGTCACTGGCCTGTTTATCTGCCTTGTTCCCTCACTAGACAACGCTCCATGAGGGTGAGCAGCCTGCCTGTCCAGTGACGCTGGGCTTCCAGCCTTCCTTGATCTGGCGTACAGTCTTTGCTCAGTAAATATTTCTTGAATACAAGAATGTGTCTTCATTTGCTCCTCTATGACTTGGGAGCACGCAGCTTAGAGGAGATGTGAATGGAGGGAGGAGCCTAGCGAAGAACCATCATGCATTGCGCCTTCGAGCCATCATGCATAGTGCGCTGTGGGACTGCACATATTACCCCCAAGGGGCTGCTCTCTTTTTTTCTGAGAAGGGTCAGTCCCCGGGTGCACTAGAACCCCCTCAGACACCTCCCTGACCCATACCGTTTCTGTCACACTCACCTGGGACCAGGCTCCTGTCCGCCACTGGGCTGGGCAGGGCACACGGAGGCATGGCCTCTTGGCCTCTGGCCGGTTACCTAGGCAAGCCTTGGCTGGCACGGCTTTGTGGGTGCCGTTGGAGAGAGGCAGCAGGCACTGCACTCCCCGGGTCTGCAGCCCCAGCTTCCCGCAGGTCCGGCTACAGGCACCCCACTCTTCTGTCACCCACCTGGAGACGACAGGGCAGAGGTAGAGGGAGATGGGACCGTGGGGACACGTCCCCTTGGGGCTGCATCCCACCAGAGAAGGCACGTGCTTCGGAATGCTGCTACCTGGCTAGTTGGCTTCTGGGAGATCACTAGTCTCTCTTGCTGTTTCCTTGGATAAGGGAAAGGTTCCTATTAAAATCCTGACCCCTCAAGTGTCTTTGGGCAAGCTGTTAACTCCACCAAGCCTCAGTTTCCCCATGTTTATATTGGGATGGCTTTAGAACCCAGAAAGAGTTCAGAGCTACTATATGTAGGGATATTCTGGATGCTGAGACTCAGGGGTATCCCCAAACACACCAAAGTCACACTTCTTTGTTTGTTTGTTGTTTGTTTTTGTTTTTTCGAGACAGGGTTTCACTGTGTAGCCCTGGCTGTCCTGGAACTCACTCTGTAGACCAGGCTGGCCTCGAACCCAGAAATCCACCTGCCTCTGCCTCCCAAGTGCTGGGATTAAAGGCATGCGCCACCACCGCCAGGCTCAAAGTCACACTTCTTGAAGATGTCCCCTCGGCAGGGGACAAGAGTACAACTACTTGCACTCAGCACCCACTGGACTTCAGCACCTACAGCTCTATAGTGTGTGTGTGTGTGTGTGTGTGTGTGTGTGTGTGTGTGTTTGTGGGGGTGTCCTGCAAACTTCTCAGCAGAGCCAGGGGTGAGTTAAGCAGTATCCTAAGCATCCCAGGGGTAGAGAGAAGGGAGCCCCAACTCCTGTCTTTTTCGCTAACTGGAGTGGGAGGCACACTCTCAAAGTTAAAAAAAAAAAAATTCTTGCCAGGCGTGGTGGCAAATGCCTGTAATCTCAGTACTTGGGAAGCTGAAGCAGGAGGATGGCTAAGAGGTGGCAGTTGGCTTGGGTTATGGAGTTTGTTACACTCATGTGCAATGTGCATGCACACACGAGTGCACAAACACACACACACACACACATGTACACACACACCAGAGATGGTAAGAGAGAGAGGGGAGGAGGAGGAAGAGGAGGAGGGATGGGATGGGGTGTGGGGTGGAGGAGAAGAAAGAACTGCCCCTACCAAGCCCTAAGGCTGGCTGGAGAATAACCCACCCAGGATCTTACACAATTAGTCCTGCACACATGCCTCATGATCACAGTTGCAGGCAGTCCTATGAGTGACAGCAGACTATAACAAAGGGAACTGAGGAAGCACAGACAGAGGGGATGACAATGTTCTTGCTTGGTTGTGCCCCAGAAGATCACAGGAGACCCCGGCTAGCTGTCAATTCCCACCCTGGTCCCAGATCACATGACCAGCCCTGGAGATTCCCCAGCCCAGCCTGGGTGGGGGTGGGGGACTCCCAGGGAAGCAAGACTGTGGTGAAGACCCTTTGCAGTTTCCTACCAAGCAGCTACCCTCCCCCCCTTTCTGAGAGTCCCTGGGAGCACTGCCCCAGGCTGAGGGGGATCGATACTGAGTTCTGAAGCCCAGCTCAACCCTCTTCCTTCAGACTCTTTTGAATAATCCTAAGAACAGGATCTTGGGCCCTGAACAGCCTGGTCCACAGGCTAGAAAATCTTAACCAGGGACCAAGGAGAGAGAGAGAGAGAGAGAGAGAGAGAGAGAGAGAGAGAGAGAGAGAGATATCCTATTCTTGCCCAGAGACATGAGCCCCCTACCTCACCAGCAGAAAGCCCAGGCCCTAACTGTGAAAGACTGTTAGCTGGGGACAAACCTGCTGGTACCACTCTCTTTTTGGCTGTGTGGGTTGGCAATTGCAGAATCCCAACAAGGATGGCTGGCCATGAAGGGTAGCCACAGCGCCTCTTGTGGGCTGTGGTCTATCCCTCAAAGACCTGGGGCTGCAGGCTTTGGCGTAAGGAAGTGCTAGGGTAGCAACTTGAGCTACTTTTCCTTTGGGGGCCAGGGTGGAGAGAGGCAGGGGTCAGACTCTGCTCCCCTGAAACACTCACGTGGGCTGGGGACACGGGTGCTGGTTGCAACGCCGTCGGATAGGCTTGGGCCTCTTTTTATGGTCACACAGGTGCCGGTGCACCATGTGGTGGTCCCTGCGGCGCCGGCAGCCGTATTTAGTGAACTGGATTCCTGCGAAGGTCAGGCTGTTGTGGGCCAGCTCCAGGCCTCGTGCCCTCGGGGTGACATTTTAGAGAGCCTGCTTTCTAAAAGGCACTTTCCCTTCTTTCCCTTCCTGCCCCAGCCCTCTGTCCTGGGCAAGTAACTTTCTACAGGACTCCTCTCTCTGCCACCAGTGGAGAAGTGGCTTTGGACAGCAGCTGAACAGACAACCTGCCCTGCAGCCTGCTCTGGAAAGCAAGCCCTAGCTTCTCCCAATGCCTTGCTCGGAATTGCTTGTAGGCATGGGAGATCTTCAAGGACAAAGTGAGACACTTCTTCCAGACTCCTACCAGTCTCTGGTCCATTCTCCCCCGACCCACCTCCACTCCCCACAAGGAACCATAGGACCACAATAGCTGATACCTCCTCCACAGGCTTTGCTGCAGGGAGACCAGCTCTTGAGAGCCCATTCGTAGGTGTCCGTCTCTTCCAGGAGCACATTATTACTCCCGATGAGGGGCAGAAGGTCCTCGTGGATGACATACTTGTAGGCCAGGCTACCTCGGGGTTTACCCTCAGCCGGGGGGAGAACCTGGAGAGGAGACAGAGGGGGGACAGCACAAAGCCAGAGATAGAAGGAGGGTCAACAGAGGGTCCAAGCTGTCCACAGCTGCCAGATGGGCTTCCTAACGGTGCTTCGGGGGCTTGCGGTTAAGACACGATCCACGCTGTGGATTCACCCTATTAAAATGTACAACCCAGTACCTAGCTGGGGCAGGCGGGACAGTCACAAACTACCACTCCCCAGACTAGGCACCTGCTATGTATGTACCAAGCCCTATAGCAGCCAATGCCAGGTCCATGAGCCATTCTCTCTCCCACAGACCTATATTCAAAGGTGACACTCAATGGCCGGAGTCTTTGGGTATCCAAACTGTCTGACTTCAACCAGTGAGCAACCTCTTTAATCTTTCCTCTTCCCCCCTCTTCCTCTCTACCCTCCCCACTTCTTGGGTCGCATATTGCCCACGTTGGTCTTGAATTTACTGTGTAGACCAGGGTGGCTTTGAACTTCTGATCACAGGTATGGACTTCCATGCTTGGTATGTGGTACAGAGGGTGGAGCCAGGGGCTTCATGAACACTTGGTAACCATTCTACCAAATGAGCTACATCTCCAACATCCTCTCTCTCTCTCTCTCTCTCTCTCTCTCTCTCTCTTCTTCTCGTTCTCTTCTTCCTCTTCCTCGTCTCCCTCCTCTTCTTTCTCCTTCTCTTCTTCTAAAGACAAGGACTCATGTAGCCCACCTCCCAAGTGGTGTGTGCCCCTGTGCCTGGATATTTTTACTCATTTAATTTTTTTTTGTTTTTTTTTGTTTTTGTTGTTGTTTTTGTTTTTTTTTTTGTTTTGTTTTGTTTTTCAAGACAGGGTTTCTCTGTGTAGCCCTGGCTGTCCTGGAACTCACTCTGTAGACCAGGCTGGCCTCGAACTCAGAAATCTGCCTGCCTCTGCCTCCCAAGTGCTGGGATTAAAGGCGTGCGCCACCATGCCCAGCTCTTTTTTTTTTTTTTTTTTTTTTAAATTGCACTTATTACTTGGGGCAGGAATGGGGAAGGGACACATGCCCCAGTGTGAGTGTGGAAGTCAGGAGACAAGCTGAAGGAATGGATTCTCTCCTTCCACCATTCGAACTCCGGGCGTTGAATTCAGGTCATCAGGCTTGGCGTTGGACCAAGTGCCCTGGATCAGAAGCCATATTGACAGCTTCTCCTCCTGGACAGTGTCCTTTAACAAGCAAACGTTTCCAGCATTGATGATGTCTCACGTCTTTTGCTGTTTATCTTGTTACTGAAGAACAGAAGGTCACCCATTTCCTTCTAAGAGTGACAGGCCACCACAATTACATTTAGGCCTTGGATCCATTTTGAGTCACTTGTATACAGCACGAGGGAGAGGTCCGACTTCAGCCTTTTACATGTAGGTATCCTGTTGTCTCAGCATCCTTCGTTGAGACTGTCTCAGCATCCTTCGTTGAGACTGTCTCAGCATCCTTCGTTGAGACTGTCTCAGCATCCTTTGTTGAGACTGTCTCAGCATCCTTTGGTGAGACTGCTTGTTCTCCCTTAAACAGCCTTGGTACCCTGAGCAAACATCAGCTGGCCCCAGACATGGGCGATCATAAATACAAGGTGAATGGAAAGTCCGTGCCAGATACAAGTTTTACTCCAACACCAGCAGCCTCAGAATTTACCCTCTGGAACACCGCTGACCAGCGACGCCAACACCGGGCGCAGAGCCGTCAGCTCAGGCTGAGGACAGAGCTGACAGAGTTTTTCATAGGCCAATCTGCTGAATTACCCATCCCTGCTCCATGAGCCCAGGCACAACAATGGGCAGCAATGGACCCCAGTGAGGGTAATGGCCCTGCCTCCTTCTCAGAAGCTGGCGCTGCCATGATCTCTTAACACCAGATGCCCTCGAGGCCCCAAACCACTTTAAGGCCTCACACGTACGACCATGTGGCAATGTATGTGGATGCTGAGGATTGCTGGGAAGTTGGGGGAGCCAATCCTAGCTTCACAGGGCTTCCCCTCCAGACCCCATTTCCTACCCCAAGTGAAAGAGCAAAAAGCTGCTACAGCTGCTCTCAACACACCTGGGAGAGGCCATTTCAAAGTATACCAACCAAACAGTAGACACAAGGGACAGGCAAGGCCACTTCAGGCAAGGAGGCTCACCAGGACGGCGATGGCTTCAGGCAGGGGTCCGTTGGTCCTGAGGCTGTCCTTGGTGTCCTCTGCTTCGTGCTCCCACTCCAGGCCCAGCGCAGTGAAGGTCCTGCTAGAGGCCTCCTTGCCCTTGGGGTTGAGGATGAAGCTTCCAGTCACCTGGTTCTTCACCGCTGGCCAGGGGAGAGGGACAGAGATTTCTATTTCTCTCTAGAGGGGCCCATGATTCTGACCTCTAAGGCCTTTCCAGGAGGCCCCTCCTCATGCTCCCTGTCTCTTTATCCCCTTGAGTTCTCCCATTAGGACCACCCAGGAGCCCTCTGTAAACCAGTCCTGCCTCTGGACCCAGACGTACACCACTGATCCTGCACCAGCCCCTCTCTTCTTTCACACTGACTAATGGCCACCCATAGATACGGCTCGGTTTGACCGCTTTCAGAAAAGCTCCTTTAATTGCCCAGCCCTCATAGATGCTGCTGTCCCTGTAGGATCTATAGCAAAGCACGGGGCACAGGAGAGCAAGCCTCACACGGAAGTGATTTAGTCCCTGCGTAGCCTGTTTGACCTCTGTGAGACTGATTATTGCATCTAGCATGCAGGGTTGTTTGTCCAGGTAGATCTTACAATAACGCCAACACACGAGGGTGCACACGCGTGCGCATATGCACACATATGCACTCTCAGGCAATGAAAGGGAAAGAACTCATGTATGGAACAGCCTCAGAGTCCTATGATGTGCGCTGGCTATGTATATTGCTGAGGCTACATTCAGGCTGAGCACATATATGTATAATATATAATATAATATATATATTATATATATAATATATTTTATATATATGGCTGAGATTATAGATGCCTGCTATTACATCCCCCCATTTAGTAGTCTTTGACTGGCACAGAGAAGGTTTAAAGAATACCTGTAAGGTCAGACATGATAGTACACTCCTATTATCCCAGTCATAGAGAGGCCACAGTGGGAGGATTCCCTGAACATTCAGGCCTAGGCTGTTCAGTGAAACCCTCTCACTGCTCTCACCCAAAAGGGGTTGGAGATGTGGCTCAGGGGCAGAGCACCCGCCTAGCATGTGCGAGGCCTCGGGTTCGATCCTCACTAAACCTCTCATAACCAACCCTTTAAGGCTCCTGTTGGAGAGTGACAGGCAGGCAGCTTATCACTGAGGAAGGAGGAGATTGACCCAGTGCAGACTCTGGCCACAGTGTTGGCAGCCCTGGAAGCCACCAAGGCTGGGGAGAAGCAGCAGCGTGGGACTCTGCCCTGGAGGAGGGTGGAGGTCTGGAGTGTCAGGGAAAGAAACCCTTGGGAGTCTCCATCATCTAAGGGAGCAATCCAAGCACACGGACCTCACCCCGCGTGCTCAGCTAACGCTCACATATTGCAGAATCCTAAGGGCGTCACGAGCACGGATGGGTACAGAGGCTTCATTGGGAGGGGGCAGGCACTCAGTCTGGGCACACACTGGACTGCAGCTGGGATAGGTCCCAGCGAGCCACGGGATAGTGACCACAGGTAGGGCGAAGGCAAGCTGGAGTGCCACCACCCCACCCCCACCTCCTGCCCACCCAGGCCAGGATGCATCTCCCAGCCTCAGACCACTGAGGCTAAGGCTGAGCAGCCCTCAAAGCCAGGTCAAGGTTCAGATCACCTCATTAACCTTATTCTGTGCCTTCAGTTTCCTCAAATACAAAAACCAGATAACATTATCCTTCACAGGTTGCCATGGCGATTAGACAAGATAATGGATGAAAACTTGGTTTCAGTTTGTCAGAAACTTGGCCTTCATTCTTAGCACAGCTGCCCATCCTGGCTCCGGCAGAGAGCTCATATCCTGGCTGGCACCATGCATGTTCTTACATCCATGCACACGGGCATACATATCATATACGCACACACTACCACACACAAACGTGAGTTACTGCTGCACTCACACCCACACAGGTTGTACACTGTGGTGGTTTGAACATACTTGGCCCATAGAAGTGGCACTATTAGGAGGTATGGCCTTATTGGAGGAGGTGTAACCTCGTTGGAGGAAGTGTGTCACTGGGTAGGTGGGCTCTGAGGCCACCTATGCCCAGGCTCCATCCAGAGAGGAAGAGAGCCTCCTAGCTGCCTTTGGATCAAGACGGAGAACTCTCAGCTCCTCCAGCACCAGTCTGCCTGGATGCTGCCACGCTTCCCTCCATGATGATGACGGACTGAACCTCTGAACCCGTAAGCCAGCCCCAATTTAATGCTGTCCTTTATAAGAGTTGCCTTGGTCATGGTGTCTCTTCTCAGCAATGGAAACCCCAACTAAGATAGCACATTTTCCACATTTGCACGGATGACCTTCCATGTACCTACAGACAACGCAGGCTTCCGTTCCATGGCTCCTCTTGCCCCCTGCCAGGATCCCCATGCCCACCCCGGCAGATAGCTATCGGCCTGTGCAGACTATTCCTACTGTGTCATGGTTCGGATATGCTTGCCCCAGGGAGTGGCACTATTAGAAGGGAACACCACAGCTGTACCAGGAAGAGATGTAGCCCCGGGAAGCTTGAAGCGTCTCATATTACTGATAATGATCTAAAACGGTGACCATGAACGTTTTTGCCACAGCTGAGCTTGCCAAGAGACACTGCACTTTATGTTAGTGTCTGTTATGTGCAAATGGAAGCTGACAGGACTTGGTAGGCTATCAGGCTGTTGAGGACTCTGTGATGCCGCAGTGATACGGAAGCCTACATTTTCTCCATGAGGGGGGGTCTGTCTGGGCGCAGACTGACGTGGGAAAATACAGCCGCTGCCCACAGCTGCCAGGAGGGGTTCCAAGCTGCGCTCTTGAGTTTGCAATTGAGACACAATCCATACTGAGTAACTCCCCCGATTAAAGCATGCAGCCCGGTGATGGCTTAGCACCTTCAATCATCACCAAGTGTAGCCTTAGAATACTTTCACCACCCTAAAAGCACCCCATCACACACCAGCATTCATGTATCCCACACCCCTGCTACAGGTCCTTCCACCACCACAGGAATCTGTACGATGTCTGAGGAATCTCGTTTGGACATGCCTATTTTTTGACTGCTGATTGGGTTTCAGTAAAAGCAAGACTAGACCAAAGGATAAGAACATCTTTCCTACTACATTAATGTCTTCGCATGAATTTTTAAAATTGAAAAAAGTTTATTTACTAGTATGTGTGTGTGTGGGGGTGTATACACCATGTCCTATGTGTGTGTGAGGGGGGGTATACACCATGACCTATGTGTGTGTGTGTGTGTATGGGGTATACACCATGACCTATGTGTGTGCGGGGGGGTATACACCATGACCTATGTGTGTGTGTGTGTGTGTATGGGGTATACACCATGACCTATGTGTGTGTGTGTGTGTGTATGGGGAATACACCATGACCTATGTGTGTGTATGGGGGGGTATACACCATGTCCTATGTGTGTGTGTGGGGGGGTCAAAAGTCAACCTTGTGAAGTCAGCTTTCACCTTATACCTTTTAGTGGGATCTAACTGGTTAGTCAGCTTGTGTGGAAGGAGTCCTTCCTTTCCTATGGAGCTATCTTTCTGGCTTTTAACTTGAATATTTATTTTATTTTAGTTTGAGATAGAGTTTCATTAGCCAGGTACCTCTGGCTAGTCTGGAATTTTCTATGTAGATCAGGTTGACCTCGAACTCCCAGAGATCCTCTGCTTCTGCCTTCTGGGTGTTGGGATGAGATATGCATCACTGCACCTGGACTTGGCTTTGTAAGTTTAATCTGTTTGGGAGTTCTGATGTCTGTGTGTGTGTACATGCATGTACATGTTTGTGTAGTGTGTAAACATGTGTGTGTGTGTGTGGAGGCCAGGGATCTTTGTCACAATCTTCCTCAGTCACTCTACCTTATAAATATCTCTCTCTCTCTCTCTCTCTCTCTCTCTCTCTCTCTCTCCCTATCTACCTATCCATCCATCCATCCATCATCTATCTGTCTACCCACCCATCCATCCTCCCATTTCTCTATCTATCCATCTATCTATCTACTATTTTCTATCTATCTATCTATCTATCTATCTATCTATCTATCTATCTATCTATCTCTATCACCCATCCATCATCTATCCATCCATCCATCCATCCATCCATCCACCCATCCATCTATTCATCCATCCATCTCTATCATCCATTCATCCATCATCTATCTGTCTGTCTGTCTGTCTGTCTGTCTGTCTATCTATCTATCTATCTATCTATCTATCTATCTATCTATCTAGCCCATCCATCTATCTCATCTATCTATCTATCTATCTATCTATCTATCTATCTATCTATCCATCCATCCATCTACCTATTTTTGAGACAGGGTCTCTAGATGAACACAAGGCTCAGAAAGTCAGCTGGGTCCAGCTCCAAGGATCTTTTGCAAGCACTGCCCTAGTGCTGTGATTGTAGGCAACACTGCGTTGCTGGCTTCTGTGGGGGTTCTGGGGGAGCAAGACCAGGTCCTCATGCTCACATGGAAAACACTCTGCCCACTGGGCTGTCCCCCCAGCCTCTGGGGCTCTAACTTGCAAACTGTCTTGGCTTCACGTTTGTGCAACAACTATGACACCTTCTTTCGTAACTCTGTTTAAGTAACATTATAATGGAGAGCTAGGGTCTGCCTGGTGGACTGTAAAAATGGCTGTCCACGTAGCCCTGTTCCACTAAGAGACAGTCTGTGGTTTTAACCATTGACTGGTGCTTGGGTCATGTGACTTGGGTCAATGCAATATTAGGGGCTGGCAGAGTGCTTGCACCCTGGGGTCCTGCCCTCTCTTGCTGCAGAAGCCCAAGGGACAGACATTTAGATTTGGATATTCCCAGATTTGCTTGTTGGGGTCAGTCATAGCTCTGTCAACCTCAGACTCAGCCAACTGACAATACCATTCACATCTCCTAGACCAGTGAACTCCCGACAGACAGACGCATCAGCTGCCAGTGTTTGGCTGTTTTGGGTTCAGGCAACCAGTAGAAGAGCCACTGGCTGTGCCGGTCATGCCTATGGCCACAGAACTGAGATCCTGTGACAACTGTTACTCCTAACACTTATGTTCTTGGGGTGGTGTGCCATGCAGCCAGAGCTGCCTGAGCCCTTCTGCAAAACGACTCTTTTAGAAGAAGCCACCCGCTTACTTAAGAAATTTGAACAGGGGTTGATCCTGGTGGGAAGAAACAAGCCCTACCTATGTGGTGGTTC
This sequence comes from Mus pahari, assembly GCF_900095145.1. Lineage (NCBI taxonomy): Eukaryota > Metazoa > Chordata > Mammalia > Rodentia > Muridae > Mus > Mus pahari. The sequence goes on from NC_034598.1 coordinate 26,618,652, forward strand.
AGCTATTCTGCATAAATTTAACAATTAAAAGGAGTTGTCTGTCTTTATCTAAATCTGGGAGGTCCCACCCGCTCTGGGATTCCCTACGCTCCCTGTCCTCCCTGCCCCACACAGCACTCACCGATTCGGTGGGGAGCCTTCTCCAGCAACTCAATCTGAATGTGCCTGGCACCCGCCGGGATCTGCACCTGTTTGAGAGCCGCTGCCACCCAGGGGCATCCAGAAAAGCAAAGAGTCCTGAGAGGGTAGCTCCCTGCTCAGCACCCCATACTATCTCACAGCACACAGCCGGGAACACGAGGACTACTCACACACACGGAGCCCTTCAGAAACCTGTTTCCTCGGCTGGAAACAGGGCTGGAATCTACCCCGCCCCACCTGACCCCCAAGGACAGGAAAGCATGAGATGCTGTAGCTCCAAGCGCCCCCTAGGGGTCACTATCATGTGCACTGATACCCGCAAGTGCGAGATGCTTTTATTTCCCATCATGGCCTCCTCTTCTGCTTTCTCTACCCCCACCCCCTTCTTCCTAAGCCACCGTAGAGTTGTAGATGAGATCAGCCATGAAGATCCACATGGCTCTTTTGAACCGATTCAAAGCTCGGAAACATGCCTTTCTTGGTTACCAACTTTCCCCCGCTTCAAAGTAAGAAAAAGCTGTAAAATCCTCCAAGAAGACCAGACTTACTGACTGCCCCTCTTCTATAGCAAGCTTCGTGAGGTTAGAGGTGGAAATGAAAGAACTCGAGAGACCAGAAACTCGTAGTGGCAAAAAGGTCCCAGACTTTGTTTTTAAGATGAGAATAAAAAAATGACTCCCCTGGCTCCCACCAAAAGCCACGGGGTCAAAGAGATAGCTCAGCACATGTCCTCCCATGTTACTTAACCAAAAAAAAAAAAAAAAAAAGGGAGGGGGTGAGCGTCTGTGTTCCTGCGAGTCCATGCTAGTATGCCAGGAAGACAGGGGACCAGCCACAGGCAGACTGGGAAGGTCTGAAGCCAGGCTCCAGGACCCTCCCCTCTCCAGCACTGGTCAAGGAGAACCCCACCACATACATAACCCCCAGCCATGCTTCCCTGCCTGCTTGGAGGCCTTCCCCAGTGCCCCGCCCCCAGCCACACCCCCAGCCATGCTCACCTGCCTGCTTGGAGCCTTTTCCCAGAGTCCCCTTCACAGTCCTGCAGTGAGAGTTGTCCCCACCACAGACACCGCACTTGTCATCCGTCTTCATGGATCCCACCTCCTTGTCGCAACCAAAGGGCTAGGGGTGGAGGTGACATCAGCAGATGGAGGCTCCCCTGTATCCACCTAGAGAGGCTCTCCCCGACTGGCTTCCTCCTGAGATTCCTGGCCCTGCCCAAAGGGGGGGGGAACCCTGGCACATGAGAACTCCCCAAAATCCACCCTGTGACCTAGGTGGTCTTAGCCCGGATCACCTCACTTCTCTAATGGTGTAGGACAGGAAGAGACCCCTCCGCAGCAGCCCAAGCTGCCCCTAGGTGTGGTAGGTGAGTAATACCTATTCAGCCCTCCATGCCCCCATGAGCCAGCAGAGTATAAGCAGCTCGCAGGGGTACCCACCACACACTCGCCACGGGCACAGACGCTGTAAGGGTCCCGATAGCTGCAACGTGTCCCATCGTGGACCACTTGGTTCATAAACACCACATCTCCAGTGTCGGCAGACTGGCAGATGAGCTCGCACTTCTGGGCATCTGGAAGGAGAGAGACTCTGCTAAGTCCACTGGGTTGACAGTAAGTGGTGTGTGTGTGTGTGTGTGTGTGTGTGTGTGTGTGTGTGTTCATGTGCGCGCGTACACATGCGCTCAGGAGCCATCCACTTGGGTTTGTATGCATGTGTGTATGTGCATGTGGTATGCACATGTATGAGTTACAAGCACACAGAGGCCAGAGGTGGACATCAGGTGTCCTTCTCAATCGCTTGCTATCTAATTTTTTGAGAAAGAGTCTCTCACTGAACCTGAGGTCATCGATTTGGAGGGCATCAGCCTGCCCCCGCCCAGTCCCTCCAGTATGGGGATGATAGATGTGTGGATACTGTGCCCAGCTTTTATATGGGTTCTGGGGATGCAAACTCATGAGCTTACACATGGGCTCATACACTCATGCACGTGCGTGATTGCGCAGTGAGCACTGTATGCACCGAGTCACCTTCCTAGTCCCTACCTCATTTTTTTTTTTGAGACAGGGTCTCTCACAGGATCAGAAGTATTCCAATCAATATAGGCTGACTGACTATACTAGTAAACCCAGGACTCAACCTTCCTACCTTCCTGGTGTTCTCTGTGTAGCCGGCTGTCCTGGAACTCACTCTGTAGACCAGGCTGGCCTCGAACTCAGAAACCCACCTGCCTCTGCCTCCTGAGTGCTGGGATTAAAGGCGTGCGCCACCACTGCCCGGCTTATTTTTTTAAAAGATTGATTTTTAAAATTTTATTTATATGAGTACACTGTGGCTGTCTTCAGACACACCAGAAGAAGTCATCAGATCCTTCTACGGATGGTTGTGAGCCACCATGTGGGTGCTGGGAATTGAACTCAGGACTTCTGGAAGAGCATTTAGAGCTCTTAACCACTGAGCTGAGCCATCTCTCCATCCCACTAAAGATTTATTATTTAAAAAATTTTATATGCATGGGTATTTTGAGTACATATATTTCTGTGCACCATGTGTATGCAGTACCCATGGAGGCCAGAAGAGGGCAGCAGATCCTCCTGGGATTGGAGTCACAGACTGATATTAGCCACCCTATGATGCTGGGAATCAAACCTGAGTCCTCTGGAAGAGCCATAGGTGCTCTTAACTTCTGAGCCATTGCTCCAGCTCAAGACTTATCTTTTTAATGTGGAGTCTGGAGATCAACTCAAGTTAACATACTTGCAAGGCAAACACTTTACCAACTAAGCTATTTCCCCAGCTCCCCAACACACACACACACACACACACACACACACACACACACACACAGTGGTACTGGGAATAAAAGCTAGGGTCTCATGCATGCTAGGCAATGCTCTACCACTGAGCCACACCCCAGCACAGGTTCTAACATCTCAGAGGAAACACCAGGCCAGAGGCTAAGTAATGTGCTTAAGGCATACATGGAGTGGCTCAGCCAAGCTTGCAACTACAAAGTCACTTGGGTCTTGCTTTGGCTCTGCAGCCTAGCTGGGCACATCAGTAGGAGAACTGTATGTCCCTAATGAAATGTTCCCCTGTGTATGAGCTAATAATGTCCTAAAATGGAAGTTGTAGAGAACAGATAAACATTTTCTGTTTCTTAGAGAAAGTGAGGTTGGGGGCTTAGCTAACTTCCTGGAATTGGTCTGAAGTCCTGGGACAAGCCTGACATTAGCTGTCCATCAACCTTCTTGCCCTGTCTGCCCAGGCCTCTCCCAGTAGATCTGCAAGGTATTCAAAGCCAGTCTTTCCCAAAGCTCTTCCTGAGGACCCTGGCTAGCTCCTGCTCCCAAGCTCCCAATCTTCTTCTTCTTCTCCTTCTCCTTCTCCTTCTCCTTCTCCTTCTCCTTCTCCTTCTCCTT
>NC_034598.1:26622452-26637150 GCF_900095145.1 Mus pahari
CTCTTCATCCTTCTTTTTAAAAGATTTACTTATTTATTTTATGTACACGAGTACACTGTAGCTGTCTTCAGACTCACCAGAAGACAGCATCTGATCCCAGTGCCATCTGAGCTATCTCTCCAGCCCCCCATCCTCCTCCTCCTTCTTTTTCTTTTTTCTTTTTTTTTTTTTTTGTTTTTTTGTTTTTTTGTTTTTTTGTTTTTTGTTTTTTTTTGAGACATGGTTTCTCTGTGCAGCCCCGGCTGTCCTGGAACTCACTCTGTAGACCAGGCTGGCCTCGAACTCAGAAATCCGCCTGTCTCTGCCTCCCAAGTGCTGGGATTAAAGGCATACACCATCACCACCCGGCTCTCCTCCTTCTTTTTCTTCCTCTTCCTCCTCCTCCTCCTCCTCCTCCTGGTGTTGTTGTTTCAAGATAGGGTTTCTCTGTGTAGCCCTGGCTGTTCTTGAACTTACTTTGTAGTTCAAGGTTGGCCTCAAAACTCTGAGATCTAGCTGCCCCTACCTCCCAAGTGCTTGGACTAAATGTATGCACCACCACAGTCCCTCACCTAGGACTCCAGTATGGAGTCACAATATCTAAGACCACTTTAGAGAACTTCCTTGAGAGTCAGATTTCTGATGGGGTCTGGGTCTGGGTCTGAGTCTGGGGGATTTACCTCCAGATGAGAAGCAGGAACATTCTAGTGGGCCCAGCAGGCAGCTGCGTGGACAGGAATGGTAAGTTCCTCAGAGCGGGGGAATCCAGGCAGAAGGACAATCTGCCGGCTCCTGCCCCCTCCTGCCCCCACCTGCCCCCACCTGCCCCCTCCTGCCCCTTCCTGCCCGTTTCTGAAAGGGCACAGCTGCGAAGTCTGGCCCTGGCAAGACTCTGAAGTCCTTTGTATCCTGAGGCGTTCTCATGAGCCTGAGCTCACGGTGCTGATGTCAGCTCAGGTTTGAGAAGACATTGTTCTCACAGGAGCTGCCTGGGATCCAAGAGGTGGGGACCACTGCACTACCCAAACCCTTCCAGCCTCAGGCCTGAAAAGCCAGGCATCCGGGCCCTTCCTTCACTAACGCGACAGCAGGAAGTCTCCCTAAACACACACTAAAAGACTGAGTGTTACACTCCAAGTTCCCAGGCCTGTTTCTATCCCTGAGGGTACCTCCTCAGCCTGGGGAGGAAAGCAGCATGAGAAGCCCCCCCTCCGGGTTCCTACCTACCTGCCTTCAAACGACCTTCAGCGACCTTCAGCAACTGCTAATGGATAGATGCCTCACCCATGAAATCTAGAAACCTAGCCTAAGGTAGGTTGAGCTCCTCTGGACATGGTAGTACACCCCTAGAGAGCCCTGCGAGGCCCTGGGGCGGCACACTGGGCTTTCTCCAGAACTTTGAGACAAACTCCAGAATGTGAACTAAGCCTTTGCTTCCTCTCTCCCTCCCTTCTTCCCTCTTTCCATCCCTTCCTCTCTCTTTCCCTCCCTCTCTCCTCCCCTCTTTCCTTCCTTCCCTCCCTCCTTCCCTCTCTTTCTCTCCCTCCCTCCTTCTTGTTTCTGAGACAGCATCTCACTATGTATCCCTGACTGGCTTAGAACTTACTACATAGACCAGGCTGGTGGTGTTAAACTCACAGAGACCTGCCTGCTTCTGCCTCCTGGGTGCTAAGATTAAAGACCGATGCTGTTGCAATCTAACTTTTTCTAAAACGTTCTGTCGTCTCTTTTACAGGGCAGATGCCTTCATGTGCAGGTAAGGACAGACATCTGAACGGCACTTATTCGGCCTGAGCTCTGTGATCGGCTGTGGGTATCCCTGGAGAAGAGCCCCCTCTCAAAGCTGCTTGCCTTATAAACATGCCAACCACGGGTGGCCTCAACAGCAACAGTGACTCCACAAGTGCATGACACACAGGCTCACCCAAGGACTTGGGTGAGTCTGCCCACGGGTTTCCCATGGTACCCCCAGGCCCTTGGGCCTCAGTAGTTGGGAGAAAAGGAACGAGAACATGCCCAAGAGTTGGGCAGAGCAGAGCCACTCACCACTTTCGGGCTCATAGGGCAGCCAGCTGTGCTTGGCATCCTGGTGGGTATAGTAGGAGTTCCGCTTGGCACACTGCTGGGCCCGGAAGTCCTCGTAAGGCCCAGGACAGTCCTCACTGTTGCAGATCTGGTACTCAAACATGGACCCTGAGCACGGGCGGCCTCCATAGGCTGGACTGTAGTGGCAGAGAGACCGGGTGATTATGGGGTGGGGAAGGGGCGGGGCGGGGCTGGGAAGAGGAGAGCTTCCCACATGAGACCTGGGACAGCTCAGTAGTAGATTTCTCAACTCACTAGTGACCTACAGTGTTAGGCAACTGAACTCAGGGTCTTCTGAACTCTCTCTCTCTCTCTCTCTCTCTCTCTCTCTCTCTCTCTCTCTCTCTCTTTTCTTCCCCTCTCTAACTCCCTCCCCCACCTCTGAGACAGGGTCTCATGCAGCTCAGGCTAGCCTGGGACTATGAGGATGGCTTTGACCTTCGGATCTTTTTGTCTCCACCTCCTGAGTATTGGGACTGCAGGTAACTAACCACCATTCCCAATTTATATGATTTTAGGGATTGAACCAGGGCTGCACCCTGGGCAAGCACTCCAACATGTAAGCTCCAACCCCTCCTTCCCCCTGACTATTTCACCCATAGGAAGAGTGCTGGCTCCTATCTACCTGGGGGTGGAGGTGGGAGGTGGGAACATAAGGACAGACAGACGAGGGACGGCTATCCCTCGCCACCAGTCAGCTGTCAATCTTGCTTACTCTTTCAATTCCTTCAGTGGTTACTGCAGACGGTGCAGGCACTCGGTCAAGACAAAGAGTTCTCCACCCCTCCACCCCCCTCACCCCGTCTCATAATGGTATACAGTAAACTAAAGAGCAGCCAAAGAGATTTGGATTTTGAACCAGAAGAGCTGACTTCCAAGTCCTGACCATGTGGCCTTGGTTCAGTCTCTGGGCTTTTCTCTGCCTTGAGCTCCCCCTTGAAAGGTGGGATCAACGGAGCTCACCTCCAGCTGTGACAAAGCAAAGGAGAGCAATGACACTCTTCCCCATTAGGTCAGGAGGATTAAAAAAGATAGTCACTCCGGAGCTGGGGAGATGGCACCACTGGCTACTCCTGTGGGTTCAGTTCCCAGCATCCACATGGCAGCTCACAAGGCTATTCACTCCAGTTCCCAGAGATCTGATGCCCTCTTCTGGCCTCTTCATGCACTGCAAGCACACAATGCATATATATGCATGCAGGCAAACCACTCCCACAAAATAAAAATAAATCTTTTTTAAAAGACTTTTTAAGTTGGGTGTGATGGCATACATTTTTAATCGTTAGCCCTTGGGAGACACAGGCAGGTGGATCCCTATGGGTGTGAGGCCAGCCTGGTCTACATACTAAGTTTCAGGCCAGCCAAAGCTACCTAGTGAGACCCTGTTTCAAACGAAACAAAACAAAAACCTTTCAATGTAAAGTATCCAAGTATAGGAGGCAACAGTGCCCTGCTCAGAGACTCTAAGATAACTCTCCAGGTGTAATGAACTCTCCACTTGAACACACAACATCCTGCCACAGCACTTGGGATACTTTTCAATAATAGCAGCTGTCGCCTCTGGAGTGCTTAACCCATGCTCCAGCGCGGGCTTACATAATAGTCCATTTAAGCCTCATAAAGCAAATAGGTATTTGTTGAGGTTTTGGTCTTTTGCTGTGTATTTTAATGTTAAATACTGGTTGCTGCCACGGATGAGAAAGCCTGCACTTATATCAAGTAATGCTATGTGACCTTGTTCACATAGCATTAATGTACATCTATTGGTTAAATAAAGATGCCAACAGCCTATAGCCAGGCAGAAGAAGGTTGGCAGGATTTTGGTTTCAGGGCTTGGGGTCTGAGGCAGGACTACAAGAGAGAGAGAAAAGAAAGGAGAGAAGGTGGAGAGAAGAGAGGACACCATGAGGTAGGTGAGTCGTGAAAATATGGTCATGAGGGCTGGCCAATCAGAGCTAAGAGCAGCCCAGGTGGAACACGGCAAGTTATAACTCAGGGTTATTGATAGAGAAGTAGACATAATAGCTTAGAGGGGAGATACCTGCCCAGCTCTAGTGCTTTAAAGGCTTATTAGAAATATAAAAATCGCATGTCTTTTATCTGGGGACTGAATGACCTAAGGTGGGGTGGAGGTCCCCAACTGAGATTAAATAGTTACTACAACAGGTATGGCTACAGGAAGTGTAATAAATGGGAGGGCTGATCAAGAAGAGACATGCAGGCAAATGCAAGGTGGCATATCAGAGTCGGCACCACGACACCGACCCACCACCTTGACCTTTGCGTCTCCAAAAGAGGAAAATTACAAGGGAGTCCGTGTGCCTTGCCATCTGTATGTGGCCAGCCTGGTTACCACAGACCCTGGTTGCTATGGTGATACTCGGCCACCAACCCATAAACGGTATACCACCAATAACCTCTGTTTCTTTTTCCCCCTTTCTGCATGTGTCTGAGTGTGTGGTGTGCATGTGTGTATGTATGGTCACCAGTGTATGGATGCACATGTGTATACCTACATTGACACTGGGTGCCCTCGCTTTCTACTCTATCCATCGAGGCAGGGTCTCATGTTGAATCACAAGCTTGATGGTTCTGACTCATCTTCCTAGCCGGCTTGCCCTGAGAAGTCCTGCATCCCCATCTTCCAGATGCTAGGATTATAAGCAATCATCACATCTGCTTGGTTTATTTTTCTAATGATTTACTTATTTTTACTTTATATGAATTGGCATTTTCCCCCCGCATGCATGTCTGAGTGAGGGTGTTGGATCTCTCCTGGAGCTGGAGTTACAGCCAGTTGTGAGCTACCACGTTGGGTGCTGGGAATTGAACCCAGGTCCTCTGGAAGAACAGCCAGTGCTCTCAACCACTGAGCCATCTCTCCAGCCCCCAGACTCACTAACCTTTATGTAGGTTTATGGAATGCCAACTCCAGCCTAGATTGCATGACAAGTGAGCCCCAAATGACCACTATTTCTAAGGGTTCTGGGCCCTCAAGGGCCCTGTGACCTATTAGCACGAATGTTCATTATGCCATTTGGTGGAAGGAGGGCCTACACCAGGCCCTGTGGAAGTCTCTGGGCCAGTGGACCTATGGCAGCTTCAACTAGTTTGCCCAGTCCCCATTGGGGTGTACCAAGCAAGCAGGTTCACCCTGAGAGATGAGGACTGTGGGGAACTGGGGCTCGGACATCCAATAGCCATGAAGGAGGGGAGGAGATGCTACCAAGATGACTGAAAGGGAGAGACAAGTTTCTGTCCAGTACACTGAGGTGGGAATGGAGGCGGAAGTTAAAAAAGGGGGAGGAGTTTACATACGTGGCAGAAAGCAAAATTGATGGTGTGTTAATGCATTGAAACTGGTGTTTACTCAAAGTTTCACCAAAAGGATTGGGGTGATGGGAGGTCTCTGAGTGCCTGGCAGGGTCCTGGACACACCCAGTTTCTCTGGGGACTTCTCTGGACAGGACAACTCAAAACATTATCTCAGGTGCATTTCAGGAACTCAGCCTCTGTGGCTCACGAGCAAACTGCCTTGCTCCAACATTCTGGGCCCTTTTCCAGGAATCATGTTACTGTCTGTAAGGGTCACTATCCTGCACCGGATCTCTCCCACATAAGTGGCATCCTCTGCCCCGCCCGCCTGCCGCACTCACGGAGGGTTGTCGCAGCTCCGGCTTCGGGATCGCACCCCACCTCCGCACGACCGGGAACATGAGCCGAAGTTGGTCCAGGAGCTCCAGCCTCCATCCTGACCATAAGTCTGCTCTGGTGACTTCCAGATACAGTGGCCTTTGAAGCACCACTAGGGTGGAGCAGAGGGTGCATGGTCACCTTAGGCCACCACAGTGGAGCCTGCAACAAGGGTGTTCCTTGGGGCACACAGAATGGCGGAATGGATACTATGGCGAGCCCTGAGAAAAGGGGGTGGGGAGGGGAAGGGAGAAGGAGAAGGAGAGCCGAAGCCATTAAGAGATTAGCCTGGGGAATGAACTGGGCAGGATCCTAGCTCTACTGGAACATAGGTAGCTGCCTCAGACAAAGAGCTTACTACCATCCTGGGTGTAGCCACCCTTCTCCAGTGCAACGCTGAGAAGAGCATCTCAGTCAACAGCACACACAGAGCCCTCCCCAGTCAGCAAACATTAGCCAATGATATCTGCGACGGGGCGGGGCGCTGTTTCAGGCATGAGCCGATCTGATGTGGGTGGGGCTGAGAGGGGGCGGGGAAAGATGATCCGTCTTATCCTGTCTAAAGCTGACCTGTACCCTGAAATGCCTTCCCAGGGACCAGGGGATCCCTATGAGCCAAGGGATAGATGCATGGACTCTGAGAAGCCTGGGTTTGAATCCCAGCTTGGCTGCTGGGAGATGTGTGTGGCCACTTGGCTTTGCCTGACCTCATTTAAATGCTACTAAGAACAGAAGGCATGGGGGCTCTGTGGTTAAGAGCACTGGCTGCTCTTCCTGAGGTCCTGAGTTCAATTCCCAGCGACCCCATGGTGGCTCACAACCATCTGTCATGGGATCTGACGCCCTCTTCTGCTGTGTCTGAAGACAGCGGCGGTGTACTCACATTCATAAAATAAAGAACAGAAGGCACAGGGCTGGCACTCAGAGGAAGCCTAAGGTGACACTCTTCCCCTTTGGCACAGGGAAAGCACGGCAGAGTTTTCTGGGTGCTTCTCAAGAGGGGGGTCCCCAAATAAAACTAACAACCCAGACACCTGGGCTTCCCCCGAACAGTTCAGTCCATCTTTAAGGTCCTGAGATGTTTAGAATGAGGTGTGATTTACACACCACGGGAATCACCCATTTTGAGTGTGCAGTTCAACATCTTCATAATCCAGTGGTGCACAGCCTTTACCACAGTTGAACTTCAGAACACATTCACTATCACCCCAGAAGCCCTTCGTACCCCTCTGTGCTCATCTCTTACTCTAGGGGTGGGAGTTTTAAAGCTTCCCAGAAGATTTCCTTGTGTAGCTGAGGTGGAGATGCACTGGCTAACTCAAATGCAGAACTGTGACGAGGGGCGGGGCGGGGGGGCGGATCTGGGACTTTTTAAATAGAGCAGCTTAGAGCTCTCAGACCAGCCAGGGAATTCTCTGACCCATGCAGACCTAAGGAAGCAAACACACACCCGAAAACACACGGAAACACACGGAAACACACGGAAACACACGGAAACACGCGAAGGGCAGGTTGCAGAGGAGGAGAGAAGGTTTGTGAGGTAGGGAAGAGGCAGTCAGGGAGCAGGGGAGTGGGTGGGGTGGCTAGAATCCTCCTCCCTTTGTCCCTCTCTGCTAGCCACTCACTATGTGGCCTGACCCTTTCTTTAGCCCATCTGGGGTTCCGTCATCTTATCTATACGGTATAGGAAGTGAGCAGACTGTAGCTTAAGAGACCATGCTGAACCCGGCTGACCGTAGAGGCCAAGGGAGAGAGGGCAAGGTGGACATTTGTGTGGAGGTCATGAGAAGACTCTAGGCATGTGGACCACCACGACACAGGAGCAGGGTCCTGGCCCCTGCATCCATGCCAAGTGATGGGCGCTCCACACCTCAGGGGGAGGGCCACTTCCTGCACAGCTCCCCACAGGTACCTTGCCTGGTGCACACTCTGTCCCATCCAGCGGCGGCCCCTTCTTGGTCTTGCAGAAGTAGGGGTTGTCTGGGTGGCTGCACCACAGCTGCTTGCAGGGCTCAAAGGTCCTGAACTGTGAGGCGGGGAGATGAGGTGAGTAGTGGCGGAGGGAACAGAAGGCGTGGCAACTGCTGGGATGCAGGATGCTAGAAGGCAGCCAGAACCTCACGTGCTGTCAAATGTCACTAAAGTCCCGTGGTTCCAGGGCCTCCTCTGGGCCCTTCCTACGGTCTGAGAAGGGGGCCCTGCGCGGTACATACTGTCTCCTCACTGACTGTTACAGAAGCCACCTGCAGGCTCCACAGAGGTCTGGGCCCAGGATGCCCCTGATCCTTGGGCATGTGGGGGATCTTGAATGAATCCTCACGAAGTTGAGACTCTCCCATCCTCCTTATAACATGGATACCCAGTAAGGTCAGAGGTCAGCCACCTTGTGCTCCAGTCCGGAGGGATGCCCCCGATTTCATTAGTACTTTCTTAGCACCTCCCCTAAGACAGACAGGTATCCCTCGGAAGCACATGGGCACTGAAGGGCACACCCTGCTCTTCAGCCCCAAAGCAGTGTTGTGTCATGTCACATGTCCCCCGTGTGGCCTAGAAAGTGGGAAAGGTGGACCACACAAGGGTTCCGTGCTACCAAGAATAGCGTCCTGTCCTGCAGAGGGGAGGGGAGGGGAGGGAGGCTTTATTCTCTGGGTGGAGGTACAAAGTACTAGGGTCACAGAAGGCTGTTCTGTAGATGTCACTACCCTGAGATGTCCCCTTGCATAGGTCCCTTCAGGATAGATCAAGCTGACCTCTAGTCTTAAGGGTCGCCCCCTGTCCTGTCCTGAAAAGCAGAAGCAGGGTTATGTTCTCTGGCATCTATGGCCTCTGGAAACATGACGGAGACATGGGGATGACCCCATAGAGAGGAGACCGCCAGACACAGGGTGATGGAGATAGACTACCACACCCCACTACAGTGTTCAGAGGTGGGAACCCTCTTCTTACCCATGGCTCACACCCTGGCCTGACCCATCACAGATTAAACCAGACCAGCCAGGTTATCGATGGCTGCTTGCCCTTCCTGCCTCACTCCTCCCATCTTCTCCAGGTCTGAGCCCTGCCCAGGCTGCATACACGTGGCTTACAGGTGAGACGGGATGGTGTGTGCACCGGCACCAAGCCTGCAAAGGCATCCCTAGGCCTGGGTCACATGAGCCTGTCACGCAGCCTACTCACAGCTAAGCAGGTGTGGTACCCAGTGCCAAAGTCGAACCGGCATTGCTCATCCATGGAGTAGTCTATCCCGGGCAGTTCCGGAGGCTGGGGCCAGGTGCGCTCAAAGGGGTCATCAAGGAGGCAATCGTAGGATCTGCGGCAGGGACAGGGGAAGTGAGCCAGCCCGAGGGCTATAAATCCTAAGCCTTCCTTTCCCAAGGTGGGGCTTTTAATAAGTAAGGACGGCCTATAGGACTTTGTGTCCTCTGTCGTGGGCCCTAGCTGTCTATTCTAAGGACGATGGACAGTCACAGTGTCCTCCTTCCTAGGCGGCTGTTTAACAGGAGGATTCTACTTACATCCGTGGGCATGGGTACCAAGGCCTACCTAAAGAACTCAGGGTGGATCATGCGGACCTCCAGATTCAAGGATCATCCCTTGGCCTGTCCTACAGGGTAGGGTAGGGTCAGAGTTATGTCCCTTGGTGACTCTGGCCTCGTAGATACAGTTGACATGTGGCTAAGGTGTTGGTTTTGCCCGAATAAAAGGGATGCAGTATGTATTACAATGGGGAGTGGCCTTGTAGGTAATTTGAGGCCACACTGCCTGTGTCTAAGTGTATCCACCACACAGGAGGTACGCTGGGTGGGCAGTGCTAGCCAGCTGCGATGGAGGGTCAGTGACTAGTGTCTCTGTCACTGTCTGCTTTGAATACCTGTCCTACATCTCCTGGTGCCGCCCCACACCACCCCCCCATCCCTGACTCTCATGCCCTGGGGAACTGAAACTACTGTATCTCCAGCTGCAGCGTGGTGTTTTCATCCTTAATGAACCCAGATTCCCAGGACCAACCCACAGGGAATTCTAAATTGGCATCCAGGTAAGGTAAGAGAGCCTGGTTTTTAATAGTACATCTATGCTTTTGGTCCCTTGGTCATACTGAGTTGGGGGGCTCACTAACCCACCTGTGGTGCGCTAAGGTGGGTGTTTTAGGCCAGGTGAGGGGATGGGGGTTAGAAGAGATGCAGAGTGACCAGGCCAAGCAGGTGGGGCAGGACAAGACAGGACAGCTGTGTAGCCTGGGCTTGCCCACCCATTCCTATCTTGGGGTAGAGGTAACCTACGGGAGGTAGCGGCTGAGCTCCAGCTTGCTGCAGCGAGACCAGTGGAACCTGTGGAAGGCGGCCTGGACCAGGGGCGCCATGACGCTGCCCAAACTGGTCTCATCATCGCAGCCATTGCCCTGGCCGTCATGCTCCATGCCAAGTCTGCGGGGAAGGAGAAAGTCTTGCTGTGGGTCCTGACCCTTGAGGACAGGCAGGTGGACCCAAAACAGCAGACCCTGCCTTGACCAGGAGTCCAGACTGGCTGGCTAGTCTCCGTTTCCCAACCATGCCTCTTCTCCTCTCCATATTCTTTCCCCTTGGAGACCCATCCCCAGAGACCTTATCCACATCCACCTAGCTCTTGAGGATAGGCCAGCGGGGACACCAATGGCCACTCATCTTCCCCATTCCCCTCTTCCCATTGTTCCCCATGGACACACCTGTCCAGCCCACGGACATGACTCTGTTCCTTCTGCACCCCTCCCCCCTATATGACTGGCATCAAGCTATCAGGCCCATCCCCTGGCCATTTGCTGGCCTGGGTAGAAGGTCCCTGTAGGGGGTCCTATTGTACAACATCAGCACCGGCAGCCGCAAGCATGTTGGGCTATAGACATCGCTTGCATTGCCGCATCAGGAAGGCTCCTGCGTGCAAGGTCTAATCTCGTTACGTAAGGTCTCATCAGCCTCACTCATGGAATCGTTCAGTGTGTGAACCTCTTAAAAACTCTCCTGAGAGGCAGAGGCAGGCGGATTTCTGAGTTCAAGGCCAGTCTGGTCTACAAAGTGAGCTCCAGGACAGCCAGGGCTACACAGAGAAACCCTGTCTCGAAAAACCAAACCAAACCAAACCAAACAAAACAAACCTCTCCTGAATGGATGGACCTGTAGCACACGCCTCTAATCTTCCTCTCAGGAGGCAAAGGCAGGCAGATCTCTCAGAGATCGAGGCCAGTCTGATCTACATGGTGAGTTCCAGGCTAGCCAAAGGTACATAGTGAGACCTTGTCTAAAACCAACCAACCCTCCTTCTACACATGGTACGTATTTATGAAAGTTTACATTTAAAACTTTGTTCTTTAAACTGATATTCAAGACCAAAGCCCACCTTTTTTTTTTTTTTTTTTTTTTTTTTTTGGTTTTTCGAGACAGGGTTTCTCTGTTTAGCCCTGGCTGACCTGGAACTCACTCTGTAGACCAGACTGGCCTCGAACTCAGAAATCCGCCTGCCTCTGCCTCCCAAGTGCTGGGATTAAAGGCATGCGCCACCACGCCTGGCTCTAATTTCTTAAATACTGCTAGTGACTTCATGGGCCATTGGCCATTAAGTAGACATGACATAGATCATTAAGTTTGACATTGCTTCTCTGCAGTGAGGGGCCTCTACTTAGGAAAGAGTGGATATCCACTGCCTTTTTTCTGCAAGTCAAACCCCAGCACATGATAGGTGCTCAAGAAATACTGAATGAAAGCCAGGTAACGTGGTACACGCCTATAATCCCAGAATGTGGCTAATCTGGAGCAAGAGGATCCAGAGCTCAAGAACACCCTCAGCTGGTTTGAGACTAGTTAGGGCTATATGAGACTAGTTGGGGCTATATGAGACCCTGTCTCAAAAAAAAACAAACCCACAAACCAAAAGAATAAAACCAAATACTGGTGAAGGGATGTGTTCTAAATAGCGTCGGAGCCCACAGAACTGGCTGCCAGTCCCACCTGGCTTACTGCCTGGGCTCCAAGTGTGCCTGTTTATGGTGGGCTTGGGCCAGTCCCTCCGTAGGCACAAGCCAGGGTAAGCTGGAACTGGTCTCTAAAGCATGCTTGGGTGAAGACAGAAAGAAGACATGGCAAGGAGAGAGACCACCCAGACAGCAGGTCTGACCTATGACAGGCGTTCTGCCACCAGCCTGACAAAAGCCAGGCCACATGTGGTCCCCACAGCCACGGGCATTGCCTCCTACCACAGGCAGCCGGTAGATATCATGTGTCAGTGACAGAGCCTGGCCTGGCCTTTTACCCTCCAGTCCCCTCTGAGCTCAACACTTGGCCCAGAGCCCTAAGCCACTCCTAAACACACCCTCCCAGGTTTACTTACACATGGCCTGTCTCATGAGCCACGACAAAAGCTGAGGAGAAGCCGTCCTCGTGGTTGAGGGCACAGCTTCTTAGCGGGTGGCACATCCCAGTAACAGGTGCATACCCTGCCAGAGAGGAGAGAGGTCACAGGCAGAAGCGATGGGGTGTACTGACCTGTGTTCCCAGCCTGAACAACGCAGAGACATCCATCCCAACCTGGTGGGTGTTGGAGGTTCCTAGAGAAGAAATGTTCTCAAAAATCTCTTCCCAGAGAACAAACATGGCCTGGCTGCCACCCTGTCCCAGATTTAGGGCTTGTTCTTGGCCTACAGTTTTCCATGTACCAGCAGCAATGTCTCTGAACAAGTGAGGACTTCCAAATGAGACCCTAGCCTATACATACTCCACTTCTGTGAGCCAGTCAACAAACAAACTCAGAACACTGTCTATGTAGAGGGCAGGGATGGCCGTGTGTTGGCTACTGGGGGGAGCCAGGTAGAGTGGCACCCGCCTGTAGCCCCAGCTACTCTTGAGACTAAGGCAGGAAGGCCACACAAGTCCAGGAGTTTAAGACCAGCCTGGACAACATGGAGAGGTGCATCTTAAAGGCAACAAAGAAGGGGAGGGAGAAAGATGAGAAGAAGAGGGGGAGTGAGAGGAGGAGGAAGAGAAAAAGAAGGGGAGGAGCAGAGAAGAGGAGAAGGGAGAGAGGGGGGAGAAGAAAGGAGAGGGAGGAGGAGGGAGGAGGGAGAGAAGGATGGGGAAGAGGGGAAGAAGAGAAGGAGGAGACAGAGAAGGAAGAGGAAGAGGAGAAAGAAGAGGAAGAGGAGGAGAAGAAAAAGAAGAGGGCAAGGAAGAGGAAGAAGAAGAGGAGGAGGGGGAGGAGGAGGGAGGATGGGGAGGAGGGGAAAGAGAGAAGAGGAGGAGGCAGAAAAGGAGGGAGAGAAGGACGAGGAAGAGGAAGAGGAGGAGAAGAAAAAGAAGAAGAGGAAGAAGAAGGAGAAGGAGAAGGAGAAGAAGAAGAAGAGGAAGAGGAGGAGGAGGAGGAGGAGGCGGCGGTGGCAGCACAGGGCACTGGGCTTCTGTTCCTACCACCAAGGGCTCACAGTCTGGATGAGCAGAAGCCTGGCTGAGGTTCCTGAGGTCTCCAAGCAGCTGGGGACGGGGACAAACAGTACACACAGGCTACAGGCAGGACTGAGACAGCAGCCACCAAAATGAGATGACTCCCCTGGCCACAGTCCTTCTGTACCAAGGCTTACCCTGCTGTCCCTCCAGGTCCTCTCCCCTCTTCTCCCCTAGGATGGGCCCCATAGAGAGAACATTGCTCTCCAGGTCCAACCTTGAATGTCCACGTCTGCCCTGCAGGCTGCTCACACCGGGCCACCATAAGTCTAATACCCTGCATACCCGAGGGGCCGAAGTTCTGGCGCGTGAGGAAGATGACGTGGTCGTGGTGTTCGGTGTGGCTAGGGTCCTGGCGCTGCTGGGAGTGTGCCCAGCGACACACCTGCTCCAGGCTTCGTGCTGGGTTCCCTCGCTCGATCAGGCTCAGGGACTGTGGGGGGAAGCAGGAGGGTGCCAACAATGGGAAGGTCAAAGACACCCCGGACTCCAATGGCGCTCTCCTCAGCGAGAGAACACCGAGGCCCAGGGCTCCTAGAGATCACTAGCTGCCTCCACACGGCTGCTGCTGCACACAGTCATCCCTCCACGCACGCGTGGTGGGCACTATTCAGCACCCATGCCCACTAGAGACAATAGCACATGCTATTTTTACTCTCTTCAACCTGCAAGACAGTGAACTGTGCTGAGCATCTCCCTATACCAAACACTCCCTCATCTGGTCTCGACAGTAGCCTGTGAAGAAAGTATGGCTGTCACCCCCATGAGGGAGCATAATAAGTTCCCGGTTTAAGGCTGCAGAGGTCAGGGTCCCTAAGTTCAACAAGTGAAGTTCAACAATGACAGCCTTTGTGTCCGTCACTGCCCCATCCCCAAGGGACTACTCAGAGACAGTGGCCTCTTCCATGAAGGACCCAGGATGTCAAGTTTCCCTGTGATGAGACCCAGCCCATTGCCTTGGTCCAGGCAGCAGCTCCAATAGTCTTTGGGGGCTGATTTTGTAGGCAAGTCTCCTGCTTGCCATCCACCCTGTGTCCCCTCCGGTCAGTAGGGGCTCACCTGTCGGTAGCCCACCATGATCAGGCGGACAAGGGCGATGTTCACGTGGGCCCCCAGCGACTCGTCATGGTAAATCTCATCCACCTATAAGAAGATCACAGCATAAAGGTAGCAGGTTTCCCCCTAGGAGACCTACTGCATGCCACACGTCGCGCCAAGCTCTCACATACAGCACGCCATCTCCCACATCTATGACCTTGACCAGCAGGCCTTTCCTTCCCAAGTAACAAAACCGAGGCTAGCCAGGCGTGGTGGTGCATGCCAGCCCCCGGGCGGCAGAGGCAGGTGGATCTCTGAGTTTGAAGCCAGCCTGGTCTGTAGAATAAGTTCAAGGACAGCCAGGGGGAGAGAGAGAGAGAGAGAGAGAGAGAGAGAGAGAGAGAGAGAGAGAGAGAGAGAAGAAGAAGAAGAAGAAGAAG
>NC_034598.1:26637465-26638497 GCF_900095145.1 Mus pahari
GAAGAGAAGAGAAGAGAAGAGAAGAGAAGAGAAGAGAAGAGAAGAGAAGAGAAGAGAAGAGAAGAGAAGAGAAGAGAAGAGAAGAGAAGAGAAACCCAAGGCTAAGAGAGGTGATGGCTTGCCAAAGGACACATGACAGTGATTCAACTGACACTAACACCCCCCTCCCCAAGCTCTTTCCACAGAGCCCAAGTCTGAGGTCGGGGGTGGGGAGAGGGGTTGGGGAGAAGATGCTTGCCATTTAGCAACTCTGACCAGGACGCTCATCTGTCCACCTCTGAAGAGTTTTTTTACCCCACTCAAGGGTCCTCCTTGAAGCTTTCCATTGTGCCATCTCTACATACTTCCAATTTCCCCGCTGGAATGGCGTTGCCCAGTGGTGTCCAGAGAGTGGAGCCCCAGCCCCGGACCCTCCTCCAAGGCAAATCCCCAGATTGGGGGGTGCTCCTGGGTCTTTGAATGGGCAGTGACTGAATCACCCAAGAGCATCTTAGAAAAGCTGAGTCTCCACATCAAGCCTCCCCAGTCAGACCTGCATTTGAGCAGGGTATCCTGGACGCTTTCAGATGCTATCAAGGGGGAGGAGCTTAGCTCAGAACAATTCTTTTGTCTCATGGGTTCAGGGCCTGGGAGACTGAGACAGTTCCCTACGGGCTGCATCCAGAAATCCAGACCCAGACACTCCCCTGTCAGGAAGCCTGGACAGAGAGAGGAACTCAGGAATTCATCCTTTGGAGTTCACCCTCTCCTAAGGATGCCCACACCCTGAGTTAACCCCTGACACATTCCTGCTTTCTTTGCTTAAAATATTTTTGTTTTAGGTAAAAATACTTTTATCTAAGTAAAATCAGGATGAAACAGTGCAATGTCTTGGTAATCCAAGAGTTCCTATAGGGAGATGGGAGATGGAGACAGAAAAATCCCCACAAGCTCATAGACCAGCTAGCCTTGTGTCTGCAGTGGTGAATGATGAAAAAGACCCTCTCTCAGTCGGGCGGTGGTGGCTCACGCCTTTAATCCCAGCACTCGGGA
>NC_034598.1:26638712-26645902 GCF_900095145.1 Mus pahari
ACACACACACACACACACATCCCACTCAGGCACAAAGGCTTTTTTAAAAGCTTAAAACAAACAAACACAATATTTCGATGCAAACCCACACATACACAAGAAGAAAATTAAATCACTTAGCAACCAACTAAATAGTGGCCATAGTTCGCTCACTTCCTGTCACATGCGCATGCCTGTGTGCTAGTTTACCAAGTCGGGGTCACACAGAACATACTGTTTGTGCTTTGTCGGCTTCCTGGGAAAGTGTTCTGCATCTTTCACTGTGATTCCTGGTGTCTGCATAGAACATGCCACCCATGCTGTGACAATCCCAGACAGCAGCTGAGAGTCGTAGGAAGAAATGTTTTCCTCAGCCACTCAATGTAGGCAATAATAAAGCGGCTACTTGGAGTCCTGGGTTCAAATCCCAGCTCTGTTTTTTGTTGTTGTTTTGTTTTGCTTTTTGCATTTTTTTGCTTTGTTGTTGTTAATTGTTCTTAGTTTGTAATCATATGCATGAGTGTTTTACCTGAAAGTAAAGTCTATGCACGAAGAGAATGCAGTTCCACGGAGACCAGAAGGTGGCGTTGGATTCCCCTGGGACTGGAGTTACAGACGGTTGTATGAGGCTGGTGCTGGGACTCGAACGCTGGCCCTCTGCCCTCTGCCCCTCAACTCTGTTTTGTCTAATCACCCAGCTGGCTAGGGGCTCAACGTGAAACTCCTTAGAACCTGTTTCTTTTTCTGCTGAATGGAAATACAAATGGCTGGTAGATGGCCACCCTACATGAATGTCTGGGAACCACAAATGAGCCACATAAGCCCAGAGGCACCCTTAGGTAGCAACACTTAGTGGTCCCTCGGACGCTTGCCCGCATGGCTCCCTGGGAGTGGCATGGTTTCACGCCGATCCGTGTCTCACCATTTCCGTGTCCTGTGCTGTTTAGATACCAGTTCTTTCTCACGCATAAGGGAAGGAACTAACCCACAGGCTGTGAAGAGGCCGGCTGTCCACTATCCACTAAACAGCGAGAAATCATCCATCTAAGTCCACACTTGGGAGTGCGGGGCGGGGGGCGGCGGGGGGCGGGGCAGGAGGGAAACTGGAGACCTGATGAGCCAGCAGAGGACTAGACTGTGGGCTCAGGGCCATACTTTAGAAGCTTCCTCTAGCACAGAGCCCAGCCCTGGCCCATCCTCCCCATGCCCAGAGCTGGCAGTGGCCCCTGTATACGAATGTGCAAACCTCAGAGCAGCCAGCGTTGGGCTTCCACCATCGGCTTTCCTGGCGCCTGTGTCTGAATCCAGCAGAGTACTGAGACCAAAGCCTAGCACAGATCCAACTTACAGAGATCAAAGCCTGGTGCCTGCTGTGGACACAGAGACCCTGCCAGTCCCCACCGCAAGATGTGATGGAGACGCCCAGGCCCCTCCCCCATCCTCCAGAGCAAAGGCTTCGTAGAAAGAAAGTGTTTTGTTGTATAGCGAAGGAGCTTTCCTTAACCCACGGGTCACAAGCCAGAGGCTTATCCCGTGGGAACTGCAGCCTCAGCTGATAGCCACACACCCAACGCCAAAGGATTCGAACCTCACAATACTTTACTGATAGCTGACAGCCATCTGCAAGGAAGTGACCTCTTCTGTATGTACAAGCCTGAATGTATAAGTACGAGCCTGCGTGTATATGTATGAACCCATGTGTATGTGTCTGAGTCTGCATGTGTGTGTCTGAGCCTGCATGTGTATGTATGTATGAGCTGCATGTATGTGTATGAGCTGTATGTGTATTATGAGCCTGCATGTGTATAAGCCTGCATGTATGTGTGTGTATGAGCATATATGTATGTGTATGTATGAGCCTGCATGTGTGTATATGAGCCTGCATGTATGTGTATGTATGAGCCTGCATGTGTGTATATGTATGAGCCTGCATATGACTCTATACCAAGTGCATACCCATTGCATGCAGAAAGCAAAAGAAAGCATCGTATCTTCTGGGACTGGAGTTACAGACAGTTGTGGGCTGCCATGTGGGTGCTGGGAATCAAACACAGGCCCTCTGGAAGAGCAGTCAGCACTCTAACCACTGAGCCGTCTCGCCAGCTCCCATTGAGAAATAACTCTTATTTATTTGTTTGTTTTTTTATTTTTATTCCACATATATTGGTGTTTTGCCTGCATGTCTGTCTGTGTGAGGGTGTCAGAGCCCCTGGAGCTGGAGTTACAGACAGTTGCAAGCTGCCATATGGTTGCTGGGAATTGAACTCAGGACCTCTGGAAGAGCAGCCTGTGCTCTTAACCCCTGAGCCATCTCTCCAGCCCCATGTGAAGTGACCCTTAACCTGACTTTTCAGACCTCTCGGCACCAGGACACAGCCTTTCTCCTCCACAAGGCTGGGGTCAGTACTTATGTGGACTCTGAGGCGACCCAAGGATGACAGGAGAGTCACACACCATTCAACTATCTCAGTGCTCCACACTCCTCAGCTTGCCCTAAGGACAGAGAGAAGAGAGAGACAACTGAGGCACTTCAGTTGAGGTCTGTCCTGGGTTCCGGGCACCTGGAGGGACTCCTGGGTTACCATGGGTCCTCTAGTGAGTTGGGTTGTTGAAAATCCTGTCTGAATCCCACATGTGGCAGCCAGCCCTGTGTCAGAAGACTTTGCACCTGTAGGCTTAACCATCTGTGAACTGAAAATCTGAGGAAAAACTGTTTATATGAAACACATGCTGGGTTTTTTTTTTTTTTTTCTCTTTGCCTCTGCAGTCTAACCATTACAGCCCAGCAGCTGTGGGCTCAGAGCTTCCATTGTATTCATTTGTTCAGAGTCATCTGGAGGGCTGGAGAGATGGTTCAGGGGTTAGAGCACAGGCTGACTCATCCAGAGGACCTGGGTTCAATTCCCGGCATCCATACAGTGGCTCACAACCATCTGTAACTCCAGAAGTTATATAACCCATAAGCATGAAATAGAAGTAGATCTTAAGGGCTGGAGAGATGGCTCAGCGGTTAAGAGCACTGACTGGTCTTCCGAAGGTCCTGAGTTTAAATCCCAGCAACCACATGGTGGCTCACAACCATCTGTAATGAGATCTGACGCCCTCTTCTGAAGTGTCTGAAGACAGCTACAGTACTTAAAAAAAACCAAAAAACTTTTAATCAAAGTCATCTTGAGACACTATCAATTGCATAACTGAGGGTTCTGCCGCTCAGTGGTGGAATGCTTGTCTGGCACACCAAAGGCCCTCGTTCAATCCTGTCCTGATGAACAAAAGCAACTTAAGGGTTTATCTAAGATGACATGTCCTGGTCACAGGCCACCATAAAAGGAAATCAGGGAAGGAGCTGAAGCAGAGGGCAGGGAGGAACACTCATGAGTTCCTCAGCCTGCTTTACTTATAAGAACCCAGGACCAGCAGCCTAGGGATGGAGACGCTCACAGTGGGCAGGGCCTCCCCCATCAATCATTACTCCTGAAAATGCCCTATACATGTGCTTACAGGCAATCTGATGGAGGCATTTTCTCAACCGGGGTTTGTTCTACTTCCCAAATAACTCAAGCTTGTGTCAAGTTGAGAGGAAAGTAGCCAGGACAAAAGTGAGGGTGGGAGAGACAGAAGGAGAGAGGGAGGCAGTCAGGAGAGGGTATAGGTTACAAAGGAGACTTGAGCATCTACAGATGGAAGGATTCAGGGTGGGGTCTTGGGGACACTGAGGGACAACTCCACTCATTTCCGTCACTTGCTCAGCAGGCCAGCTCTACCCATCAAGGCTTTCAAAGACCCTTGCTCTGACTGCCATCCAGCCTAGAACACTGGCAGACAGTGTAGGCCCTGTCCTCCCAAGTGCCCTGGTCCAGTTCTCTGGGTCCTGGCATGCTCACCTGCATATACCCCTGCCAGTGCTGGCCCTGGAGTCGGGAGCTCAGGGGTGACTCAGATGGAACTGACTCAGTGTCCTACACAGGCCAGAAAAGTGCCTGGACAGGGCCACCACATGGGTAGAATCTACCCCTGCACAGGGTGCCACGGCCAGGGGGTGTGGCTACCTGGCAGGCCCAGGAACCTGTCCTCCCTGGGACATATCCACAGGGACACCCCTCCCCCCCACAAGCTCCACCCTGGCTACACACCCAGGGCTTGGCCCCGCACTCTCATCCTCCCTGGCTGTGGAGAGAGGTTGTCAGGGGGCAACCAGACCTCGCTTCTCACTGTTGGACAAAGAACGACCACAAGGCACACCCACGGGGCAGGAAGAACAGTGCACTGCTTTCCCTGCTTCTCACCTCTGACCCTGGTTCAAGGCCACCCTTGGCAGGTCTCCTAGGTTAGGGTTTGACATCACCTGTTGGCCTGAGATAGCCACCGGGGTGTGTACCAGAAAAACAAGCAAAGGTCAGGATGTTGGCCAAAGGGAGACAAAAAATGGCTGAGGGGAGGGGACAGGTGAAGAGTGCTGGGTCTGCAGGGGTGAGCTGCCACTCCCAGAATATCTTCTGTGTGCCAGGCTTTGTTTATCGGCTCCCAACCACCTTAAAGAACTACTCCCGTCTCATAAGCAAGAAAACAAGATTCTCTTTCTTGTATTCTCGTCTTCCTCTTGTGCGTGTTTGTGTGTGTGTGGACACAGGTATGTGTGTGCAAGTCTGTGTGTGTGCCCCACGCATAAATGTACATGCTCATGCCAGAGGAAGACATTGGGTGTTTGGGTCTCTCTCTCTCCCCACTTTATTCCCTTGAGTCAGGGTCTCTCACTGAACCTGAACTTTGGCCTGCAGCCTGGAAGGACCAGCGATCCTCCTGTATCCGATTCTCGCGTGCTAAGGTTAAAGAACATGCTCAGCTCTTTATGTGGGTACCAGGGATTTGAACTCAGGTCTGTGTGCTTGCTGCGATGGCTGGTTTTTTAATGTCACTTTGATACTGATACATGCTATGGCCATTTGGGAAGAGAGAAGCTCCACTGAGAGAATGCCCCACTAGATTGGCCTGTAGGCAAACCTGGGGGGTGGGGATTTTCTTAATTATTGATTGATGTGGGAAAGCCCTGCCCTCTGTAGATGGTGCCACCCCTAGGCAAGTGGCCCTAGGGCATATAAACAGGCTGAACAAGCAATGGGGAGTGAGCCATAAACAGTGCAGGAACTCGGCTTCAGTTCCTGCCTCCTCCTCCTCCTCCTCCTCTGATGGTCTGTGATGCAGAAGCGTAAACTGAAATAAACCCTTTCCTCTGCAGGTTGCTTTTGGTCACTTGTTTTACCACAGCAAAAACAACAACAATAACAAAACAAAACAAAACAAAACAAAAAAAACCAACCTAACTAAGACGCTTGCACAGCAAGTTCCTCCCCACTGCCTTTCCTCATCCCCTAAGACCAATACAAGCTTCTTGAGGGCTGGGGATGTAGGTGGAGGACTGCTTGCCTAGTGTTTGAGGCTCAAGTAAACAGGGCTTGCTAGTGCACCATGTAATCCCAGCTCTTAGGAGGGAGAGGCAGGAAGATCAAGAGTTCAAGGTCATCCTTAGCAGAAGGAAAAAAGGGAGGGGGGAGAGAGGGGAGAAGGGAAGGAGGAACCATCCAATCGTCTGAGAGGCCGAGCCATCTCCCAAGGGCCCCCCAGCTGGGAAGTGGGACTCCGGGATTTAAACTGAGATCTCTGTAACTCTGTGGTCCCAGTTTACACTCAGGGCTGTCCAGAGAGTTTCTGGGTGGCAGTGAGCGGGCTTCCCATAGCCTAGTACCAGAAGAAGGGAGCTCAGAGGACAAGGTGAGCCCTTCCCCTGCACTCAAGGACTGAGCTAGCATGGGGTGGCACCAGCAGGAAACAGACAGAAGTTAAACTTCTCCAGGGCCAGGGCTGCAGGTGTGTCAGTCGTTCTGCACCAGCAGCAGGCAGACACAGCTGTGTCTCCTCAGGCTTCACTTCAGAAACATGGCTCCCGAGAGGTAGGTTCATGTAGAGACCCCGTTGCCCAATGGTGGACACAGTCCCACCGGTGTGAGCAGCAATGTGGGGGAGATCCGGAGAGGCTGGTGAAGACAGGAAGCCACAAGAGTGCCATGCTCCTGAGCCCCGAACATGGCAGCCTTCAGAGGGACAGACATGGAGAGAAGGCACCTTCTGCCACAGGAAGGAATGAAAAAGAAGACGCCAGGGGAAGGGAACACCGAGCCATCGGACCCTATGCCTCTGAGCGTTCTGGAACCTTCTCCCAAACACCCTTGCTTCCCCAAACACTTGGAGATCACAGAAGATTTCTCAGGTTGCAAAACTGGGTGGAGTTGGGTTTCCCGGTCCAATGGTCAGCAACAGAGCTGGCCACACAAAGATTCCCCTTCCCCAGCTCCCTGTCACCCTGCGAATGTCAGGAGCCCACAGCCCTATGCTAGGAGAACTCCACATTTTCAGACTCTGAGCCTGAGGCAGGAGAGCGCCAGCTTGTTTGTGGCTAGAGAGGTAAACCAGGCCCCCAAGAGACCCTGAGAAGGCTGTGGGGCAGACTTACTCTTGTCCCACACCAACACCAGCCTCTCCTTGGCAGAGCTGGGGCCGAGCGCTGCATGGAGCATGGTGTGTGGCTGATACATGCCCTCTCTCCCGAGGGACAGTGCTCAGAGGAGCCACAGGATAGGTGGCCACCTCTGTCAGAGGGTTCAGGCAGGTTTCGGGCCACGAGAGTAGGCATGGTGCCAAGAAGTGAGACCCTGGAGCCTAAGGCCACCTGCGCTCACACAGAGGCAAAGGTGCCACTAAGTGCTAGCCCAGCCCACCCGGATCCTCCCTGCATCACCTCCCTGCCTGAATCCTAGCAACCGTCCCAGACAGAAGAGGCAGCCTTGCCTGCCTGCCTGCCTCCCAACTTGCTTGCTTGCTTGCTTTTTAAGAGGTTCAAACACGTATACAATGAACTATGACCACGTTTTTTCCCCCCATGTCCCTCCAGCTCTCCTCATGCTCTTGGGGCTCATCCCCTCCCAACTCCCCCCACCCCTCTGTAACCCACCAAGTCCTAGTTAGTGCTATTCATATGCGATTGGGTGTGGAGCCATTCGATGGAGCGTGTGTCAACGGACCCATCTTCAATAAAGAATGATTCTTCACACCGGGCGGTGGTGGCACATGCCTTTAATCCCAGCACTTGGGAGGCAGAGGCAGGTGGATTTCTGAGTTCAAGGCCAGCCTGGTCTACAAAGTGAGTTCCAGGACAG
>NC_034598.1:26645938-26666132 GCF_900095145.1 Mus pahari
TGTCTATATAGACAGCAAAGAAGGACTACGTAAAAAAAAAAAAAAAAAAAAAAAAAAAAAAAAAAGAAAGAAAGAAAGAAAGAAAGAAAGAAATGATTCTTCGTGTCCCCATGACTATTCACTGCCTCGATTCCTTGATACAGAGGCCTCTGCCCTATCTGTGTAGGGATTTTGATTGGCTTGTTCTTGTACCGGTCTTGTGCAGGTGGGAGCAGTTCACCCCGCCCCTCCCCCATTCCTCCATTTTACATCTTCCTCTGCCTCCTCTTCTGAGATGTTCCCCATGCCTTGGTACTGGGGTTGATAACGGTGTCCTGTCTCGGGCTGTGCACTCATGTGTCATGCTGTTAGCACTCTGACCAGGTATCATTTCCCCCCCACACACACACACACACTGACTGCTCCTGTGACCAGACTAGCCCAGGTCTGTCATCCCCAAGAGTTGTGTAGGTGTCCTTAGCCCTGCTTTCTTTTGAATTACAGATTGAACATCCTAAATCTGAAAACGGGCTGTAGTTTCCAGATATATATATATATATATATTGGAATGCCAATATATATATATTGGAATTCCAATATATATATATATATATATATATATATATTGGAATGCCAGTGGGACATTATATATATATATTGCCAGTGGGACATTATATATATATATATATATTGGAATGCCAGTGGGACATTATAAGTGGAAAATTCCATACCTGGGCTTGTGATGGGTCACTGTCAAATATTCAGGTGCACTAAAAATAACGTGTAAAAATCACCTTCTGGCTGTGTATCTACGGTGAGCATGAAGCAAATGTGAACTTCAGGTTTCGACTTGACCCCTCTCCCCAAGATTGCAGCTGCTGATAGGCAAACGTTCCAACCCTCAAACCTTCTGGTCTCAAGAATTCCAGAGAAGAGACACATGACTTGCACGGTTTGCAGGGAGGTTGCCAGGGCAGTAAGGACACCCCATGCACTCCATACGCATTTCCCCCACTACTGGCATCTCGCATGGTAGGGTTCAAGTTGTCGGGATGAGCCGACCAACACGGGCAGGCAATTATTAACTCAAGTCTGCACATCACTCTGGCGCCTCTAGTTTCTCCCAAATGTCCTATTCTGCTGGAGAAATTTAATCCAGGATACAATAATGAATCGGGTCACATGTCTGCCACAGTTTTTCAGCTCTTCCTGGCTTTTGGTGGCTTTAATGATTTGGGGGAGAACTACCCAAGGACTTTAAAGAGAACCCATCAATTTGGATGATATAGATAGATATAGATATAGACGTAGATATATCTTTTCTTTCATTTGTATGAGGAGGAAAGGGGTGGGGTAGGATCTCACTAGGTAGCCCAGGCTAGATTCACCACCATCAGTCTGTCTGTCTTCCTGGTGCTCAGCCTGACCCACACATTAGCCAGGCCTGGACCCAATGTTACAGTGCCATCTGGTCAAGGGACCACACTTCCTTATGCGCCAGATGAGCAAGGCCTGCCTGCCTCCAGTCACCAGCAAGGGCGGGGGGAGGGGAAGGAGGATGCTGACTCTCCTAACTTGTCCCCTGGACCAAGCCCGTGACCATGACCTTATATTTCACAGGGCTGGCGTGAGCACCCAGTGAGTGGTGCCCTCTCTCTGCCAATCGGCACACATTGAGGGATGTGATGTCTCCAAGGCTCCCCGGAGCCCAAGGGCTGGCCTGCACAGCTCCCCCGGGACCAAGCTGTTTGGTCCACCCCATATCCAGGTTGTTTGTGCAGGGTGGCTCCTGGAGCGCAGGGACAGACCCACCCAGCCCAACAGGCTCCTTTTCATCAGCCCACAAGGCTCAGCATTTAAACCCCACAACCTATTTCTGAAACACAGCAGCCTTGGTGTCCCAGGCAGGCCAGCCTGCCCTCAAACAGAGGCACGGGGAGGCCTGGCAAGCCCCAACACTTCCTGCCTCCTGAACTCAGCTTCAGGAGCCCACTGTACACTTCTGTGGTATGAAGGACAAAAGGGGACAAATGTTCAGCACTCAGAGCCTGGGCTTAGCCGGTGACATCTGTTCCTTTACAATTGCCTTCTACTTTGGGAGCCCACCACACCACCCCAGAAATAGAATGTTGGGAGTCCCCTCTGTGGTTGACGAAGTGGAATGTCATGTGGGAAAGTGCTCTGGGGACAGAAGTGCCCTCTTTGCCTGTTGCGAACTCAAATAGTGTGCTGGGGACAGCAGCATCCATGCTGTGCCTCCTTCTGTGCCTCTTAGTGAGGTGAGAGAGAGGTGGGAAGGGTTTGAAAATAGCCACACCTGTGTGTGGCAAGGGGCACAAATACCTTAGGGCAGGGGCGTCACCTGCCACCGTGGACAGTTTGACGCTGGTTGGAGAGCTGCCTCCTGCACAGCAGGATGCACTGGGGCTTCCCTGACCTGAGATGCTGGCAGCATCCCACCACCTTCAGTGGTTACAGAAATACAGCCCGAGGTGGCCTGCTCCTTCTTTGTGGCTCCTCTCCCTTTCCTTCTTCTCTCTTCCAAACCCCACTGTATTTTTGTTTGTTTTGTTTTGTTGTTAAAAGTTAAAAGCAAACTCATTTTTAAGGTAGTGCTGGGTGTGTGTGCACGGGCATTCGGGAGGCCACTCATGTGCGCACGCGCGTGCGTGCATGTGTCTGCACATTGTTAGGCGAGGGCACCCGTCTCCCTTCTCCCCTCCCCACAGCTGCCTGTTGAGTTCTGCGATGGCAGCTGTGGTAGGTAAGATACATAAACGTTAGAAGCAGACAGACCTTAGTTTAAAGCCTGGCTCTGCCACTTAGATGCTGTATAGATTCCAAACGGGTTGCTTAGCTCCTCCAAGCCCGGGAGGTTAAGTAGACGTGGCCTCACAAGGCTACGGCTATGGGAGAGAGACAAGCCAGCTACAAAATGCTCAGACAGCTGCCCTGACGAAGCTGGCGATTCTGCCTCTCGGGTCTTTGCCTCCTCTGAGCCCCTTCAGCGTTATCCTCAATGAGACTCTGGCTATCTCAGGGGACTGAGGCTTTTGTGTCTGTGCAGCCAGACTGATGCTTTCTGAATGAATGAGAGGCCACCTCTGCTGACAGGCCCCTCGGGCACCCCAGCAAGTGCATACTAAACCCTGAAAATAACTACTCATGTCTCAGGGGTTCAAAGGGTTCCCTGGTACCGAGATCTGAAGAAACACTAAGGAAATGGACCAGGGAAAAGGGTAAACTAAGGCACAGAAAAAGAAAAAAGTGCCCAATGTCTCCCATTGGGTGAGAGAAGAGTGAGAAGGGACCCCACACCCTCGCCCCCTGGCCTATAGCACAGCCCAAGTGAATGCAGAATGAACCTGACGAGCAGGGCTAGGCTTAGCGTGAAAGACCTGCTGTTCTCTGCAGCCTTGACCACTCTGGGGCCAGAATCTCCTTGGCTGATGGTAACTGCCTCACTCTGAATCTGCCCGCCCCCCTCTTCTTCGCCCCACCCAGCCCACACACGCTAACACAGTAAGAGCAGCCAGCCAGGCAACCAGACATCCCCCATGATGGCGGCAGCGCCAGGCCAGCCAGGCAGAGACAAGTCCTCAGGTGGGCAGAGCTTCAAAGTAAAGTGACACCTGTGTCCTTGGGTCCATGAAGTCTCCCCCCAGGGCTGTCTGTGCTTCCAACTTCCCAGCCAAACAAAAGCCCCACACAATGAAGAGGAAGTGCTCTGAGCCCCATGGGTGGGTGAGGCTGCCTGCCCATCTGCCTACTTGCAGGGGCAGGAAGTCTAGCTCACTGTCCTTTGTTAAGGAAAGTCAGAGCTGGACACAATCTGCTCGGCAGGTGTGTGTGGTGACAATCCCTTAAGCCTGCGTGGGTGCTCTGAGGCTCCCTACTACAGAAGCAGGGCTCCATGGGTAGCAGGGCTTCAGCAGCACCATCCGAGGCCGGCACCATCCAAGGCCCGTGTTTCCTAACCAAAGGGCAAGCCAGCAATGAGCAAGCAGCCCGGTCAACAGGAGTGAACGCCAGCTGGATGGAGGGGCCCTTCCTGTGATCCCAGCACTTGGGATGGGGCTGGCAGAAGGATCCAGAATTCAAGGACAGCTTGGGCCACATACTAAGTCCAAGGTCAGTCTAGAACACGCAGGAAGACACCAACTCAAAACTAAACAAGTGGAAAAAAAAAAAAAAAAAAAAAAANAGGGGAGGAGGAAAGAGAGGGAAGGAGGGAAAAAAGAATAAGGCCGGGGCTATCCACAGAGAAGTCTCCAAAGACGAAGCTCAGAGCATTGGTGTTAGGGGAAGCTGACATGATTCCCGGCTAAGGGTATAAGGCATAGGTCAAGGGTCAAAAGTCAGAGCATCATCATTGGGAATGCCAAGAATGCCAGGGTGGGCCACGGGCCTCCTTCGCCTAACAGTAAAATAGGGGGATGTGGAGCAGTGCAGCAGGAAGGTGGCCTCCACAAACCTAACCACCAGGTCTGAGGAAGAACTTCCCATCCCTTCCTCAGAAGGCCAATGGCGTTCTCAGCTACCTATGAGGGGGTGTGTCAGATCCTTTTAAACATGTCACACCTCTCTGAGCACGTGTCAAAGGTACTCTGGCCTTGAAAAGGAGTGCCCTCTTTATGATCTATCCAAAGACCTCCTCCTCCTCACCGTTGGATGAGCTGATGGCGCAGTCTATCATGGCTAGTTTGCCTGGGCAAACTAGCAAGATCCTGTGTCGACATAAAGAGTTAAGAGCAAGGAGCCAGGGGACAGAGGTCTATGCAAAGCTCTAGGTTCAGTTTCCTGGGACAAGAAAGGGGGAACTAAAGGAAAGAAATGCCAACTTGAGCTATTTTGCAAGTTCTGATCTCAAAACAAACAGGGGCCGGAGAGACGGTGCAGAGGTTCAAGAATACTTGCTGCTCTTATAGAGGACCCAGCTTCGGGTACCAGCACCCACATGGCGGCTCATAACCATGCATAACTCTGTTTCCAGGGGACCCGATGCCCTCTTCTGAACTACCAGGACGCCAGGCACACATGTGGTGCACAGACATACATTCAGACAAAATGCCCAGATACATAAAGGAAAATAAATAAATTCAAAGCAAGAACAACAACAAGGGGCTGGCAAGATGGCTCAGTGGGTAAGAGCACTGACTGCTCTTCTGAAGGTTCTGAGTTCAAATCCCAGCACCCACCAGAAGTGATATCTGGCGCCCTCTTCTGGTGCGTCTGAAGCCAGATACAGTGTACCTATATATACTATTAAACAAATCTTTGGGCCGGAGCAAGCAGGGACTGAGTGAGCGGGGTTGACCAGAGTGAACCGAGGTCCTAAAAATTCAATTTCCAACAACCACATGAAGGTTTACAACCATCTGTACTGTTACAGGGTACTCGTATACATAAAATAATAAATACATCTTTAAAACGAGAACAACAACAAGAACAACAAAAATTCACAGGCTCTTCCTGTGTCCAAGGGAAGCCCTGGTGGTCACCTGGGTGGTGACCACATCCTTGTCCATTTTCTCAGCCTCCCCTCACCTCCCGATTCACATTGCTTCCGCCCTGATCCTCCCAGTTTTCCCTTTTGCCACAGCCCTGAGAGCACCCCCTTCATTCCCTGGCCACTCGAGCCCAGCTCTCACCCCTGAACCTACACACATGGGTCCCACCGTAACAACGACCTCATGATGTGGCAGAGGGTCAGGGCCCCTCCAGGACACACATGCACGCCTGGGGGCAACTCCTGGACCATGGAACTCACCTCTAACCCCAGAGTAGTTTAAGATGAAAATATCTCTAGTTGAACAGATACAGCGAGAAACCTCTGGAACGCCCCTTACAGAGAGACAGCAGCAATCTCCAGGAAAGGGGAGCACAGGAAATCCCCTTGGAGAGCTTCA
This sequence comes from Mus pahari, assembly GCF_900095145.1. Classification (NCBI taxonomy): domain Eukaryota; kingdom Metazoa; phylum Chordata; class Mammalia; order Rodentia; family Muridae; genus Mus; species Mus pahari. The sequence continues at coordinate 26,651,827 of NC_034598.1, forward strand.
CACCATACAGACAGATCTTTGGAGCCTGACTGAGCACCAACCACCACCTCCCTCCTCTCCATGCTCTCCTGCCCTGAAGACTCTATTTGAGAGGTGGGAGAGATGGCTCAGCAGCTAAGAGCACTGTTCTTCTAGTTGGACCCAGGTTCAATTCCCAGCACCGACATGGCAGCTCACAACTTCCCTAACTCCAGCTCTAGGGGTTCTGACACCCTGAAACAGACATGCATGCAGGCAAAACACCATTGCACATAAAATAAATAATCTTTTGTGGGTTTTTTTTTTTCGTGGGGGGGACATGATTTCTCTATGTAGCCCTGTGTGTCCTGGAACTTACTCTGTAGACCAGGCTGGCCTGGTGCTAGGATTAAAGGTGTGTGCCACTACCACTCACCAATAAATAAATAAATAAATTATTTTTTAAAATACTCAATAGAAAAGGAAGTACCCTTTGGAGTGTCTGACGGATTGCTACCTCAGCAGGGGAAGTCACTCACGCCAAGCATGAGAATCTAAATTCAATCCCTGAAAGCCACTTCCCATAGAGTGTCCTCTGACCCCTCAATAGCACTCTGTAACACACACACACACACACACACACACACACACACATATACATACACACACATACATATACATACACACACATACATATACATACACACACACACACACACACACACACATACAAGAACCAGTTTGACTAAACCAAAATTTCCAGCCTTGACCATTCCTTTGAGTAAGCCACTCCAAGTGATGGCCCTACCTCACACCCGAGGATCTGGTAACGTCCTTCCTCTTGCTAATCTGTCTCAGACACAGGGTGTACGGTGGGAGAGAAGAAATCCCTGACACATATGCCTGGGTCACCAGTTGTGGAATATCAGCTCTCAAAAGGCCTGTCTTAGAGGCCAGGCTCCAACCGACACAGTAGCGCTTAGAGTCCACCCCACAAGAGACCAGCAAGTTCCAACTGCCACGCCCCCCTCAGACACGACTACACCCAGAGACGTGGTCCTAGCTGGACCTGCAGTTTATAAACTTGGGTGGAGCGCTCAGTACTCCAAGGAGGGACGTGTGTCCACAGTCATGCTTCCCTGGGTAAGTTTCTCTGTCATTTCCCCACACCCTCTCTGAGTAGCTCCAGGCCTGAGACATAAGCACTGGCAGAAGCCCACCCACCCCATGCAAGCCACCAGGGACACTCACGATGTTCATGAGCGTGAGCACGTAGTTCTGCGTGTGCTCCCTGCCGTGGAAGCGAACCACCGAGTCATCCACTGCCAACAGCACCTCGATGCTGTAGCTGCCGGGCTTGGCATGTCGCCGCTTCCGCTCTGCGTCACCCAGCCGGTCCCCCACCAGATCCAGCACGTTGGGAAGGTCGCCGAGGCCGAAGGCTAGAAACGGGGTAGAGAAAGTGGGAGGCTGAGCCACATGCAGAATGGGTCTTCATAGCTTTCTTTTTGTAGACAGGCTCTCCAGTGGTCTAGCCTGGTCTTGAACTTACTATGTAGCTGAAGATAGCCTTGAACTGGTGATCTGCTTACCTCCACTTCCTGAACTTTGGGACTGCAAGCATGTGCCACATGCCATTTCATGAGAGGCAGCTGAGTGAACCCAGGGTTGGTCTCCTGACTGCTGGCAAGTGTCCCCTGTCCCTCAGACTGTTCTTCAAACAATCATCTGAAACCCTACTAGAGGGGACCCAGAGCCGGGGGTGTAGACACTCCACAAATCCACTTCTAGTAGCTAGCAGATGAGGAGACAGACCGATGGCAGTTGGGTGTTGAGGGGGGAGGGGGGTACTGTCTGTGACTCGACATTTTAGTTCAGGTGACTGGAAATGGATGGAGCTGGCGTACAGCATGAGGGTGCCTTATCCAAAAACCACTTCAGACAGGCATTGCCTCCAAAGCTTGGAACTCACATACCCCCTGACAGCTGAGCATCCCTGACCCAAGAATCCCGACAGGGAAATGCTCCAAAATCCAGAACAGTGACCATTCCCAGAAGCCCCGTATCTAAGCCCAGTGGCATTCCAGTAGCTGGGACGGGCCACTGGGAGGAAGGAGGGAGGAATCCTCTGTGTGTGTGTGTGTGTGTGTGTGTGTGTGTGTGTGTGTGTGTGTGCAAGGACTCTCTCCATAAGAAGGTAGTAAGTCAGCCCAGCCTATGAGCAGCGCTCAGATACTCAACACCCCTGGAGCCCTTCATCCGTGTCTACTATAGGGAGGCTCAGAAAGGTTACTTAACTCACCCTAGGTCACACAGCAAATTAGCGGCAAGAGCCCAAACCATAAACTGGAGTCTCACCCCTTCCCTATTACAGCATCCAGGGTGGGACCTCGCAAATTTCCCTCCTCAGTGAATGAGAAAAGGGGAGTCTGTGTTAATGGGGGTATCATAAACACCTTGTAGTCTCTTCTATGTGACCCTGCAGGCACAGTGAGCCAGAGCTGAGAGGAATCAGGGAGCCCACCCAGGAAGCCCCCAAGTGAATGGAAAACATACAACTCCTGCAAACCACCAGCACTCTCCAATCCCCGAAACCTAGGGTGACCCGTGGATTCCATTCCCAGACCGCGCCCAAAGCCGACTGCACGCCCCAGATTGCACGCACATGTGCAGACCAGTGCCATCACACCAGCCCCAAAGGTGTTCACACAAAAGAGTGCAAGACATACAGGGGACGACATCTGTGTCCCAGAAATGAGGGGTGTACTAAGACCTCCGAGATGAGAAGCCTTGACTGCTAAAGGGATGAGGTCATGTGGGCCTTGACCGGTACGCCTTTGTTCACACGAATCCACCCTCATCTTGGGGAGAACTCAAGATTTTAAAGAGGGCAACAGGAGGGTTTTGGAATTAAACAAGGGTCTTGGTTGCACACAGGGCGAAGACAGCATGAAGTCGCACAGTTATGTCCTTCAAAATGGTCACTTTGGGGACTGAGGAGATGGCTCAGTGGGTAAAGGGCTTCCGCACAAGCATGTTGCCCGAAGTTGGAACCCCGGCCCTAGAGAAATGCAGGGGGGCAGGAGGATTGCCTCCCTGGAATCCTAAGACGTGGGAGGCAGAGACAGACTCCTCGGAGCAAGCTAGCTAGCTCGATACCCAAATCCCTGAGCTCCAGAGTCAAGTGAAACAGCCTGCCTCAGTGTATAAGGTAACAAGCATTCAAAGGAGACACTCACACATACACACTCCAACAAGTACACGTTCACGGACACATAAGCAGCAGCATGCACACAAACACACATGTATACACGCGTCACATACGTGTGTTCACAGCTGAGGCCCAGAGCTCTGCCACAGAAGTCTACGCAGGCTTACACCCAGTTGTCTCCTCAGGAAGGACGTGGGGGAAGGAGGGATGCTCAGGGCAGGCCAGGGATAAGGAAAAGGGGATCTTAGTGTGGAAGAATGTGTGAGTGTATAGGTGTGAGTATCGAGGTACCGGGGTGCACAAGTACATGTCTGTGTATGTATACAGTATCAGTGTGTAGGTGCACAGGTGTGTGAGTGTTGTACAGGTACCCTCTTCAAGAAGCCACAGCCAAAGCCACACCCAGAGGCTCTAGAGAAATCGGTCTCTCCACGCTAAGTCATGGGTAAGCACTGTAGTTCTTTACTGGAGGCAGTCTGAGTGGCAGGCCCATCTGGTGGAGCTCCCCCAAGCCTCCCATCTGCCTTTCCACCAGGGCAGCTGGACCCCCTACACGGACGCACACACACACACACACACACACACACACACACACACACACAGAGGGAGAGACAGACAGACAGATACGGACACAGACAAGAGTCCATAGGGGTGACTGAAAGGTGATGTAGCCTTGGGGGGTCTGTGCCGCAGGAACCCTAGCCTATGCAGAGCATGAGACAATGGGGAGTCATATTGACTCTACAGGGTCCAGGAGAGAAACACCCACAGAGAACGGGGCCAGGCAGACATGGGGATGGGGCTCAGCCTGGGGCGCTCCTCTGCCTGGCTCATATGCCAAACAGAAATCAGGCCTGTGAGAAACCCTCAGCTTGCCCTTCCCAAGGGGACAGGCACACTCCGGATCTTGTCACGAGAAGTGTTCCTACCAAAGTGCTTCCGAATCGAAGGTGCCTCAGAAAGTCCTCTACTGCCCCTTGTCACTTAGAGGAAAGACCTTGAGTGGCCAGGCCCTGACCATTAGCTGGTACACAGGACTTTCACCCAAGTGGCTTGAGGTATGGAAGACTGGACACCATTCCCTGAGCTGATACTTCGACTCTATGAATTTGGCCTTGGGGCCTCCATCTGTGTGGGCACTGAGGAGAGCAGGGTCAGGCTAATAGAGAGGAGCTAGGTTTCCCCAAGGTTCTCTGCAAAGATAGATTTATGGCCATTTGATTCAGGACTGACATTTAAGAAGGAAAAAAAAAAAGATTTGATGTTCTCCATGGAGAGGAGGCACCGTGCCCACCTCAGCCTAACTCAGCGCACAGAGCCTCCATCCAACCTCTCATTCCCACCTGTGGGTTACCCCACCCCACCCCCATCCCCCCACCCCACCTACGCCCCCAACCCCGTTCTTACCAGTGACACATAGGGAACAGCTGGATCTTCAGAGAAGTCACTGCATATAGAACAACTGGTCTCCCGAATTCTTTCCTACGAGGCCCCACCCCACAGGACCCCTCCCCTCCCCCTGGCATGAAGGTGTGGCCACTCGAGAGCAGATGAGAGCAGATTCCATCCATCCCTCCCCACGGCTTCCACTCAAAGGAACCCCACAACTAAGCTAAGGCTCACTGTGAAGCTGGCCACAGGGCCGGGACTGGCACCTGTCACATACACTACATCTTTCAACCATGGTGCCTAACTGTGGGTGCCCAATTTTATGGGGTTCCCACATTAGCATGCTACTCCAGTGATTACTGCAAGACCCAGCATTTGTCAAGGGCCTGCTGTTGGCCTCAATTTGTGCAAGATTGGTAGGCATTCCCCAACACCTCCAACTACAACCTTAAGTAATTAGCACCCATTGTTTCTTCATTAGGACAACGAGGTTGGGGGTGTTAAAGGCACTTGCCTGGGATCATTGAGCAAAAACAGTGCCCTGGATACAAAGCTGTCCCTGCTGTTCTGCCACCAGACACTGACTAGAAATGTCCTACAGAACCTTCCTGTCACTCACACATAACTGATGCGATTATTTTTAGGAGGAAAAAAAAAACCCCAGTGGCCATTCATTCAACCTTCTGCCTAGGCATAGCCATAACCTGCAGAAGCAACATGGTGGGTGCATCCTCAGAGATGCTGGAATCCCAAGGATCCCTGCTCAAGACCCAAGTGACTTCCTCTAGCCCCTGGATCTGGCCAGTGCTAGCAGCCCCTTCAATCCACTGGTGTTTCTCTCCTGGCATGGCTGCTCCTTAAGGGCCTGGCCCATTTTACAAATGAGAAGACTGAGGACAGGAACTGAGAGCTTAGATTGGAAGTTATCCCACAGTTGGGGACAAAGGTCACTCTTGCCATGGCCTACCTTCATTGTGAAGGTCCCCATGCGGCTCTGTCCACTCCCTCTGGACGGCTTCCCGGCGGTACACCACATGGGTCCTCCCGCCAGCCTCCTTCTCCTGCTGCCCTCGCTCCAGGGGCTCGATGAAGTAGTCTGAGTCGTCCGTGCGGATGAGGCCGGCCTGGAGACCAGGGAGAGTGGGGAGCAAGGGAGAGAGAGAAGAGGTGAGAACAGGAGATGCAAAACAAACACGTGTGTGGGCTCTTCCTCCAGGGCCTTAGGAAAGCCTGGGACTCCTGAAGTCCTATGACAGAAAAGTGCGGGGGTGGGGGGTGGGGGGAGGGGTTAAGAACGCTGAGCATGGGAGCGGGGGAGCAGAGAGGCCCCCATTGTGATCACAGCAGAGTCACATTGCTTGTGCTAGCCATCTGAGGCTTCCTGTGAACAATGACTTAGTTCTACTCCTTTGCAAGGTGAGTGGGGAGCACACAGCCAGGTATGGCATTCTGGGGTATCCTTCTCCCCCTGTGGGCAAGAGGGAAAGACCCAGAACAAAAGGGAAAGCAGCCCTGCTCCTGTACAAAGGGCTATTGTTTCAGACCTGCAGCGTATGAGACAGCAGGGGGCTAACGGCCCCTGGGAAACCTAGCCAGGATAGCGCACCGAGGGTGCAGGCTCCTCTTTCAACCTCCCATACAGCCCACATCAAAATAGTCCTTAAAAAAATAAAATAAAATCAAGAGCTGGCCTTGGAAATCAAAACACAAAAATCTAAACTTGGCCAAACCCAGCAAATGTTATTAGTCACCAACTGAGACTGTAATCAAAGAGGCCAATAAAACATGAGGAGATGTATGATGTTAATATGCATATGAATATAGACACGCCCACAAACTTACATGCAAATGCACACACATGTGTACGCGCATGCAGGCACACGCGTACACACACAAGCCACATCACCTCTCTAAAGTAGGCTAGACCACTTACTATGGTGTTTCACAAATAGCAGATAACAGATTTGTTGAATTCACTCTTTTTTTAAAAAAAGATTTATTTATTTATTTTATGTGTATGAGCACATTGTAGCTGTCTTCAGACACATCAGAAGAGGGCATCGGATCCCATTACAGATGGTTGAGTGTCACCATGTGGTTTCTGGGAGTCGAACTCAGGACCTCTGGAAGAGCAGCCAGTGCTCTTAACCACTGAGCCATCTCTCCAGCCCCCCTCACTTATGTATTTTAACAGGTATTCATTGAAAGCCTTCAGCATCCCAGGCACCAGGAGCCCAGCTGTGACCATAAAACCATGCACATTCTTTATAAGCCAACAAGTCTTCTCCATTTGAACCAGAATTCCCCTCCTTAAAGCAGCCACTGGACACCATTTAGTTTCACCCATGTCCCTAGCTCGGCCTGTTTGGAAGTTGTCTTTCAGAGAAGTCTGTCCCTGCAGCATCGGCCCTTCTTGTTTGTCAGTGATGCAGAAAACTGAGATAGTCAAGACCAGGGTGGTCGCCTGCATACCTCAGTACAGACCCATTCATGAGGCCAAGGGATGCTCTGGAGGAAATGGTGCCACTGTGATGGTGGATAGCCTCCCTGGGTTCCTGGCCTGAGAAAATACTGGTTAAAATGGCTTTTGGGCTGGGAAGACAGAGTATAAAGCATTTGCTATGTAATCCTGGCAACCTGCATTGAGATCACCAGAACTTACATAAAAGTCAGACAAGTAGCACAGGCTACCCCCATAGTCCCAGCATGCCTGGCAGTGGGGCGGGGGGGGCGGTGCTGAGGCAGGAAAAACTCAGCCAGCCTGGCAGAAGCTCCTTCAACAAGAGACCCTGTTTCAATCAAGACAGAAGAAGAGACTGGAACCCAAGCTTGTTCTCTGAAGGCATGCACACTGTGGTGTGTGAGTGCTTGTAGGCACAAGCTTGCAACACATAGACACCATACATACTCCTGTGCACACCCCCCCCACACACACTGCACACACACAGACCGGCATACACACGCATACATACACATACCCGCACAGCACACATACCACATAATGCCACATATACAGCACATACACATGCATACATACACACACCACACACACACATCACACATACTCCTGCACACACACACCACATGCACCACACACACATACATACATACACCACACACACACACACACAGCACGCATACCACATATGCTACATATACAACACATACACATGCACACAAACACACACCACCACAGATATTACACACCACACATACACACAATACCACACACACATACATACACACCACACACACACACACACACACACACACACACACACCATACAATGCCAGCATCAGCATTCCTTCAGAAGTCTCAGCAGCTGACACTTGCTCTGGCAAACAGCTAAATGTGGCTCAGCCTCTGGCTCTGGGGAAGAGTCAAGGATGATGAAAGTCCTCACCTGCCAGGCACTAGGGCAGGTGTGGCCCTGAGGGATGGGTGTACATCTGATACCTAGTTACAGGAGTTAAAAACACAACCTGACACCCCTGCCCAAAGAGGCGTGAGTTGGCCCCATGGAAATCTTGGCAAGAACGGAACCAGAAGCAAGAGGTTCAAAAGCTTCCTAGAATCAGCTTCATTCTCTCCCACGCTGACAGCATGTCTCCACACTGCCCCCAGACAACAGGCCTCCCTCACAGGCCTGTATGCAGCCCGAGGGAGAGCTGTGGTGACCCCAGCTGTTACACAGGCACCCTGAGACTGGCAGCCTAGGCTAGACCCCACAGCTCAATGAAGGAGGGAGCATGCATGCATGAAAGGAAGGGAGAAAGCATTCGGTTAGTCAGAGGGGGGCCATCCAAGATGGAAAGGGGATGTCAGATTGAAAGAAGCCTTTGGCCAGAGTCATGGGCCGTGCCAGAGACCAGAGAGGCCTGAAGATCACAGGCAGAAACTGAGAAAGGACAAGAAGTAATGGCCAAACTCAAGAGCTTCTACTGTCATAGAGCTATAGAACCCCAAGGCACAGGAAAGGTGCAGGCTTGAAAGGACAACTGGTGGCCTCAAGCGTAGGACGCGTTGCAGCTTTATGGCCACTGGGCAGTCTTGACAGGGCTGGTGGAAAGGCTTAGGCCAGCCCACCATCGCTTTCCAGGTTCCTTCCTATGCCCCATCGGGTGGTGAGGGGCTGTTCCTCGGGGAAGCAAAGACACCAAGCCTTCACAAGTCCATCCAGGCCAATGTCCACCCAACTGGGCTTGCCCAGGGTGGAGGCCTGTGCCGTCTCAGTCCCCATGCATCCTGAAGTAGCCTGGCAGAGCAGAAGACCCCACACACTTTTCTCATACTGTGGCCCTCCTTGCCCAGATCCTCTGCTCTGAGACTTCTTTCGCCACCTGCACAAAGCAGACTTTTCAAACGCTGACACCTTCTGCTTCACGGATGGGTGATTTCCCATGGTTCAAAGCAGGGATGAAGGTTCCAGAAGGATCTGAATTGCCCAGCCCACAGACACTGACCACACTTCTAAGTTCAAGATTGAGATTTCCTAACTTAATGACAAAATCAGCTAGGGGACCTCTCACTTATGCTTGAATGTCTCCAGGGACAGGAGCCTTCCTCTCTTGTGATGCAAGAGGGACTCTGTAGTGTCGGTGGTTGATCTGGTGCTACTGTGTATTCAAACGCTAAATGCTGGCCCCCAAGATCTGGTTGCCCTGCTCAGGGAGGAGATCCTCATGTACATCAGTGATGCTATATAAACCCTGCTCCACAATTTGAAGTTAATTGGTTTACAAAAGGCTAGAGCCTGTGATTGAGCAGTAGGGAGAGAAAGGTGGGACTTGAGGATTGAGTGAGAGACCAGAGGAGAAGAGGGACAAAGGGAAAGGAGATGGGGAGAGAAAGAAGCTGCCATGAGAGGACCATGAGCACATGGCCAGGAGAAATAGCAAGTAATAAGGACATATGGCTGGCATGTAAGTTAGATTTGCTCACAACCTGCCCAATCTAGGCTTACAGCTAGTAAATAAAATACCAGGATTGTGGGTACTTTAGACAGGATAGCTAGAACAAATAATTCTTTTTATAGGGCTGCTCCTAACATGTCAACTTGACTCAGCCTAGAGTCATTGAGAAGGGAATCTCAGCTCTGTGATTATCTTTCTCTGGTTGGCCTAAGAGGATGTCTGTGAGGGATTGTCTTGACTGTTAATTGTCATAGGAGGGCCCTGCCCACTGTGGGCGGCACCATTCCATAGGTTGGTGGCCCTGGGCTGCATAAGAAAGCTAGCCAAGCATGAGCCTGATTAACTAGCAAAGAGTAGTCCACCATGGTTTCTACCTTCAAGTTCTTGTCCTGGCAATGAACCTTGACCTGAAGGTGTAAGCCAAATAGACAACCCCCCCCCTCCGCCCCTTTCTCCATAAGTTGCTTTTGATCAGTGTTCCAGCACAGTAAAAGGAAAGAAGAATATGATGCTGTAGGAACTATTTTTAATAATAACAGGTAATAAGGCAGTTTATAAAAAACAGCATCATCAACCTTTCATAAAGGCACTAATACTAGAGCCATTTCATAAATGAGATTTAGAAATTTAGAAAATAAAACAACTTTCTCAAGTCACCCACTGAACAGGAGCCCAGGCCTGTGTGGTCCGTAACTGATACACCATATAACCTTGGATCATCTGGGCTGGCATCTGTCCTTTGGGTCCTTTCCTCGTCCCACCTGAAATTCTCTTGCCTTCTGTCGGAGTCTGACCTTGCAGAGCAAGAGTGCTCAATCTTGACTCTGGCCAGCTGTTCCCATGGAGGCCAGCCCACTCCCCACCATGAATATGATAACAGAGAAGACCCAAAGTGCACGGCTCAGAACAGGAACATGTCCTGTTACTGGTCAGGTGACTTCCCATCCCTCACCTGGAAAGGGTCCTCAGCTCACACTGACCCTGTCACACAGGTACCACGGACTCCTCAAACCCTGAGGAGTCTGCTCAGCCTAACCTCAGGCCTCGCCCAGGCCACACTTGAGGAGTCTGACTCCCACGACAGTTTACTGAGTAGGGCAAAAGAGCTGGACCCAGCAAATGGAGGGGGTCAGGGGGAAGGGACAAAACATATATGTTGCACATGTGTGATTGCGGGTTTCACTGGTCCCCAGAGATCAAGAGCTGAGTCTCTCCAAAGACTATTCTTATCACACCTGGGGCATGATGCCTGAGTCTAGGCCAGAACTGGGCTCTCTCTGGACCTCAGAGACCCTTCTCTTAGAGAGAAGCCAAGACGGGAAGCCTGGCCCTGGCCCTGGTCCCTAGCTCCAGCGATTCCTAACCATCATGGAGACCACTAGGGTATGACCCCCCTCTGGGTAGCACAAGCCCTGACTCTTCCCCACCAGCTCTGCTCTCCTCCTCTAGACAAAAAGGGACTTGGCACAAATTCCCTTGAATCCTTGCCCTGGCCAGGAAGCCAGGCACCACGCGAGGCAGACAGACTGGCAAGCGGAGCCTCCTGGCTCCCCGCCTCCTCACTAAATCACTCCGTCTCTCAATTTATGAGATGTTTATATTTCTGAAAAGTGGTAGCTAATTTTAAAAGTACTCAAATCAAATCAAATTTCTGGGTAAGACATCAAGGAAAAAGGGGGGGAAATTATTTGTGGAAGGCTGGAAAAAAAATCGTCGGCTCTCTGTGTTTGCCCCCGCTGCTTATTTCTTCACAAATAGTACATAGGTAGGAAATAAACACTCAAACGGTTCCTCACGCAACAAAAACAAAACAAGGACTGAATCCTTGGTTACGTCTGACAGTGCCAGATACCGCGTGGGCCCTCAGCCAGGAGAAGGCCCAACCGTCCTAGCCTTCCACTACGTTCCCTTTTATGTGGTCGTATCTGCGTGTCCTCCCTGGGAGGCATGTGGCCAGTGGGAGCAGGTATTCTATTTGGATTTTTTTTCCAGTGGGCCTTGTGATGACCTCACTTTCATGGCAAAGGCAACCGCTTCTCTCTGTCTACCCTCAGCAGGCTCCAGGAGCCACGCAGAGGTTTTCCCCAGCTGTCCAGGTGGGGAGCAACTCTCAATGTCTGTATGAAATCCCAGGGCATCTGAAGAAGTGGTCTCATGGCAACTGGAGAGGGGAGTGGGGCTTAGAAATCACCTTGTGACCTGCTGTGAGCACCAATGGAGCAGGCTCAGTTCGTTACTGGTAGCTGTGTACCATCAGGATAAAGTCCCAGATGGTTAAGTAGATAACTGAAGCCAAATTATTTTGAAATGTGTCCATAAGTGTGCTCTGGTATACATGATATGGTTGCTCTGTAGTTACACATATGTGTGTGGAGACAGAGGCAAGGGGACACTGAGACAGAGGCAAGGGGACACTGAAACAGCAATCAAAACCTCCAGGGAGGCCATAGGAAGGCCTGGGAAATGTGTCCTCAAATGGAATGGAAATCCAAGCTTAGAAATGGGCCAGGCTCTGTCTGTGCCCTGTCGGGTATAGAGACAGGCTCAAAACTGTCTCTGAGACATAACTGCAGGGCATTTGGGAAGGAGGTAGGCCTTACAATAGTCAACTCTAACTGCGTTCAACAACTGGAGACTGGATGAGGGTTAGACAACTGCGTCCCCCAGGTTCCTGATTGTTCTCAGCCCAGCACACTGCTACGCTACCCCAGCACGGGTACCTCTATCTCTCCCTATACGACAAGGCTACGGTAACCCGCTAAGTCTTCTGCAAGCTAGAATACTAACCACTGCTCCCCACTCCCGGCCTCCATTCCCTCCTCACCACCTTGGACCTCTTGGTCTACATGTGTGATAATTCCTCTACAAATATCTATACTCTCTTATCTCTGAAAAAAAATATTCAAGGTGGGCCAGGACTGAGGACCTGCAACTTCTGCTAACCTAACCCTGCAGTCGGCTCAACTGCACACGGCACCCAAGGGTCCTGCAGGGCCCAGGTCCTGAAAGGGCAGTGCTAGGTTATTTTCTCTGAGCCACGGCATGAGAGAAGTGCCATCCACTACCCTAGGGCAGGGCTCCTGCCAGGGCTCTTCTAAGCACAGGCATGACAAAGAACAGAGAAAAAAAAAGAAAAAAAGGCAAGCCTCTACTAGTCTTAACGAACTTATATCTGGATGATATAACGTTTATGACCTGATAATTAAGACAAACAACCCAATTTAAAACTAGGCAAAGGATCTGAGTAGCCATTCCTCCGAGGAATATATTTCAATGGGCAAGGGAAAGGTGTCCAGTGTCATCATTAGTCAGCACGGAAACTCAAATCCAAACCGCAACGAAATACGGCTTCACACCCCCTAGGTTGGCTAGAATTGAAGTAAGATAATAACAAGTGTTGGCAAGAACCGGGAGGAACTGGAGCCCTGACACATGGCTGCTGGGAATGTGGACTGCACAGCCACTTGAAAAACAGTCTGGCAGCTCCTTAAGCAATTGAGCCGCGCTGATACAAGGTCCAGAAAGTCCAGCCCTAGGTGTAGACCCAAGACAAACAAAAACACATCCACCCCAAAAACCTGTCCTCAGACTATTAGCCTCCCTTGAGAACTTGATGGCATTCAGAGGCACCTAGGAGACACACTTCTGGGCTTGTCTGGGAAGGCATTTCCCAAGAGGTTTAACCAAGGCAGGGTAAGCCACCCTGATTGTGGACAGCATCACTCCATGGTCTTAATCAAAAGGGGGGGGGGAGAGGAGAAGCAAGCTGAGTTCCAGCATTCCCCTCTCCTGCTGCTTGCACAGAGACACAGTGTGGTCAGCTGCCTCACGTGCCTGCGGCCGTGCCTCCCCACCATGATGGGCTGTCCCTCTTCGTAAGCCCTGGAGCCCCAAACCAATCCTCCCTCCCTTCCTTAAGTGGTTCTTGCCAGGCATCATGTCATAGCAAGCAGAAAAATCACTGAGTACAGGTGTTCACGGAAGTACTGTTCACAGCGATCAGAAAGTGCAGGGAGCCCAGGGTGCCTATCAGTCACATATGACCCATCCACACAATGGATCGTCTAGCTAATAAAAATGAGGGGGCTGGTGAGATGGCTCAGTGGGTAAGAGCACCCGATTGCTCTTCTGAAGGTCCAGAGTTCAAATCCCAGCAACCACATGGTGGCTTACAACCATCTGTAACAAGATCTGATGCCCTCTTCTGGAGTGTCTGAAGACAGCTACAGTGTACTTACATATAATAAATAAATAAATCTTTTAAAAAAAAAATGAATGAAGGACCAGTGCATGCCACAGGGAAGATGAGCCTAGCAACACTGCACCAAGTGAAAGAAGTCAGATACAAAAGCGGATGTGTTCCGTGAGCGCCCTGAAATAGACACTCAGTGGTCATTAGAGGTACTAACCCCACCCCCACCCCGAAGGAAAGAGAATAGGAAAATGCCCAGAGAAAGCAGTTGAGTGGCCACAGGGCAGCAGGAAGAAGGGATTGCTCTGGGGCAAGAGGTAAGGGACACCCATTTCTCTGTGAACTGACAGAAACCTCATGCTGACTGCGGAGACAGCTGTTCATCTCTATGGTTATCCACTAACAGTCCACTGAAACCCAGGAGTAGCTGACACACAATTATAATTCCAGCCCTCAGGAGACAGAGGCAAGTGAAGCTCTGAGTTCGAGGCCAGCCTGATCTACAGAGTGAGTTCCAGGACAGCCAGGGCTACACACAGGAACCCTGCCTCGAAAATCTAACATGCCCCCTACCACTGCTTCAAAAACAAAAAGGAAGGAAGGAAGGAAGGAAGGAAGGAAGGAAGGAAGGAAGGAAGGAAG
>NC_034598.1:26666152-26667466 GCF_900095145.1 Mus pahari
AAGAAAGAAAGAAAGAAAGAAAGAAAGAAAGAAAGAAAGAAAGAAGAGAGAGAAAGAGGTAGGGAGGGAGGGAGAAAGAGAAAAGAGAGAGAGAAAAGGAAAAGGGGAAAGAAAAATACAATAAAATCCACTGAACTGTGTGCTTTGAATGAGTGAATTGCATGCTATGTGGTGTATCACATCTCAGTAAGGCAACTGAGTACTCAAGGAGACAGATGGGGGAGGGGGAGCCACTCTCACAGCACCCAAGCTGCCTCCTTCCTCAAAAGTGTGAGTCAGCATGGCTCAGAAGAAAGCCCAGGGTTGTTGTGAGGAGATGCTGAGGGAGATTCACTGGAGACAAGGGCGGTCAAGGACTCAGGCAGAGCCCAGGAAGGTTGCAGGCAGATTCAGACGGCGCTGCAGCCTTGAGGGCAAGCAGGAGCACAGAGGCCTTACAGGACCAATGGGTGAGCCCTAGGATCCTCCACCCCAGCATCATGAGGACCCAGGATAGCTCAAACACTGGAAGAAACAGCAGGAATCCAGAGCCTCCACCAGCAGGGACTGGTACCTGCAAGGACCACTGAACATCTCTTCTGAGGGTCAGGACATCAGTAGGCTCTGGAAGGTACTGAACCTAACCCATCTGCAGCAATATTGTGGGTGATATGAAGAAATGCAGAGACCCTAAGTTCAGAGGGTTCCCGATTCAAATCCTGACTGTTGCTCATTCAGATAATCTCCGGTAAGGTGACATGACATTCCTGTGCACCTGTCTGGTTAGGAGTAATGCATGTGTGACATCTGACTTCCATTGGCAGACGTGTGGCATCTCTAGTTGCTGTTGTGATTGTCATTAACATCACTCAAACTATGTTTTAGAGCAGTGGCTCTCATCCTTCCTAAATGCTGCAACCTTTTAATACCGTTCATGCTGTGGTGACCTCCAACCATAAAATTATTTTTGCTGTTATTTTATAACTGTAATCTTCCTGTTATGAATCATAAGGTAAATATCTGATATGTACATGGTCTTAGGCGACGTGTGTAAAAGGGTCATTCGACCCCACCAAAGGGGACACACCCCACGGATTGACAACCATTGTTTTAGAGCCTGAGGCTCAGAAACAGGCTGCTGGACCCAGGGATGGGAGCACCATTCTTAGTCGGGCAATGCTAGCACACGCCTTTAATCCCAACAACTTGGGAGGCAGAGGCAGGCAGATTTCTGAGTTCAAGGCCAGCCTGGTCTACAGAGTGAGTTCCGGGACAGCCAGGGCTACACAGAAAAACCCTGTCTCGAAAAACCAAAAACCAAAAACCAAAAAAAAA
>NC_034598.1:26667606-26673744 GCF_900095145.1 Mus pahari
AAAAAGAAAAAGAAAAAGAAAAAGAAATCACCAGTCTTGAACCCGAACCCCAGAAAGATTTGTCCCTGATTCCTGGCTTTTACCTGCTCGGGTCTTCTACCTGTAAATGGAAAGACTTTCCCAAGAAGAGGGGGGTATATCTCACCAGGTAGGAAAAGTCCTAACCAAGCATAGGAAACTGGCAGAGGGTAGCTTTAATCAAGTATGATGTCTTTCTCTTTAAAACACTATGTTTTCTGACTTCTCTATGGTTTCTTTATCTCAAAAGGCAATCCTGTTCTGCCTGGAATTCTACAACTCCCCTCCTCTAAGGCAATTTGTAAAAGGAAACTGTGGCCATCAGCCTTTAGTGGCTGGGACAACATGCCTGGGAAAAAACCAAGGTAAAAAGGAAAAAAGATAGGGCTGGAGAGATGGCTCAGTGGTTAAGAACATGTATTGTTCTTACAGAACCTGGGTTCAATTCCCCGCACCCACCTCAGGCAGCTCACAATTGCTTCTAACTCCAACTCCAGGGGATTTCTTTATGAAGAAATATTGGCTCATGGTGGGTTTGGGCGCTACTATTTTTGAGTCCGTGGCGGCAGAGGATATGTAGTTAAAAATAGCTGCTCATCTCATGGTAGCCAAGAAGCAAAAAGCTGGGGAGGGGTTGGGGGTCCCCATGTGTCCTTCAAGAGCTTGCCTTCAGTAACCTTACTTCCGTTAGTCCCCATCCCTTGGTAGCAGCACAAGTTGGCTTTGGTGGAACATTCCAGATTCTGACCATAGCACCAATACGATGAACCTTTCTTCTCGCTCCTGCAACTTTCCTCGCAAGCCGTGGTAAGGCTCCATGCAGATGTGACACATCTGAGACTCAACCCAGGCTAGGTGGCAAGTCTCAAGTTTCCTCATTTGAAATCAAAGGGTTGAGGGGACAAAATGAAATAGGAAGAGGAGAATGCCCCCACAGGATCTGACCCTCAGCAGGGTGTGGTCTTCTAATTTCTTTCCTTCCCAGGCCTGCCCCCCATGACGCGACCCCACCTTCTCTGTCAAATACTTGGCTGTGACAACTGTCCTCACTCTTGGATGCTTATTTTAATCATGCGAGGAATTTGCAGATCTATTGCCATCCAGGCCACACTCCAGACCCATGACATCACGCCTCAGTTGGAGGAGCTTGGACATGGTATGTCCTTTCAAAAGCTACCCGGGCTTTTGTCAAGAACCACACCCCAAACTGAAAACTTCTGGTCCATGGGATGGTACTTGAACGGATGACGAAGCACTCTTTCATAAAATAGGCACTCAGCATGGGCTGGGCAGAACAAATGCAGAAGACGGACAGGAAATAGAAAGCCCAATGGATCATCTGCGCATGCCCTGAATGAAGCTCACCATCTGCGCATGCCCTAAATGGGGGTTCACCATTTGCGCATCCCCTGAACGGGGTTGAGCCCAGCCAGGCTGCTTCTGCGTCCCTCTGGCCCTGGAATCGTCCCACCCCTGCAGGGAGTGACCAAGGACTCCTGAGACCACTCTTATCTGTGCCTCATACTGTCTCAAGACCTCACCATTTCCTCCCCACAAACACTTCTCTGTGGGTGGGTGATAACTGCCCCAAAGACAATTGCGGGTCTTGAGGTACAGGAAAGGGCTGAGAGGGTGTGATCTGCAGGCAGCCAATGGCAAGTCAGGGATGTCAGTGGTCACGCAAGGTGGGAAAGACCACAGCACAGATAAGTCCCTCTGTGTTTTTGATGGTGATGCTGATAATGACAACAAGGACATCAGTGGTGATAATTAACTGTCCTCTATTGCCAACCAGACCTCAGTTGCTCAGACCATTGCCTGCTTGGTTCATACACTTAAAGGAGGGATGACTATTTTATTTCCACCCCACCCCATCTCCAGAGGGAGGGGTGCTGTTGTAGGGGGCGGGCAGGGCTCACACCTACAGGTGTTCTGAGCCGCCCCTTCCTCTGCAAACCGTGCCCTGGAGGCCATTCAGAGTCACAGTGTTTCTGCTTGGGGCTGAAGCCACCACGTGTCGATTTCCCTATATCCAGAAGCCACGTGGCTCCGAGACTCCCCTAAGCCACTCCATCACCACCACAGCCCACCATGATCGGGCTGGGAGCTCTGCCTGGCCCTTTGCTTGGCCCCCAGTCCTGGCAGCGACTGGAGCTTCGGGACGAGGAGACAGGAAGCGATCCTTGAGTGCCAGAAGACGGCATGGCTGCCAAGCCTTGAACTGAGAAGCAGCTCTCTGCATAGAGGCCCTGCAGTCCGCACCCTGCGGCTCAGATGCCAACCAGATCACTTGGGGCAGAGCCAGGGAACGAGTGAGTACAGGCAGCCCCCTCAGCAGGGGAGAGCCAGCCAGAAGGTCCTGCCTTGGCTGAGGGCTACATCTCTCCTACATTAGATCACAGTTATATGTCTGTCTTAGACTCCGATACAAGGTCAGTCTGTGGTGGCCCAGTCTGTGGCGGCCCAGGAGAAGGTTCCTGAACAAGGTAGGGAAGCACAGGGGAGTAGGAGGTGGGGTACACCAGACACCCAAATCTAATGCCAACAGGCTCCAGCCCTGGTGGCCCTAACAACACACTGACCATCTGGGAACCACCAGTTTCCTCTACACAGGGTGCAAAAGCAGACAAAATACAAATAAATCCTACTTGGGAACTGTACCACTAGAATGTCCCCTATTGCCAGAATTCCGACACCTCACCCTCACCAATGCTCCTGTCAGTGAGCAGCAGCACAGATTTCCATCCTGCAACTGTAATCCCTCTTCAACTGTGGCTTCATTTGTTCATTCATTCATTCATTCATTCACCCACTCACTCATCTATCCATCCATTGTTCAACACACTTCCGGAAGCAGCTTGATGTTCAGCTTGATGTTGCTCAACCAGAGTGATCACTCACCAGAGTGATGTTCTTGCTTACAGAGCCCTCTCAAGCCTGCCTCTCTACAGCTCCTACCACCATCTCACTGAACGCTAAGCAGACCACAAGGCTTGCCGTGTTTTACGACACACATTGAGCACATCACAGCAGTCTACTCTGAGACCTGAAAATGGAGAGGGGAGTAGCCATGGTGACCAAAGTTTGAGAAGGCAGACAGTCTCACTGGAGCTAAACTCCACTATGTGTGGCACAGACCATTGATGGTTTTTGTTTTTGTTTTTTTTTCCTTAGTTGGCTTCCGCGTTTTAAAGAAGACCACGCTATGCAGAAGGCAGGCACCTCCTGCATCAGGAACCTTACCAAACACCTCATTTAGCACCCAGCCAAGTCCAGGAGTCCCCAGGACAGCTGGGTGGCTTTCAGTATCCAGCATCCTGAAGCTGTTGCCATGGCTACCACCTCAGTGGCCAGCACTGTCCTGGAGTGAGCACTGTACATCCCCATCCACTCTGAGAGGACAATCCCTTGCCTATGTGTACCCTAGGACTCTTTCCATCCCTAAGCCTTGGCTTCCTCAGCTAGGAAAGGAAGAGGGACCAGAGGCCCCAGAGCCTCTTGCAGACACAGCTTCTCCAAGTCAGGCCCGGGAGAGGGCAGGGACTGTACTGAGCTGAGACTTACTACAGGAATGTTTGTGATAGGGACCAGCTTCAGACACATGGGTCATTGTCAATGCCACTCCTGACCAGCCAGGGACGAGATGCCGTGTGAACAGTGTTATTAGCGGTGGTTTTAGAACTTTGAAAGCTAGGGCAAGGCCCACGTGCTAGAAACACCATGCCAAGGAGCTGGCAACAAGCTCAAGAACTTTCCATTGCAGATCTGGGGGTGGGGGGGGGGAGGTTCCTGCAGGGCACTTGCCGGGAGCCCACCCAGGTCTCTCCCATGGAGAGCAGGAGGTAGATAGGCAGGCAAGCCCAGCCTTCCATCCTCGCCAGCCCCAGGCACCCTCTCTCCAGCCCCAGCCTGGAGACACAACTGAAGAAGAAAAATCAAAGCAGCCCCGGCCGGAAGGGGAGGTTTTTATGTCCCAGAGCAGCAGTGAGGTGATGTCTGGCGTTTATTCCATATCATAAATAGGTTATTAATCCAGGGCCGACAGCAATGCAGGGCTCAGGGAGACAGGGAGGCAAGACTGCGATATTGGTACTGACTGCCTCGGGGGCTGAAAAGTCCCAGAAGCAAGGCAACTCCATTCACATAGACCAAGCAGTCCAAGGCAGGAGCGACAGGGCAAAAGCCCTCTCAGGAGCAAGGGGCAGGACTTTGAGGAGACAGCCAGGGATCCACAAGCGAACCTGGGGCACATCGCATCTGTCCTTGCTCACCCAAGGTCCCATTCAATGTCCCCAACTTTGAGCAACATCTAAATTTCAGCATTTAAAGTGTGTGTGTGTGTGTGTGTGTGTGTGTGTGTGTGTGTGTGTGTGTGTTTGTGCCACATGTGTGCAGGTACCCAAGGCGGCCAGAAGAGGGCACCAAAATCCCTGGGACTGGAGTCACAAGCAGTTGTGAGCCACCCAGTGTGGGTGCCTGGAACCCAATTTTAGGTCCTGGAGGCGCAGCAAGAGCTTTTGAGAGCTGAGTGCATCATTTCTAATAAACGAAATGACAGCGTAGTTGTATGTAACTCAGTTGGTAGAATGCTTGCCTAGCAAGTGTGAAGGCTTGTATTCTGTCTCTAATACTACATACAGGGTGTGGTGGTGAACGTCTGTAATCCCAGCGCTCAGGTGATGGAGGCAGGGCAACCCTAAGTTAAGATCATCTTCAGCTACATAGCAAGTTTGAGACTAACCTGGACTACGTAAGACTTTGTCTCGAAAGAAAGAAAGAAAGAAAGAAAGAAAGAAAGAAAGAAAGAAAGAAAGAAAGAAAGAAAGAAAGAAAGAAAGAAAGAAAGAAAGAGTAGAAAAGAAAAAAGGAAGGAGAAAAGAAGGAAGGAAGGAAGGAAGGAAGGAAGGAAGGAAGGAAGGAAGGAAGGAAGGAAGGAAGGAAGGAAGGACTGAAATGGGCTCAGAGAGGTTGAGTCCCTCAGCATGGAATGTTGCTGGTCCCTTTCCTCTATGTACACTCTACACATGAGACTTAGGCACTCATCCCTTCAAGAGATAGAGTCCCTGTCCTTACATGGGAAACTCTCCTCTGGCCTTATGGTATGACTTGGCCGATACAAAGAACATCTCAAAGCTGTCAAGGCTGGTCCTTAAGGGGCCCTATGGGGCTTCTGCCTTCCTCATCTTGGAATGCTTCCTGGAGACTGTGGGGAAAGAGCCAGGCTGTCTGCTAGAGGAAGAGAGGTCTCAAGGGGAGAACTCAGGCCACCTAACTTAGAGCAGCACCACGTTGGCATTAGGGTGAGACCAGAGGAGACCTTCCAGCAAGCCCACCCACCCACTCCTGAGAGTAACTCAAAGAGAAAGTCCAGAAGACAATCAGAATAAGGTGCACCGGAGTGGGGCGCAGGGTGAGGCTAGAACCAGCATAGGCTCTGACTACCAGATGAAGCCTAGAGACCACTTGGGTGGCCTTCAAACAAACAAGATACCCTTGCCTTCCTCTTCCTGCCTGCCACCATCTCAGACTAGGGAATGCAAATGACAGAGGTACATCAAGAGATGGCCATAGCTGACAGGACTGTAAGGAACTCTGCACACTGACAAATCTAGGAAGTAACGGCTATGATGACCTTTGCCTTCAAAATAAGAAAACTGAGGAACAGATAGGTTGTGGAATTGGCCATGGTCAACATGCATGAGCTGGAATTTCACCAGCTCCTCATCCTGAATTCATACCACACTGTTTACTAATGTGGGCTGAATGGGCTTCAGTATCTGAGTATTGAAATCTGGTCACCAACATGACTGTCTAAAAGATGAGACCTTTGGTATATGATTTAAGTCACAAGGATGGAGACCCCAGGAATGGGATCAGCCACCTTATAGAAGGGCTGATGACAACACAATAGCCCTCACTGGCCCTCTTTCTTTCCCATCTCTCCTTTCCTTGTAGAATGCCTGTGATCCCACTTTGTGACTTTAAAAGCTCATCTCCACCCTTTGAATCATGTTCCCTGCACTCTGGACCCCTGTTCCCCTGTACCCCTCCTTGCTAGTAATATCCCTAGGGTTGAGTGAAGTTTGTTTGATTTTTTTTTTTTTTTTTTTTTTTTTTTTT
>NC_034598.1:26673764-26677129 GCF_900095145.1 Mus pahari
GCTGGCCTCGAACTCAGAAATCCGCCTGCCTCTGCCTCCGGAGTGCTGGGATTAAAGGCGTGTGCCACCATGCCCGGCTGTGAAGTTTGTTTGAAACCATGGAACAGAAGGTCAAGTATCAACCCTGAGAGCCCAGAACCTGGTCAAGGCATAGGTCCGTGCAAGGGCCCCCAGACTGTTAAGAGTGCTCCACGACAGACTGGAAAAGTGTCCCTCACCTGGGAAAGTGTCCAAGTGGTGTGATAATCATGTTCTCTGGAGCTGGAAAAGCATCACTCAGCCACCTGCCAAGCAAGGCTTTTCCAGGCCTCTCTGCTGGACAGATGCTTTCATAATTACTTGATTAAAACTCAGTTCATATACGTGCAGTGCATCATGAAAGGCGCAGCTTTCGTGGCTTGCTGCTTTCGTGGCTCTCTACATAGCAGAGTTATGAGCCCACAACAGGAACACTCATTTCCTGGTCTGTCCCCAGGGTGCTGTGTGTGCGTGCACATGCTCATGCCTGTTCGTGTGTACATGCGAGCGTGTGTGTGTGTGTGTGTGTGTGTGTGTGTGTGTGTGTGTGTGTGTGTGATGTATGTATCATAGGTACATACACGTGTGCGTGTGAAGGCTGACATCTTTCTCAATTGCTCTCCACTCTATTTCTTGAGTTGGTTTCTCACTCAACCTGCTCACCAGTACAGATTCTCCTGTCTTGATCTCCCCAGCACTAGGATGACAGGCACACACTACAGTACCTAGCTTCTGAGGGGGACTCTATGGATCCGAACTCAGGTCCTCAGGTTTGCCCAGCGAGCCCCTTACCAAAGGCTGAGCCACCAGCCCAGCCCAGTGAAACCCCATTTTAAAGGCAAAAGGACTAGGGTTCAGAGACTTCTGGGACTTAGGGGTGGGAGAAAAAGAAGAGCTGGATCCTGCCTACAGAGCCCTTCCCAGCCCCACCCAGTGCCACTGAAAATGCAGCATTTGCAGAGTGAGAAAACAGAACCAGATGTGACAAATCTTACACGTGTGGCCACTTCCGCACCAGATCTTGACTCACAGAGGCACTGAAGGCAGAGAGGGAGCACTGAAGGCAGAGGGGGAGCACTAAAAGCAGAGGGAGAGCACCAAAGGCAGAGGGGGGAGCATCAAAGGCAGAGGGGGAGCACCAAAGGCAGAGGGGAGCACTAAGGATAGAGGGGAGCACCGAAGGCAGAGGGGAGCACTAAGGGCAGAGGGGGAACACTGGAGGCAGAGGGGAGCACTAAGGGCAGAGGGAGAGCACTGAAAGTAGAGGGGGAGCACTATGTAGCCAATTCCCTTACAAGGCTAGCACAGGGCCAGGACCCAGCTGATAGTCTAGGTTCTGAGTAGACCCAATGAGGTCACAACTCCAATCCAGAAACAGAACTCGGCAGTCTCTTCAGCACTCGTAAAAACTGGCCTCTACCGGAACTCCCACATCCCTCTGGATGCAGAGCATTCGTAGCCATGATGAGCAGCCGACTGGGTCACTTGCAGTCACCTGGTGATGCTTGGGCAGTTCTGAGGCAATGGCCCTCGTCCCCCAAGGCCTGTCCAGCTCAGCATTAGTGTTGTCATGGCCCAGAGCAGGCCTGGCTGGAGGGTTCAAAGCCAGACTCTGGAAACCCAAAGCTGATTTCTCCCCACCCTTAACTGGAGCACAAGCCCAGAACTCTGCAAGGTCTGGGCCTGGCTGTTAATTCAGAGAACAGCAAGACCCATCCTGAGCTTGGCCTTCAGGATCTAATGCCCCTTTTGTTGTAAGACAAGCCCTCTTTTGATGGATCCACAGCCAACTTCATCGCCATTGTGGAGAGACTGTCTAAGCAGGGCTCCATTCTCCATGAGATCAAATGAGCCAGAGGCAGCGACCCTCCATCACCCACTCAGTCCTGTCATCTGGCGGGGTGGACATCGGGGATGGGAGAGGCCGTGCTCTGCGCTCTGCAGTCAATTCCTTCATACGTTTGGGGATGGTCACAGAAATCAAGTAAATGTAATAAAACAAAATTAAAAGTGGAAACCTCACCAGGCGGTGGTGGCACACGCTTTTAATCCCAGCACTTGGGAGGCAGAGGCAGGTGGATTTCTGAGTTCAAGGCCAGCCTGGTCTACAGAGTGAGTTCCAGAACAGCCAGGGCTACACAGAGAAACCCTGTCTCGAACCCCACTCCCCAAAAATGTGTAAATCTCAGAGACAGGAAACAGTTTATCCAAGGTGACAGAGCCAAAGAGAATACTTACACAGAGGTCACACCATCCCAGGCATGTCAACCCTACCACCTACCAGCCCCAGCCACCAGGCACAAGTGTCATTCAGGGCTCTGCACCAAGGCCGTATACGGCACACTACTTCACTAGGTCCTGTGTCAGGCTCCCATGTGGCCCTGGTCCCAGCAGCCTCTAGCAGGCAGTGAGCACTTGTCAGGAGAATGGTGAGAGGTGTCAATGATAAGGACAGCTCTTAAGGAGGTTTGAATGGTGCTGTCCACCCCTTCACACCTGAGTTGAGACCTAAAATGTACAAAGCACCACTCCATGCCTCCATCCAGGTGGACATACAGAGATGCATCATCTGTCCTCTCATCCGGACAAACTTCTACTTCTCCATTGACCCTGCAACCTAGCATTCTCAAAATCTACCTGTGGTTAATCTTGCCCCAGATTTCCTGGAGAGTCAGGTGGACAATACAGATCCTGGACTCCATCCTGGAAAGGGAGACACTACACCTCTGACAGGGTACTCAGCAGCCCATCCTAAATGTGAAGAACCAGTCACTGCCTAATATGTGATGTGATTGATATAAATCCCAGAGGCTAGGAGAGAGATGGTTCAGTTGGAATGTGTTTATTACGCAAACATACGGGCCTAAGTTCTGAGCCCCAACAGCTATGTGAAGGTCGGGTGTGGCAGTGCCCCTGAATCCCACCAGAGCTTCACTGGTGATCCAGCCAGCTTAGCCAAACCAGCAGGTGCCAGCTTCAGTGACAGACTAACTCAGAGACAAGCACTCCCGAGCACCACTATCACAGGGCCCTTAGCCCAAGTTCAGGCACCTCCTGCCTATTGCTACCTGGGCCCCCACAGTCAGCCTGGACTTGGCTGAATGGCGTTCAGGGAGACATACATGTGTGAACGTACATTCTCGCTGCGGCCATCCAGTCCTTTTTATATTTAGCAGAAGTAAACAAATGAGAGAAAGGTTAGAGGGCTGACCTTGGGCTGCTACACCCTGGTGCACGGGGGACCACATGTGCGCACACAGGCATCCAACACACACACACACGTGTGTGTGTGTGTGTGTGTGTGTGTGAGAGAGAGAGAGAGAGAGAGAGAGAGAGAGAGAGAGAGA
>NC_034598.1:26678679-26701330 GCF_900095145.1 Mus pahari
ACATCAGTATTCCTCCACCTTCCTAACACTGCGACCCCTTAATACAGAACACCCCACATCAGTATTCCTCCACATTCCTAACACTGCAACCCCTTAATACAGTTCCTCATGTTGTGGCGATACCCAACATGTTGCTACTTCATAACTGTTATGAATCCTAAGGTAAATATCTGACTGGGTGGTTATCTTAGGTGACACCTGTGCAAGGGTCATTTGACCTCCAAGCGGGGTTGTGACCCACAGGTTGAGAACCACTACCTTAGACTATGCCTTCCTCAGCCCTGCTTTAGTCTGGGCCCAGAGGTCCCAGCAGGTAGCTTGTTGGTGAGTTCCTGGTGAGGGAAACTATGAAAAATGTATGGTCCCACTAGGACGACCTCACACCTGGCAGAGCCTGGCACACAGCAAGCCACGGTGATGCCCGTTTGGATGCCCAGGCCATGGGCATGTGGTACTGTGTATTCCTTGGGAATCCCAAATCTATAGGGGGCTCTGGGTTGGGGAACTTGATGCACAACAGGAGTAGAAGTGGTGTCCCTTACCAATCCATCGCAGTTGCTGATGGCCACAGCTGCCCCGGGCATGCCAGTGACACCTCCAGTGTACACACACTCCTGCTGCAAGGGGTGTCGGAAGAGTTCCTGGAAGTCCTCCTGCCATTCCACCGGGGCTCCCGGGGCCACCAACCTCCGGTTCGGCTGCAGCCTCAAGTGAAACAGCTTCCCAAAGACAGTCACATTAAAGTAGAGAAAATGGCGCCTCGGACCAGCAGACCTCGGGGGCTCTCTTTCCAGGCCCAGGGGGCTGCGAGCCACGCGGAGGTGGCTCCGTGATGAGGCAGCTGCGGGGGCAGACACCACATGGGACAAGAAGCGTCCCTGGAAATCCGTGCTGCAGGGCACCGTCACAACATAGTCGTGAAGTTTCCCAGAGAGGCGCAGGTCTGTTGGAGGGAAACACAGAGTCACTTCACTATGCACTGTGCAGAGGTTAGAAGGAAGATGGGAATCCAGGGATGGGGGGTCACAGGGTGAGGGTGGAGATGATGAACAGGCAGCCCTGAGCATCACTGACCACAGGTCCCTTAACCCCAAGTTCAAGTACCTTCTGCCCATTGCTACCTGAGCCCCCACCCCCACCCCCCATTCAGTCTGAACTTGGCTGAATGGCATTCAGGTAGACATAAATGTGTGTGTGTGTGTGTGTATACTTAGCAGATATATATATATATATATATATATATATATATATATATATATATATATATCAGAAGTAAATAAATGACGTCAAACAGTCCTGTCACCATAGCAACAGGCCTTCCAACCTTGAGCACTGCTTAGAAAGGGCTGAAATTCCGGATCTATCTGCCTCAACTCCCCCAGTGTGCTGAAGTCACCAGCCCAGCCTGGGGCAGGGCCCTTGCCAAGCTCCCAAGAGTGTGGCTGCCAAAACAAACACACCTAGAAACTCAGGGGACCCTGGCCCCTGACACAGAGAGAGGAGGAGCCGGAGGAGGGAGCGAGGGAATGTACCGTTATATATTTTTCCGCGGTTAGAAAGGAAACTTTTTTTAAAGCATCACAGTGGCTCTGTGAGATTTCTGCACTGCCCAGCCCCAAGCAGGATAAATATAGAGCTTCCAAAATAAAAAGAGACACAGGGGGTGACCTGCCCACTTGGGCTGACTTAAGTGTGAGGTCATGGCCCCAGGCTGTAGGCCATTTGCCAGTGGGCCCCATCCTCGCCCGGCTTTCTCCCTGTGCACAGCCAGTCAGAAAAGACAGCTCATTGGCTTCCAGGCCTGGTGATTCATGGACACAAGTTGGAAGGAGTTTTCATTCTCCATAGTTCCGTTTCTTGCCTCCTCAGCTCGCAGCACTGATAAAGCACACACAAAGGAAGGATGCGCCCTTGAGATCCCCCAGGACACTGTAAGCGGAGTATGGTGCTCCTTTATCTATTAGCTGGACAGCTAAGACTGCGGAACCCAAGACTGCGCAAGACCGGTCCCACTTGGGTACATCAACCGTGTTTGGAAATAACTAGAGCCTTTTCTTGTATGCCTAAAAGCACTGGGGTACCCATGCTGTAAGATGTGTGTGGTGTGTCTCTGCTCTCTTCCTGGGAGATGGTCTACATACAGTGTCTGAGGATGCTATAGAGGAGAAATAGGGTACAAACTTCTTCCTGGTCAGAAGCACAGAGTGCCCACAGTTTTCTTCTATGGGAAGCAACCATCTGTTAACCTGATTCTGTGTGGGACTTCTTGACATGCACACTCAGAGGCGCACGTGCAAACAATCCCACAAGTGGAGACAGGGCATTGTAAGATCAATGGCGGAGGGTTGGGGTGGTGAGAGGAAGGGTGGGCTGTGACTTTTCTTCACTGGACGAGTTCCCAATCCTCTCCTGCAGGTCACACTACCTCCAGTGACAGGAAAGGGACCGAGATTACTAGAAGCAGCCAAAACTAAGCAACTCGACCCACATCAGGCGCACCACCTTCCACTCTCCTCGAACTCTGCCTGGTTGGCTCCTGCATCCTGGAGCCACTCTGGCCGCCAGCACCCCCAGAGACCCCACGTCCCCGCGCGCCCGGCCCGCACGCACCTGGGGTCTGACTGCCGGCGGCGGCGCAGAGCGCGCAGTACCAGGGCAGCAGGCAGTGGAGCAGAGCGCGGAGCCGAGCCATGTGGCTGCGCGGGGACGGGGACCTCCAGGAGTCCGAGTCCCAGGACTGCCGGATCGCAGAGCAGCCCGCAGCCTCCGCCTCCCGCTGGCCCGTTCCCGGCCCCCCCGGCACGGCGCCCTCACTGCTGGCTCCAGCGGCGACCGCTCAGTCCGCCCGCGCTGTCCCGAGCCGCAGGGACTCGGCGAGCCGGGCTAGGGGCGCGGGGCGGGTACACGGGCGGGGCGGGGCACGCGGTTCGGGCGGGGGGCGCGGGCGCCGGGGGCGGGGGCGGGCCTGGCGAGCCAAGGCGTGCGGCCCGGATCGGAAGTGCCACGCGGAGCCCGCGCAGGGGCTCCCGGCGTACGGGGTGATCGTCCCTTCAAACGCCAGAGCTTTCTGGAGTCACGGCCTGAACCTCTTCCCATAGCCGCTCCTCCCCGTTTGCAGGCTCTGCGACTACTCCAGAGCCACCGCACCCAGGAGTGTCCCCACTGAATTTTGAAGGCGCGGATTGGAAGTTCGCCCCTCCCCTGTCAGGATGCCCAACTAGCCCCTGACCCTTGAATCTTCGCACTTTGTAGATGATAGCGCCGTGGACCCTAGGGTACTTCTGCTGTTCTGTGACCGCGATCAGGTCACAGCAATTTGAACAGTGGGGGGCCCTGCAAGGCCTTAGAGCCCAACTGCCCAGATGGAAATCCCGGTACTGAGCCTCAGTTTCCTTCTTCTGTGGCATAATTGTTAAACACAGCACGCAAAAGATGAACACCCCGCGTGTCCACGCCTGTCACAGTACCGAGCACCGTAGCCTACAGTGCAAGGAACACAGCGTCCACAGGCTGAGCAGATGCTGTCTTGGCAGCTCGTTGAGAACAGTTCCACAGTCAGGGCCCAGAGCCCAACAGAAAACCCCATGTTCTTGCTTCACTTTACAAGTATGTCCTTAATAATTTGAAATTAGACTCGAAGTCAAACTACTCATAGGTGGAAGCTTCGAGCAGGGAGGACCTGGTTGGCCTTGCTATTTTGATTTTGTTGTTGTGTTTAACTGTGGCTATGGCTTTGAAATGATATTGAGGTCTGGGGAGGCCAGCTCATTTCTGAAGTCAACTCAGAGAGCTGATACCCATTATACTCCGAGTAACATCGAAGCACTTGGTTAGAAATGTCACCAACCAACCACCAGATGAATACATATTAAGTCTTTCTCTTAAAGACCCGTGAAGTCATGACAAGGCAGGGGGGCTGTGTGAAGCTGATGGGGCCGGCAGGAAGTGGACCAGGGTTGAAGGAGAGTCAAGGAGATGACCAGTCTGGAGGCTACAGAGGTTCAGCCCCCAAAGCTCTGCCAATCTAAGTGGTTCTAAGATAAGGGCTTGACTTCCCAGGGCCTCAGTCTTCCAAGCTGTAAATTGGGAACAGATGTGGCAAATGACATAAGGATAGCTCAAATGACACACTCGCTCCCTACTGAGAAGCCATCCCAAAGAAGATGCCTTTAGAAAGCCCAGGCGCCCTGGCCGGACTCCAGCTTCTCCTTCCTGCCCCCAACAGAGCAAGCCCTGAAGAATAGACTTGGAAGTCCGACCCCCAGAGTCTGAGTCAGGAGCTGGGGGCTGGGGCTTCCCTGGAGCCAGCCTTGGTAAAGAGAACTCAAAACCTCATCCCCTTTCTCTGCCCCCACCCCCTTTCCCTGGGGCTACAATGGTTGCTTGTGTTGGCCAAGGATTATGTGTCCAGGCCCTTCTCCACTGAGAAAGGCTTTGTTAGGGAGAGGGCACTGGGGACACAAGGTAAGGAAGCGGCTGGATGGCCTTACCCCAGAATGTGAGCGGGGCTGTGTGGAGAGACCACTGCCGTAGGCTGGAGACCCTCGAGGAAGTTCTGGGACTTCTCAGGTTTGGTGGGGAGGGCAGGTGGCACTCTCTGAGGAGTGGCCTTCCCACACCTATATCCAATGTTCCATGCCAGGTTCCAGGGCAGCGAGTGCTAGAAGGTGTCATTTGTCCCCAGTCAGAGGAGATGGCTCATGTTCCATCTCCATGAAGAGATGGCTGGTGAAGGGTAGTGGATGGGGGAGCAGGGTTACGAGCAAGGACAGGGGGATACGTGGGGGAACGGGCCTAGGGAAGGCAGGAAAGCCCAGTGGAGAACAGGACATTGCCCTGTCCGGGAGGAGGGCCATGCACAGAGAGGAGGTGGACCAGCCTGTCTATAGGGAGTGTCCCACACAGAAGGAAAGGTGGCATTAGCTAGATGCTGTGGTCCAGTTATCCAAGAGGGGAGGGGGAAGGGGAGGGGGAAGGGGAAGAGGGAGGGGGGAGGGGGGAGAGGAGATGGAAAAGTTAACACTGCAGCAGCAAGTGTAGGGAGAATCCACAGAGCGCACAGGCAAAGAGGGTGAGCCTGACCTCCAACTGAACGGCCCAAATCCCAGGGGTTGGGGCGTGGGGGGGGGGGAGGCGCTACAGGAAGGGCTCGCCAGCTATTTCCTCTCTATCTCACCACAGGACAATCGAGGTCACACAACTGAGTAGCAGTAGAGTCAGAACCCCCAGCTGAGGTCCCTGCTGGCTGAGCTGTGAAAGAAGACCCCCCCCCTCACCAATCACCACTTCCTTCCCGCTGGCCTGCTTTGCGGTCCTGGGGTGAAGATCAGGTGGCTCAAGGTGGAGACACAATGTATCTTCATTAGGGAGTTAGCGGTGTAAGTGGGAGTCAGAGCTGACCTAGAGGCTGCCCGTTGTCACAGCATCTATCCAGCAGGTGGCTGCTGCTTGCTGGGTATCAGCTACTGTTAGAGACGCGACATAATCTGATTACCAACCCGGGAGAGATGAGACACCCAGGACACAGAAAGGATTCTCACCTTAGAGTGTTTGATACAACCAGTGGTCCTAAGGCCCTGAAATTCCCAGGAGAGGAAGAGAGTCCCACCAGAGCTCTGTGCATACCTCCTAGACCAGCCAGTCTCAGTCTGTCCCTCTCTACCCCTTTGGGTTACCTAAGACCATCTATATATCAGATTTTTGCATTACCACAGTAGCAGAATTTCAGTTATGAAGTAGTAACAAATACAAATTTATGGTTGGAGGGGGGGTGACCTCAACATGAGGAACTGTATTAAAGGGTCTCAGCATTAGGAAGGTTGAGAACCAGTGACCTAGACCATCAGGAAACCAGGCAGCTGGAGCCCCCGGGTGACCTCTAAATTCACAGAGCAGATGCCATGGATCTCCCAAACACAGCATCTCCTTTCTAAGACACATTCCGACCCAGATCGCAGCACACCTTTCCTGAATAGCAGCACACCGTGTTTCTAAACACATCTCTCAGCTCCCTGGAATCTTCTCCAGCTATACCCAGAAGAGACAGCCCTTCACATTGTGCATCTCTCTCTTACGTCAGACCTTCGGAGCCTTTGTTCACCATCCTCCTGGCCTCCTCAGCCCTCCAGCCTAGCTCCTTGTGGGTACCATGCTCATCTGACCTCGTGACCTTTGAGGAGTCTGCCTTCTTCTAGTCAATTCTTGCTGCCCTCTGAGGTCATCGTATGTGACTGTGAGCTTTGTATCTGCTTTCTCCCATCCCCTACAGGAAGCAGGGGCCTGAAAGGATTTTAAAAAACTCCTTGTGTCTTCAGTGGCATCAGTATCCCTGTGCTGGACACATAGTAGGCCCTCACAAATACTAAATAATCAAATGAATAGGAGTCAGAAAAGGAATTGTCCGGTGGAGAATCTGAGGGGTCAGGTATTTCCCAGACCGCCCAGCCATTCCGGGGGAAATCTCAAGACGCATCTGGAAACTCTGAGTCTACCGTGAAGGTGCCCAGAATCCACAGTCCGGGTGGGAGTAGGAAAGAAGAGATGTCTTCCTGGTTCCCTAACCTTAAAAGAACATTGACAATTGAAACAGTCGTCATAGCTAACCCTCGACACACCAACCTCAGTCTCCTCCACAGCCCCTTCCTGGTCAGGCAGCTCACACCAGAGCCTTCAACCGGCGAACGCCCACGCCCGTGTAGTACCGGGCTTGCGAACACACTGACCACGCTGTACGATGCCAGTCTCTTCAGGGTTATTCAGTTCATTTTGTATTCCTTTTTTATTTTTTCCAAAACGTCTTCCTGATAGCAACGGTAGTTGTGCTGAACTAGATCTATGTCAAATTGACACAAACTGCCACGGTCTGAGAGGAGGACATTTTAAGCAAATGCTTCCATAAAATCGGGCTGTAGGTAAGAAGCCTGTGGGACATTATCTTAATTAGTGATTGATGGGAGAGGGGGCCATCCCCACTTTCTGGCATGGGATTCTGGGAACTGAACTCAGGTTGTCAGGATTGGGGGCAAGCATCTTTACCAGGCTACTCATCTTACCAGCCTGGGGTTCTTTTTCTTTTTCTTTTTTTCTTTTCTTTTCTTTTCTTTTTCTTTTTAATGAGAGGCTATTTAACTTCAAAAATAAAATTCATCATTTGGTGACATGTACCTTAACTGCTCTAGAGAAAAGAGCAACGTGCTGTCTGCTGACCTCTAGGGAGGAGGATGCCCACGTTCCAATCACAGTCCGGGCCATTTCCGAAGTGGAAATCACAGAACCGGAGCTGGGAAGGACAGCTGTCCTTTCTGGCCTCCGGTCCTCAGGGACATGGAGACTTCCTTTCTCTGCGCCCTTCAACCCAGAGCAACCGCGCCACGCAACGATTACACACAGGGTGCAAACAGCGTTGTTTCTAACTGACCTCATGGCCCAGCTGCTCTCGGGGATTGTCCGCAGCTCTGTAATGCAAGACAAGTCGCTGTGGTTAGCTGAACCCAGCCGAGTCTCCTAGATACGGACATTAGAACCTTGCCAAAAAATGTGCAGAGGAAACGCTGGGGGGAACAAGGAGGAGGATGTGGGGAAAGGCCACAAGGCACGAACTTTCCCAGTCCTCTGGATGCTCACAGGAGTTCTGCCTGGGGCCGCAGGGGCTCTTCTGAGCTTCAGCCCCGGCCTTGGACATTGGGATGGCTGAGGTCATGTACCCAGGATGAGTGGGTCATGTACCCAGGTCACAAGACTGCTGCTTTTTCCTCAGTCTTAATTGGTCCCGTTTTTTTTTTTTTGTTTTGTTTTGTTTTGTTTTTGTTTTTTTTAGGCTTTGTTTAGTAGAGCTGCAATCCTTCAATTTGAGCAAATATCAGAATAGGACACTGGTGACTGGGTTCTTTCCCTCAGTTTCTGATCCAACAGGTTCTGGGGTGGGGCCTGAGAACCTGCATTCCGACTAAAACACAGGAGGAGGCTGATCCTGCCAGTAAGGTTCCTTTAATGGCAGTCACTGTCTTTAACCCCTGCTAGATCCCCCATTCTCCCATAGTGGGAGGAGAGATTTCAAACCCTTCACCCTCTTCATTTTGGCTGAAAGTGGTCCTGGTTGGGAGCTGAGGGGAGACTTGTGGTATCTTTGTTAGATTGGTTTTTATTTTTATTTCTGGTGTGTGAGTGTGTGTGTGGGGGGAGTGGGAGTAGGGGACTTGTTCTTCTGCGATGTTGGGCACAGGACCAAAGTCTTACAAATGCTAAGCAAATGGTCTATCCACGAGCTACAATCTCAGCCCAGCTGGTCAAAAAGATGCTCTAAAGTCACTGGACAGGGAGCCCAGAGACTTAGGGTGATAGACGCTCTGAATGACCTCACTGTATGGTTTTGACAAGTTACCTGTCCTCACTGGGCCTCAATCTGTGACCCTGTAAAATAAACAATTGACAGTTTTCTGTAGCTACTATTGTCTTAGGGTTACTGTTGCTGTAATGAAACAATGTGACCGAAGCGAATTGGGGGGGGGGGGGAAGGGTTAAAATTGGAACCATTGGAGTCCATCCCTGAAGGGAGTCAGGACAGGAACTCAAACAGGGCAGGAACCTGGAGACAGAAGCTGAGGCAGAGGCCATGGTGGTGGTGGTGGTGGGGTAACAGCTTACTGGCTTGCTCTCCCTGGCTTATTCAGCCTTCCTTATAGAAGTATACATGAACATGGACCACACACACACACAGACACACACACACACACACACACACTAAATAAATGAATAGATAGATGGATGGATGGATAGATAAATAGATAGATAGATAGATAGATAGATAGATAGATAGATAGATAGATACTTACTAAAAAAAAAAATCTAAAAGCAAGCCATTTCTTGACCTATGAATCAGCCATCTAAAAGAATTACTCACCGTGGAATCAGCCTATGTGTCCATCAGCAGATTAGTGGAAAAAATAAGATGTGGTTCATATACACCATGGAGGTCCATTGAACCACAAAGAAGGCAGTAGTGTCATTTCTAAGAAACCTAAAGGAACTGGGGGTCACCATAACGAGAGGAATAAAGCAGACACAGAGAGCCAAGTGTCAAGAGTCCTTCTAGGCCGACCCTAGGTTTCACGCAGATGCATTGAACCACTCGCATACCTTCTCAAGCTCTCCCTCCTCACTGCCATACTCGATGCTCTGTCTCAGCTTCAGGCTCGTCCCCTCTTAGTCTCAAAATGACTGCACTGCACCCCATGCCACAGTGGCTAGGCTCTGTGGGAGAGGGGATGCTTTCGTATTGACCCCCTTTGCCTTATTACTCTGATATGCAAACTCATATAAACGAAGGTAGAATAGTATGAAGACCCCCCTCTATTTTCTTATTACCCAATTTTAATCATTATGATCACATGACCAGTATTAATCATGTCAGTGCTAGCCCTCCCTCCACACCCAAGTTTTTTTTTGTTTTTTGTTGTTGTTGTTGTTGTTGTTGTTGTTGTTGTTGTTTTGAGACAGGGTTTCTCTGTGTGGCCCTGGCTGTCCTGGAACTCACTCTGTAGTCCAGGCTGGCCTCGAACTCAGAAATCCGCCTGCCTCTGCCTCCCAAGTGCTGGGATTAAAAACCCTTGCCTCGCCTCTCATTCAGCACCTATAGCAAACAGACGACACCTCTCACTCCCTGAAAAACAAAACTAGGGCTGGGGACTGGCTCAGTCAGTAAAATGTTTGCCGCACACACGTGAAAACCTGACATTGATCACCATGGTGAGCAGAGGGGGTATGGTGGTAATCGATTATAAATCACTCGGTAATTCCAAGGTTGAAGCAGCAGAGACAGGCAGTGCCCTGAGTAGACAGCCAGCCTAACCGAATCAGAGAGCCCCAGGGACCAGAAAAAGAGAGTCGGTCTCAAAATGCAAGGTGAATGGCTCCTTAGGAACGAAACCAGAGCTTGGCTTCTGGCCTCCACATGGCCCCACATACACACACAAATACAAATTTCAGAACACAATAACAAAGCAAAACAAAACCAAAAAGCACCATGTGTTTGGCACACCCAACAATAGCAACAATAATTCCTTAAAAATCACTGTTTACATTCTCCGTTAGCGCCTGCGTGCGTGAGCGCATGTATACACACACACACACACACACACACACACACATGCTTGTCTTGATTTTGCCATGTAGGAGTTGAGCCCAGAGCCTCAGGAGTGCTAAGCAAGCCCTCTTGCTAGAAGCTATAGCCACAGACCTTGACCTATAGTATCTATTTCTTTTGTTTTGTTTGGGATTGGGTCTCACAGAGCCCAGACAAGCCTTGAATTTATATATGTAACCAAGGACGACTTTGAACTTCTGATCTTCCTGCCTCCATCTCCTGAATCCTGGGATTATTGGAGTGTACAACCATGACCATTTTATGAGGTGTTGGCATGGAACCCAGAGCTTTGTGGCAATGAGACTAGAAATCCCACCGGCTGTCTGTCGAGAAAGGACGGTGGCCATGCTGGGTGGTGTACACATTTAATATCAGTGCTCAGGAAGCCAAGGCAGGCAGGTCTCTGTGAGTTCAAGGCCAGGAACTTGCTATCTAAACCAGGCTGACCAGAGCTAAACAGAGAGATTTTGTATAAATAAATAAATAAATAAATAAATAAATAAATAAATAAATTTTTAAATAAAGAAAAGGCAGAGAGGGGAAAGGGGGGGGGAGAGTAGAGGCCGACCAACACTCTGTCTTGAAGCTCTGTGAGGACCAGGGAGCAGAGCCCATCCAACGGAGTGACACTGGGGTCTCGGCTTCCTCTCTTGTCTTAGAAACCGAAAGCCCCGAATGACTGAGAAGCCCTCCTTGTGGCAGCCACTCAGAGGCAGCCAGGCTAGAGGTGACATTTGGTCATTTCCAGGATGACCTGCCCCTGTCAAGCTGAGTCACACAGAGACCTGGAAATTCTTGCTTTCAGTTTGGTCAGGGCGTTTGCAAACCTCATCTCAAAATGTCAGAGGTTCCAAGTTGTTACCTACGTGTCTTCTCAGGGGCAAGCACCTCTACCCAAATCCTGTCCATGAAAGAGGGCAGGGATCTGCTCTGCTCCCCATTTACATAACAGAAAGGCAGTTTTGGTGACTTAAATGTGTGCCTGCTTGGGACATAGCAAGAAGCAGATCGCCTTGTGTATGGTATCAAGTATAGTAGCCTTGGGTGTGGTACTCGGCATCTTCCCGTCCAGGATAAGTCAGCTAGGAATGAGGAGGTCAAGTTCTAGTCAAGATTGCTTCTAAGCAGCTAGGTAGTGATGGCTGTCCCTCCAGCCTCTGCATCCTTGGGGGCAGCAGTGGGTGAATAAGGCCATCTCTGAGAGCCATGATTCAGTCCCCTGAGATGCCTTTTCCCATGACCAAGAGTTCTCCTTCAGAGGTCTTGGAAGTCCTCCCACGCACAGACCACCCCACTCTCCCCACAGCATGTCATTTCATGCTCCTGTTTTTTGCTGCTAGCTTGGGCTCTTTGTATTGAACTTTTTTTTTTTTTTTTTTTTTTTTTTTTTTTTTAGGACAGGGTTTTTCTGTATAGCCCTGGCTGTCCTGGAACTCACTTTGTAGACCAGGCTGGCCTCGAACTCAGAAATCCACCTGCCTCTGCATCCTAAGTGCTGGGATTAAAGGCGTGCGCCACCTCCGCCCGGCTGTATTGATATACGCATGGGTGTTTTGCCTGTGTGGGTGTCTATGCATTTAAAAAGAGGGCATTGGGTCACCTAGAGTTACACACATATTTGTAAGTCACCATGTGGGGGCTAGGAATTGAACCTGAGTCCACTGGTGTTGGTGTCTCCCACCCCCACCAACCACTCCCCCTCCACAGGAATACCAGAGTGCTACCCAGCTCTCCCGGAATGCAGTGCCCTCCAACTGCCCACCATCGCTAGGACTGCCCACCGTCTCTAGGACTGCCGCGACAACTTCAAAGGACTCAAGGGCATGCTGGGAACCCTTCCTAACCCTTCCTTGTACTTAAGCAAGTCCGATCAATAAAAATTCGAGCCTTGATCAGAATTCTTGCCAAGGCCTCCATATTTCTTTTCGCAGCCCTTTTCCCTTTTAGGAGTTCCTGCTCTCCAGTGCAAATCCAGACCGGAGTGTTTCTGCCTGCAAGAAGAGCACTGTGTGCTCTTAACACCTGAACCATCTCTCCTGCCCCTCCTGGTACTGAATTGTGCATTCACTTAACCTGCAAACCAGAGGTCTCATTTCATCTCCATGTCCTGTCATTCAGACTGAACCCTCCTTGAGCTTTTGGAACAGTTGATGTGTCTGAATGATTGCTACTTTGTTTCTTAAGAACACTGAATGTTACAACATTCCTACTGTGGTCTGGAGAGACAAACACTTCTCCAAGCTCTTGGTTTTACCTGTTTTTGAGACAGGGTCTCCCTGTGCAGCTCAGGTTGGCCTTGAATTTTTAAGCTCTTGCTAGCTCAGCCTGGGATAACAGACTGGGATAAGCAGAGCTTGCCTAGGTCAAAGCCCAATTTCTTATGGTTTTCTTCCCTCTTCCCTTCTTGTCTAGGCTGCCTTGGAGACTCCTGGGCTTTTCCTGACATCCTCCTGCCTCAGCTTCCTGGGAAGCTGGAACTACAGGCAGAACACCACCACATACAACTCTCTTACACACTTCTGGTTTGTTTTCTTGTTGCTGTTTCTTTGCTATATGTTTCTTTATTAACATTTTCTTTTTCTTCCCCCTGCAGAAATTGCCCTGAGCTTTGCCACACTAAGTAAGCACTATAGTATCCCCAGCCTCCTTCCTCTTTTATTTATTTATTATTTTAATTTTTATCATTATTATTTTTATATTATTATAAATATATTATTTTATATTATTACATATTTGTTATTATATCATTATTATTTTACAATTCTTCACATATGAGGGAGGTACCACAGTACATATGTGGAGGTCAGAGGACAAAGGACAGCTTGCAGGAGTCAAATCTCTCTTTCTATGCACAATGTCAGTCCTGGAGATTGAACTCAGGTCTCCAGACTTAGCAGCAAGCTCCTTAACCCACTGAGTCATTGCTCCGCCCCATCCCCTATACATTTCTTAGGACAAAGCCAATTCTTTGCTCACATTCCATCTCATCAGGCTCTCAATAAACATGTACCACATTGCAATCCCCTGCCCCCTGGACAGACCTCCTCCCTGGGAGAGTAGGCTCTCCGGGGGGAGTGGGGGTGGGGGCTGAGAAGTTCCCAGAGACTTAGAACTCAGTGCCACTTGGGTATGAAAATGAATTAGGTTAGAATAGAAAACAACTCCATCTGCACTAGGGTGGGACTGCGAAGGCCAGGCCAATGGCAGGGCTACCTAACCACAGTCCCAAGAAAGCCACCAATGTCACTGCTGGTGGCCACAGACTTGAGAAAGAAGGTTCCCAGAAGAGACCTGTGGCATGACTTCAATGTAAAATGTCCTTTGCAGTTTTGGTTTTTGAACATTTGGTCCCCAGCTGGTGACATTATTTGGGGAGGATATGGGACCTTTAAGGAGTTAGAAGCTAGGTGGAGAAAGAAAACCCCTACAGGGCTGATTATGGCTCTATAGCCCTGATCACTTCCTGGTCCCCAGTGATGTGGAAACTGGGACTATGTTCTGTGATGCATTTTACATGTTCTCTCTCCTTTCATTCCCTGATACGATGAACATGGCTCTCACACTGTGAGCCAATAAGGCCTTCCTCCTGGGAACTGCTTCTTGGCAAACATTTGTCACAGCAGCAAGAATATCGATTATAATAAGCATTATAACAATGATAATGTTTGCTGGAAGCAAAGACTGCTGTAAGAGACTGGGCTCAGCTGGGCCGGGTGCCTGTGATCCCAGCACTTGGGAGACAGAGGCAGGAGGATTGAGAGTTCAAGGCTGGGGGCTGGAAACACGGCTCAGCAATTAAGAGCACTGGATGCTTGTTCTTCCAGAGGTCCTGAGTTCAATTCCCAGCAACCACATAGTGGCTCATAGTCATCTATAATGGGATCTGATGCCCTCTTCTGATGTGTCTGAAGACAGCTACAGTGTACTCATATAAATGAAATAAATAAATCTTTAAAAAAAAAAAAAAAAAGAGTTCAAGGCTATAGCAGTCTTCTAACAAGATCCAATTTCAAAAACAATTTAAAATAGTAAAGTAAATGTATTATTTGCTGTTTATGTATTTATTTATCTTTCTTAGAAGAGTCCACTCTACACATTCTGTAAATCGGCCAGGGATAATGTCATCTGATGATGGGTTAAAAATGATGTTGCAGGGGTTGGAGAGATGGCTTAGTGGTTAAGAGTACTGGCTGCTCTTCCAGAGGTCCTGAGTTCAATTTCCAGCAATCACATGGTTCACAACCATCTGTAATGAGATCCGATGTCCTCTTCTGGGGTGTCTGAAGACAGCTACAGTGTTCTCATACACATTAAATTAATAAATAATTTTAAAAAAAAAGATGTTGCTGTCTTTTCCATGGTGACAAAAATGATGTCTTCATTTCAGAAACAAGGCCACCTGAGATCTGGAGAAGCTTACAGACCCAATGTAAGGGCCCACGGCTAGACAGTGGCAGTGTTGGGACTTGGAGGGGACTCCTCAGCCTCCAAAGGCCACTGTCCCCACACTCCTGCCATTCCTCATCAAACTGTGAGCTTCTCCACCCTGCAGGGAGAGAAGCTCATCCTTACAGTGCACGGTCTACCGCCATACCTGATCTGGACTACACAGCAGTTGGATTTCGGAGGTGACCATGGATCAGTGCCAGGTCAGAAGTGGGCCCAACAGCCAGGCTGGAAGGCGAGCAGGGCTCTCAGGCTCCGGAGAAGAGCCTTAAGAACTCAGGGTAAGTGATCCATTGGCTTCCCTGACAGTACAGGACACCTGCTGGGGCAGCCACTATTAGTCACCTACCGGCCATGGTGTCCTTGCTCTTTAAATAAGTCCAAGCAGCTGAGCCCAGCTGAGCCCTCCAGCAGCCCCAGTGTTTGGCTGCCAGGCCTCAGGGCTGCCTTTTTGGCAAGATCTCCAAGTCGTTTAGCCAAGTCAGCATTGGGAAGCTGGGAGGCGGTGGGATGGGAACCAGGTCATAAGTTCCTCCCAGGGCCCCTGACTCAGTCACCAGCTGGCTACTTTCGGACCAGTGGAGCTGAGCAGATGCCTTGGGTGGAGCTCTGCACAGAGTCCCAGAAAGATGAGGTCCTCGGAGAGCCGAGTGCGCCAGAGCATCAAGGTACAGCATGAAGACCCAAATCCGGATGGAGCTAAAAACTGACCTCTAGATTGTATGTTGCAAGATGCAAAGCCAGCAGCCTGAGCTAAGCAGTCCCTCAGCCCACCGCAAATGGCCAAGGGAAGCCTCCTCTGGCTCCGAAGACCTGACCTCAACTGAGTTTTCCAAAACAGATGGGTAGGGTATCGAGCGCCATTGACCAGGGAGTAGCTAGAGATGTTGTCTCTCTGCGGGCCAAGTAGCCCATGTTCTCACTCTTCGCACTGACCAGGTGAAGGAAGAAGACTCGAATATTCCGTTCCTGGAGACTGTCTCGTGTAGCAAAAGGTGCACGTTATAATGAGTGTTCACAGACCCGAACCTAAGATCCAGTTTGGGTTTCAAGTCTCAGGATGAAATGTCTGTAATTGAGGTCTGGTGAATGTCTCTGGGAGGGGTGTCACCCTGCTTCGGCAGCCCTCTGATCACCACCACCCCCCAAAAAAGTCCAGAGCTGATGGAGAGTCTGGACAATCCTGAGCTCTCTCTCCATCGGCTCTGGTGTTCTCTGCTAAGGGAGGCAAAGTCCGCTGCTGGCTTGAGGGGAGTAAGCTACCATCCTTTCAGTGGCTGGGAAAGTCTTTTTTCGTTTCAGCTAAAGACTCTTTGGAAAAACTTACAAGGAACCGCCAAGGTCACTAAAGTCACTGTGACTCATTCTTTTTAGGCAACCTGAAATAAACTTGGCCACTCCCAGTACGGAACTGAGCATGCCCAGAGACATTCATAGCTGCCATAGTTCCTTTCTGAACACATGGTCTAGGGCTTGCAACCGAGCACGCCCAGGAATGTGTCAGCCATCTCTCCTGTTGGAACGTGGACCTCTGGGGCTTAAAACTGAGCATGCTCAGAAGTCTGCCCGCCCCTGCATTTGCTCTCTTACATGAACATGTATAGAATCCCTGGTATTTCCCCTTCTTCCCAGGGGCTTGGCTCTGTAAATAACTCGGAGCACTCTTTATTTGCTGCAACCCATTAGCTCCGAAAGAGCTTTTCAGCTTTGTGCTCTACAAGTCTACTGTGTTCACATCCACCGCCCTGAGTCTGCTTGTGAGAGAGTAAAGAACAGATGGGGTGACTTCCTGCAGCCGTTCACTTCCTTAATCCCAGCACACAGAGGCTGAGGCAGGTGGATCTCTGAAAGGTCCATGCTAGCCAGGGCTACATTGTGAGTCCCTGTCTTTAAAGGAAACAAGGGAGGGAGGGGAGGAAAGTGACATGTGAGCAGGTGACATCCATCCCATCTCCTGCCTGACAGCTTCATTAGCGGGGTTGAGGTGGGGGTGGGTGGGGGGGGAACCCTATTCCTAGCTTCTCACCACCAACCAACTGCGCTTCCTTTTCCCATCTTCCCCAAGGAGACTTTAGATGCCTGGGTCTTGCTTCTCCCATTTCTTTTAAGCAAATGGGAATGATTAGCAGCAGCTGATCAGCGATGGGCTGTGCTTAATGGGTGGGTTCGAGGATAGAGCAGGACATCTGATTGGCTGTGGCAGAGACAGGAGCCGCCCAGGACATAGACCGCTAACCCAGGAGTGGTGTATATGGGAGAAAGGATTTCTTTGGGCTCACAGTTTGAAGGCCAGGAAGGCGTGGCGGGGCTGCATGGCAGCAGGGATGTGGATAGAACGCCTCATATTGTGCCAGGCAGAATCAGACTCCCCTAACATGCTAGCTGTGACCCTACAGTTTTACGGCTGCCAGCTAGAACTTACTTCTGGTAGTTACAAAAGTCTCCTGCATTAGTGCCACCAGCCAGGGATGAAGGGTTCAAACACATGAACTTACGGAAAATTTAAACTTAATCTATGACATTCTGAACCTGGTCTCCACATGCTCTGCCTTAAACTGGCTCTATTCAGTCCCTGCAGCTGTCCCTGGCAGATGTACCACAGTCTACAATATCCTGGAGACTCAACAGCAACTCAGACTTCCTGTTGATGGTTCCATACACAGTCTACTCAAGCGATCCACTAGAGGAATTGGAGCATGATACATGTGATGGTTTGTATATGCTCGGCCCTGGGACTGGCACTATTAGAAGGTGTGACCTTGTTGGAGTAGGTGTGTCACTGTGGGTAAGGGCTTTAAGACCCTTATCCTAGCTGCCAGGAACTCAGTATTTTCTTAGCAACCTTCAGATGAAGATGTAGAACTCTCAGCTCCTCCTGCACCATACCTGCCTGGATGCTGCCATGTTCCCACCTTGATGATTACGGACTGAACCTCTGAACCTGTAAGCCAGCCCCACCCAATTAAATGTTGTCCTTTATAAGAGTTGCCTTGGGAAAAAAAAAAAAAGCCAGGCGTGGTGGCACACACCTTTAATCCCAGCACTTGGGAGGCAGAGGCAGGCGGATTTCTGAATTCGAAGCCAGCCTGGTCTACAGAGTGAGTTCCAGGACAGCCAGGGCTATACAGAGAAACCCTGTCTCGAAAACCAACAAAACAAAACAAAACAAAACAAAACAAAACAGTTGCCTTGGTCATGGTGCCTGTTCACAGCAGGAAAACCCTAAGACTGTACACATTATCCAGTCTCTTTGTCTTTCTGGCATCTTGGTGCCACCCTCCATGAGCCTGGGACTCCAGTGTTTTACCTGAAGCACAAGTACTCTTTGAATGACATCATGTTCTGTTACCTGTCAAGATGTAGCCTGAGACCCTTTCCTTACAACTTCAGCAGCCTCTGGGTACCCTTATGGTGGAACCAGGAAAACACTGTCCTGATGCTGTGACGACTTGCCCTCAAGCCGTTGTCTCCGGTGTCTTCGTTCAGAGTTTAAACTCAATCCAAAGGCTGGCCGCTCCTCTCTCAGAATCTTCTGAACATTTCTTAATTTTCATAAGTTCCAAGCTAACTGTTTTCCCTTTATATGAAGATCTTTTTTAAAAGTTTGATTAGGAGACTGGAGAGGTGGCTCAGCACTTAAAGTTGCTTTCTGTTCTTGCAGGAGACTGGAGTTTGGTTCTTAACCCATGTTGGGCAGCTCACAACTGTCTGTACCTCCAACACCAGGGGATCTGATACCCTCTTCTGACCTCCACAGATACCCATGCACACACATGCGCACACCCATATGCACATGCTCACACACACTCACACATATACACATATATACACTCACACACACATATACTCTCACACGCATACACACACTCACACACACACATACCTATATACATATATACACTCACACACACATACACACACTTTCAAACACATACACACACTCACACATACTCATATATATACACTCACAGACACTCACATATACACATACACACACCCTCATATACATACATACATACATACACTCACATATACACATACACACACCCTCATATACATACATACATACACACACATAAACATAGACACACACCAAAATAAAATAAATCTATTTTTAAAATTCTTTTTAATTAGTCTTTGATTTACCAACATTGTAAAGAGAATGGCTTATGTTATCTTCTGGAAACTTGGAATTTTTCAATACAATTGATAGTGAGTTTAAGATCTATGTCTTTCTTCTGTTGGTATCCCAACTCCACTAGCCCTATGTTAGCAATGTGTGTGACAGGGTCCTGGTGACAGAGCCATCTTTCCCTCCTGATGCTGACATCCAATGGATGCATCTCTGTAACACGTTTTCCTATTTAGTAGTATAAGAGCTCAACTCCACCTCTGCTCCTAAATACTCTTTAAATGATGTATTTATTTTTACTCTACATGCATTGGTGTTTTGCCTACATATATGGCATGTGTGAGGGTGTCAGATGCCCTGGAACTGGAGTTACAGACAGTTGAGAGTTGCCATGTGGGTGCTGGGAATTGAACCCAGGTCCTCTGGAAGAGTAGCTAGTGCTCTTAACTGCTGAGCCATCTCGGCAGCCCCTATATATTCTTTTTAAATTACATTTGAAGTATGTGTATGTGTGAGAGAGAAAAAGACAGACAGACTGACAGACAACAGACAGACAGAGAGAGGAGACATCAAGGCCATAATGAAAAGACCACATGCAAAACCTCAAGAGACACAGTTTAAAAGAATTACAGTCGCAGAGCTGGAGTGATGGCTCAGAGGCTAAGAGCACTGATTGCTTGGTCTCCTGGAGGATCTGGCTTCAGTCCCAGCATCCACATGGTAGCTCACAACTGTCTGTAACTCTAGGTCCAGGGTTTCTGATGCCTTCTTCTGCTCTCCATGGATGCCAGGAACATATGTGAGTACATGCATTCAGACAGAACACCTATACTCGTAAAAATGAATTGACTAATTGATTAAAAC
Organism: Mus pahari; assembly: GCF_900095145.1. Lineage (NCBI taxonomy): Eukaryota > Metazoa > Chordata > Mammalia > Rodentia > Muridae > Mus > Mus pahari. The sequence goes on from NC_034598.1 coordinate 26,698,263, forward strand.
ATAAGGAATGGTAGTTTAGTAGCCTTGGTGTTTCCTAAAAGAAGACTGAAAATTAATGAGTTTATCAGGAAAAAAAAGTTAGGAAAAGGAACAACAAAAGCCTAAATAATAGAGAAAAAGAGAAAAAGTGAAAAAGATAGGAAAAAAATAACAAAATAAAAAAAATAGGGTTCCGCTCCTTCCAGCCGCGGGGACGTTCGGAGTGGACACAATGGTCACCGCCTCTAAAGAGAGAATTCCCACACCCATGGCTGGGGTTCTGTGCTCTGTGTTCCAGAGGCCTCCAGGCAGACTACAGACTGTGAAGAAAGGTGCAGAATTTCTCATTGGTACAGAATGGATTCGTCACAAATTTACCAAATCAAGAATTCCAGATAAAGTGTTTCAGCCTAAACCTGAAGATCATGAAAAGTATGGTGGGGACCCCCAGAACCCTCATAAACTGCACATTGTCACAAGAATAAGAAGTACAAAGAGGCGTCCATACTGGAAAAAAAGATACCATCAAGATGCTCGGACTACAGAAGGCACACAGCCCTCAAATTCACAAGAACATCCCATCGGTGAATGCAAAACTGAAAGTGGTTAAACACTTGATACGCATCCAGCCCCTGAAGCTGCCGCAGGGACTTACCACAGAAGAGACCATGTCCAGCACATGCCTCAAGAGCACTGGGGAGTTGGTCGTGCAGTGGCACCTGAAGCCTGTGGAGCAGGAGGTGAAGTCCTGACACCACACAGCTTCAGCTCACAGGTGCACTCACTGAGGGAACCGTTCTCATTAAAGAGTATGTTCATCCAGTCAAAATATATATATATATACAGAAGCCAGGCATGGTGGCACACGCCCAGCACTCAGAAGGCAGAGGCAGGCAGATTTCTGAGTTCAAGACCAGCCTGGCCTACAAAGTGAGTTCCAAGACAGCCAGGGCTATATAGAGAAACCCTGTCTCGAAAAACCCTGTGTATATACACAGAGGTGATCAATAATCCAAGAATGGGGTCTTTAAAAATGTCTAAAAATCTTCAGGGAAAAAAAGTCCTTTTTTAAAAAAAGATCAAGCCATGTATAACGAACGGCACACACCCTTAATCTTAGCAGTTGGACGCAGAGGCAGGTGATCTATGTGAGTCCGAGGCCAGCATGCTCTGCAAAGCCAGGTCCAGGCCAGCCAGGGCTACACAGCGAGACTCCTAAAAATAAAATAAAATAGTATCCTACCAAACTCAGACAGCTCTGTTTTAAAGATAGAAGGTACCATACTATAAATAACTTCAAGGCCACAAGTCTGAAATTTTCTACAAGAAATGTCATTTGCCAAAACTGATACTGGGGGAGGGAGGGAATGAAGAAAAGCAAACAGCAAAAAAGAAAGAAAGAAAGAAAGAAAGAAAGAAAGAAAGAAAGAAAGAAAGAAAGAAAGAAAGAAAGAAAGAAAGAAAGAGGAGAAAAGAAAGGAAAGGAAAGAAAGTCACAGCCGGGCGTGGTGGCGCGCGCCTTTAATCCCAGCACTTGGGAGGCAGGGGCAGGCGGATTTCTGAGTTTGAGGCTAGCCTGGTCTACTCCAGGACAGCAAGGGCGATACAGAGAAACCCTGGGGGGGGGGAGAAAGAAAGAAAGAAAGAAAGAAAGAAAGAAAGAAAGAAAGAAAGAAAGAAAGAAAGAAAGAAAGAAAGAAAGAAAGAAAGAAAGAAAGAAGAAAAGAAAGTCACATTGCGTTGTAACTATTGAAAGTCTGGACTCACCTGCAAAAAACAGAGTCTTAGACTTCTCTAGGAAGCAGAAAAGGGGAAATGAATCTCTAGCTTCTTTACAGGAACCAGGGAGACGGAGCAGAATTGTGGGTTGCACAGTGAAAGGCAGAGAAAGGGCATCTAAGCTTCACAGCCCTCAACAGAAAAGGAGCCAGAGAGAACTTCAGGGTAAACCACAACCACCAGCACGGCAGCTTTTCAGATAGAGTTTGTGAAAGGGATACATTGTTAGTCTTCACGGCTGCAATTTACTCCTGTGTGTCTATAAAAAGCTGGAAGCAGGCTCAGACATTCCCTTATACAGTCTATATAGACACTACCCTAGCCTAGTCCTGATGCTGTGACAGAAGACCTCTGACTGGTGTCTTAGGTCTTTTTCTCCATTGCTATAGCACAATACCTGAGACCAGGTAATTTATAAAGAACGGGGGTTCACTCAGATCACTGTTCTAAAGCCATGGTGTTGGCATCCATGAATGCCTTTTTTTTCCTTTGCTGAGACATTATCTGGTAGAGGGTGTCCCATAGCAAGGCACAGAACTTCAGCTGTCTGATCTCCCCCTTTCTCCCTTTTAGACACATAGTCCACATTGGCCTTGAATCTGAAGATGACCTTGAAGAGTCCTCCTGCCTCTACCCCCCAAATGCTGGGATTATAGATAATCTGTGACCTGTTATGTAGCGTTGGACTCACGCCTTGGTGTTTGTTAGGAGAGAGCTCCACCAACTGAGCACATTCTCAGCCCTTCCCCAATTTTCTTCTAAAGATATTGATGCCATTATGGGGGGGGGTCCCACCTTGATGATCTTATTTATTCTATTTCTCCCCAAAAGTTCTACCCCTAAATACCATTAGCATATGACTCTGAAGGCTATACTTTAAATTCATGGATTCTGGGAAACTGTAGCAAGAGGGCAATTTATAAATAATGCCATTTCTTTTCCATAGTTACTTAGACTGGAACACTGAGAATCAGTACCTGGTAAGGGTTTGTAGAAAACACATTGCCACAGTGTCTTTGCACATACAGAGACTGGAAGGACAAAGAGATACATCAGACCCCTCAAAAGCCCTTTTGGAAGAATTCTAATCCCATATTCCCTCCTACAGACCCACCAATGACCACTACCAAACTGGGAAGTAAGCTTTAGCGTGAACTTTGGAGGGGCATAAACCTTCAGATCATGGCTAGTATCTGAGGGGTTTTTTGGTTCTCTCTTTGTTTGATCAAGAGTAATTCTCTCTCTCTCTCTCTCTCTCTCTCTCTCTCTCTCTCTCACACACACACACACACACACACACACACACACAC
>NC_034598.1:26702070-26704227 GCF_900095145.1 Mus pahari
ATGGTTATGAGCCACCATGTGGTTGCTGGGATTTGAACTCCGGACCTTTGGAAGAGCAGTCAGGTGCTCTTACCCACTGAGCCATCTCACCAGCCCCCAAACATAATTTTTTTTAAAAAAATTTTATTTTGTTTATTTATTTATTCATCCATTCGTTCACTTATTTATTTATTAGTTTTTCAATACAGGTTTTCTCTGTGCAACCCTGGCTGTCCTGGAACTCACTATGTAGACCAAGCTGGCCTAGAACTCAGAGATCCACCTGTCTCTCTTTCCCATGTGCTGGGATTAAAGACGTGGGCCACCACTGCCTGGCCCAGATCCAGAGTCCCACAGCTAAACATTAGGTGGAGCTTGGGAGTCCTGCCAAGGAAGGGAAGAGGGATCAAGAACATCACAGAACAGGACCCAGAACCAACTGACTGGGACTCAAGTAGGCTCAGAGAGATCACAGAGCCTGGATGGGTGTGACTTAGGTCCTCTGTGTATGCATATAGCGAGTAAGTTAGTGGTCTTATGGAACCCCTAACAGTGGGAACGGGGACTGTCTCCGATTCTGTTGCCTGCCTTTGGGACCCTTTTCCTCTTACTGGGTTGCCTGGCCCAGCCTCGATGTGAGAATGCTTATAGCTTGTTATGCAGTATTTGGTTGATATCCCTGAAAGGCCTGCTCTTTTCTAAGGGGAGGTGAAGGTGGGGGGTGAATCTGAGAGGGAGGGAAGAGAAAGTGGGGGGATGGGAGAGTGAGGGAAGGGGAGGGAGGGGAAACTGAAGTCGGAATGTCATATATGAAAGAAAAATAAATAAAAAGGAATTTTTAAAAAAAATTCACACTCACATTCTTTTTCTACTTTACATGTATGGATGTTTTGCCTGCCTGTATGTCTGTGTGCTGTGTGCATACAGTACCTGCTGCCTCACAAATTTGTATAAAGGAAAGAAAGACCAACAAGGAGGCTGAGGGCATAGCGTGGGGAAGAGCTCTTGTCCAGGCTGTGAGAAGCCCCGGCTTCAACTCCTAGTACTGCAAAAGGAAAGGAGGAAGAGAAGACAGGAAAGGAAAGGAGCTGATGAAAAGATGACTCAGAATAGAAATATTTGCGAACAATGTGTTGGGAGCCGGGCTGTTTCCAAGGCTTCCTCAGAGAAACGGATGGAAGAAGAAAAGGAGTTCTCTGTCCAGTTCCTCACCCAGGGACAGACCTGGCAAGGCCAGCCTGAGGCTGGAGCAGGACCTCAAAGGAATTAAGGTTTTGGTTCCTGGCAACCCAGCTGTTCCTCCTAGAAGGGTCAGACCCCAGACCACTGTGTGCACTGTGTGTCATGGACTTGCAATGACTCGTGTCCCTTTGCACAGCATTGATTAACTTCTTGCTGACTTCATCCCAGCCACTTGGGAAAACAGTTCCAACAAGAGTAAAACGGAGCCGGGTGGTGATGGCACACACACTTTAGTCCCAGTGCTTGGGAGGCAGAGGCTGGTGGATCTCTGTGAGTTCAAGTCTAACCTGATCTATAAAGCGAGTTCCAGGACAGCCAGGACTACATAGTGAGACCTTTTCTCAATCAATCAATCAATCCACCCATCCATCAATCAAATGGAAGTTACCACATAACCCTGCAATTCCACTCCTAGCTGTAAACCAAACGGAATGATGACATATATTCGCATAAAGAAATTTGTACAGAAATGTTCCTAGCAGCACTGTTCATGATATGACCATCAACTGACACCTGTATAAACAAATGTGGTATGCCCACATGATCATATACTACCCAGCCATAGAAAAGCTGACACACGCTATAACATTCATGAACCTTAAAACTACTGGTCAAAATAAGGCAGACAGAAAAAAACCATATTGTATGATTTCATTTATGTGAAAATAAATGTTTTAGTTAGGTTTCCGTGGCTCTGATAAAAAGACCACGGCAAAAGTACCTTGGGGAGGAAAGGCTTACACAGCCAGAGTCACAGTTCTTTGAGGGCCTGGCAGCAGGCGCTGAAGCAGAGACCGTGGAGGAATGCTGCTTACTGGATTGCTCCTTGTGGCTTGTTCAGCCTGATTTTCTTCTTCTTCTTCTTCTTCTTCTTCTTCTTCTTCTTCTTCTTCTTCTTCTTCTTCTTCTTCTTCTTCTTCTTCTTCTTCTTCTTCT
>NC_034598.1:26705667-26745120 GCF_900095145.1 Mus pahari
TGTATAAGAGTACACTGTAGCTGTCTTCAGACACACCAGAAGAGGGCATCACATCCCATTACAGATGGTTGTGAGCCACCATGTGGTTGCTGGGAATTGAACTCAGGACAGTCAGTGCTCTTAACCACAGAGCCGTCTCTCCAGCCCAACTTATTCTTATTTTATGTTGATTGGTGCTTTGCCTGCCTGTATATCTGTGTGAAGGTGTCAGAAGGTCTGAGACTAGAATTACAGTCATGTGCGAGCTGCTATGTGGGAATCAAAGTCAGGTCCTCTGAAGGATCAGTTAGTGTTCCTAATCCCCAGGCCATCTCTCCAGCCCCTGCTAGACAGGATCTTAAGAAGACAAAGGTTTCCTCTTGATTATGGAGCAGGAGGGGAGGGGAGGTGATGTAGATGGTGATAGTGATGATGTCAGGTGACTATAATCTGATAGTGATAGAGGTGCCAGTACTATGGGACGGCGATGTCAACGATGGTGAAGATACCGGTGAAGTGAGGAAGATGGGGCCGATGATGGTGATGCTGGCCGTCAATGTGATAATGATCATGGTGATATAATGGTGATGATGGTGGTGATCTCAACATGAATTGGGACACTGATTATAGTATTGAAGGTGAAACGCAGGACCTTTCATATGTTAGGCAAGTGAGATGCCCTGAGCTACATCCCCAGCATCCTCCCTCTGACTTCATACATCAAATTCAGGACTACAGAGGAGCTTTTAAAAAAACAAACAAACAAACAAAAAAAAACCAAAAAAACAAAAACAGAACAAACGAACAAAACTGTTAAAAGTGTGTTTCTGGTGTAGTGGGATTGGAGCCCGTTTAGATTCTCCACTCTTCTCCCAAAGGCTTTCTGCAGGTTTCTCACCCTGGACCTTGTTCTTCCAGCAGGGCTGGGGACTGAATGTCTCTGAGCTTTGGCATCCCAGTCAGACCACCCAGGCAGAGTGCCAGCGTGGGACCACAGGGAAACTGCAGTTTCTACAGTAACAGAAGAGGAGGCCGGGTTCTGAGAAAGGTAGCATAAACCATGGGTGAGATGTGACCATGTAGCCTGGGGCCTGCGGCTACTTATTCCCATCATGTACGCATTTAGGGGTGTTGAGAACTACCCCCACCCTGCATGGTTTTACCCACCTCATAGCCAGCACTTTTTTTTTTTTTTTTTTTTTTTTTTAGCCCCCAGTAGATATCCATGAGTCACTCCGCCCATGGAAACCTCCCCACAGTAACCTCAGGCAGAACAGAGTGGCCAACTGTCTTCCCACAGTACTAGCTTGCTCAAACCTGAGGCTCAGCTAGGATACAGGTAAGGACAGGAAGTGGGTACCAGCTTTGAGTATCTCTCCTCACTCCTCAGGCAGGAGGGGACAGTCACATGTATTGAGAATGAGTAAAGATCGTGTCTAGTCCTAAGCACTGTACCATGTTTTCATGTCCCCTCTCATGGGCCACTGTGATTAGTCACACTTTTGGATGAGGAGCTGAGATGTGAAGAGGCTGAAGCCCATTGCCCAGCCACTCAAGCCCAGGCCACTCTTCAGCAACTCTTCCTGACAGCGCATCCCATCCCAAACACTTAACTCAGAAGTAGGGAGAAGTCGGTTGGCCTGCTGATCCACACCAGAGTCCTGTACCCCGACTGCTGCTCTGCTTGGCAGATGAGCCTCTGGCCTTCACAGCTGACTTCCTGAAGGCTGTCACAAGCCGGATGAGGAGGTGACAACAGGGTGGGTGAAGGTGGGAACCTGTGACCACACTCTGGGGGCAGGGCAGGAAGTAGTAATGATATGACGTTGGCCAGGGTGGGCCTGCCTGGGGATCGATCACAGCATTTTAAAAGCCTCCGTTGGCAACACAGGTGTCCCCCTGGGCTGCAGTGTGGCATCTCTGTGGGACTTCAGGTAAGGAGGAGGAAGGGTAGGAAGCAGGAAGGTTGGGATACCCCGGGGAAAGAGAGTTGGGAGGTACAGCCAGGAGGAACCAGAAATGCTAGTAGCCAGCCTTCAAGCTCATTCCTCACTCCTTCATCGGGTTGGTGACCACTCGGGGGTTCATGTGTCAATGATGACTGTCCACAGTCTCCAAGGCTATTTCCAGAAGTTCTGGCAGATAGAGTTCGTAAAGGATGGAAATGAGCCAAGTATAGAGCACACATATGACTCTACCATCGGGGAACAGGATGAAACCCCATCTCAAAAGATGTAAGGAAGGGAAGGGGAAGGGAGAGGGTGGGAGAGGACGGGAAGGGATGGGAAGGGATGGGAAGAGATGGGAGGGAAACGGAGGAAGAAGCCAAGATCTGTAAATAAACTCCCTGACAATATAAAGAAGGCCAGAAGGGGACTGATATCCATTGGTCAAAGTCACCAATGTGTTGGTCTCTTAAGCAGGCTGACCGGAAAGCTTGACGGGATTCTCCCCGGCTTGTTTATCCCCCAGCCTGACACGTCCCCTGAATTCTGCCTCCAGCTCACTGCTTTGGGTAGAGCATGGAGGCAGAGCTCGATATGAGGACGACCTCTGCTCACTCCGCTCCCTCACTTAAGACCTTACAGGCAGAGGAGAAAAAAAAAAAAATGACCTCTGAGGGTCTTGGAAGGAGCCAGTTCTCTATCTGTGGGTTGTGTCCACTGGGGGGGGGGGGAACACCTATTTCCAAAGGATGGTCTTAGAAACCGCAAGATAGCAAAATTACAGTCATGAAGTCATGAAAATAAATTTATGATTGGGGGTTCCCAGGACCATCGGAAATGTGTGTTTTCCTATGGCCGCGATCCACAGATAGAGAAACGCCGAGCCATAAAGGAGATTGAAGGAGATTCAAAAACCAGGCCCCTGTGGCTCCTCCTTGAATCGAGGAAGAGCCTTCTAATGAACTGCTGCCCAGTAGCAGGCAACAGGTAGATTACCTGTCCTGCCATAGTGTGAAGTACTCAGCAGGGAGTGTCAAGACAGAAAACCTGAGCGGCGAGCAGAAGGGCTTGCAAGGGCACACTTAAAGGGCACACTAGAGCCAACGACATAGACACAGGGAAGGCAGCCTTTGTCCATTGTAGAGTTGGGACTGATGCCCGTGCAGGAGGCTCAGAGCAGCCACGGGAGATATACAGGGAGCTCACTGTCTCCTCACATCTGTAAGGGTCACCGCTGGAATTAGAGATGGAAAGAACATATGAATCAGCTAGGAGCTATGCCTGGTGCCACAGACTTGAGATCTAGCTCCTCCACATGTTCAAGGCTAGGCAACAGAATAACTTCAATGCTACCCTGAGCAATGATACCTTGTTTCAAGATAGATAGATAGATAGATAGATAGATAGATAGATAGGGAGTAGGGTGTGGCTCAGTGGTGGAACACTTGCCTACAGTGCATAAGGCTCTGGGGGATGAAGGATATATCCCTTCATCCCAGAACAGGTGAGGGGAATCGGGTAGGAAAAGTGTCCCACTCGGGTAGAAAATGACACACATCTCCAGAGCCAAAACCTATTATGGATGCTCTGTCCGGGATCACAGCCATCAATCTCGATTCCTGCTAGGTCTGAGATAATAAAATCTCAGCACAGGGTTGCTCTTGGTTGTGCGACTCTGAGCTATATGTTTAAATCCCTCTGGGTTTCTCTGTACAATGGACGAAGCCAGTCCAGCTCTGGCATGCAGTAACTAAAGAGAAGTTCACTCTCTCCTTCTCTCCTGATGCTCCCCAGACGTGAGAGGTCAGCATCCTTCATCCCTGTTCCCACAGCTTTCCAGATTAACGACTACTGTGCCTGCAGCATCATGGCCGTGCCCCTGTTCCTCCTGGGCCTTTTCCTGCTGCTGCCACGACCTGTCCCTGCTCCCTGCTACACTGCCACTCGATCAGAATGCAAGCAGAAGCACAAGTTCGTGCCAGGTGCATGGATGGCTGGGGAAGGCGTGGATGTGACCACCCTCCGCCGCTCCGGCTCCTTCCCAGTGAACACACAGAAGTTCCTGAGGCCTGACCGCACCTGCACCCTCTGTAAAAACTCCCTAATGAGAGACGCCATACAGCGCCTACCCGTGGCAATCACCCACTGGCGGCCTCATGGCTCACACTGCCAGCGTAACGTAGCCGCAGCCAAGGTCAGCTCCACGGAGGGTGTGGCCCGGGAGGCAGCTGCTAATATCAATAACGACTGGCGTGTGGGGCTGGATGTGAACCCTAGGCCGGAGGCAAACATGCGCGCGTCCGTGGCTGGTTCCCACTCCAAGGTAGCCAATTTTGCCGCTGAGAAGACCCATCAGGACCAGTACAACTTTAATAGTGACACAGTGGAGTGTCGCATGTACAGGTAAGAGGAAAGAGGCAGGGGAGAGAGGAACCGGGAGAATAATGGGACACTCTAAGGGGTCTAGGAGCTCTGGAATAGCGGAGTGGAGTTTACCTACTGTTTCACAGAAGGACATCAAATCCTGATCACTCTAGAATCAGTAGTTCTCCACCTTCCTAATGCTGTGACCCTCTAATACAGTCCCTAATGTGGTGACTCCAACCATAAAATGATTTTGTTGCTACTTTAGAACTGTAATTTTGCTACTGCTATAATGTAAATACCTGATATCCAGGCTTTCGGACATGCGACCCCTGTGGGGGTCTCGACCCACAGGTTAAGAATCGCTGCTCTAGATTAATTTCTGTTGCTGAGATAAAATGTCCTGACCAACAGGCAGCTAAGGAGAGAGGGCTTATGTCAGTCACATTTCCGGGTTACAGTCCATCATGGCTTGATGTGACACAGCTGGTCACACCATATCCACAGTCAAGAGCAAGGGAAAACGAGCGCATTCACGCTGAGTTGAGCTCAGCTAGCCTTCTCTGTCGTGAGACAGCCCTGGGCCCGAAACAGGAAATGGCGCTACCCACTTTCAGGCTGAGTCTTCCCACATCAATTAAGGCAATCAAGACAATCCTCTACAGGCAAGACCACAAGCTGATCTGATCTAGAAAATTCCTCCCTAAGACACTCTCCCCAAGTAATTTTAGGTTGTATCAAGCTCACAATGAAAACTAACTGTGGCACTGGTCTTTATATGCCAGACCTTACAGCCCTATCTATCTGTCTGCCTATCTATCTGTCTGTCTGTCAGTCTGTCTGTCTATCTATCTATCATCTATCTATCTATCTATCATCTATCTACTATCTATCTATCACCTATCTTTCTTTCTACCTATCATCTATGTATCTATGTATCTATCTATATATCTGTCTATATGTAAGTGTATCTACCTTTGTATCTGTTTATCTATTTAACTATGTATTTATCTATGTATCTATCTAACTGTATGTATGTATCTATTTATCATCTATGTATGTATCTATGTAACTATCTATGTATCTATGTAACTATATATGTTTGTATATATGTATCTATCTCTCTGTATTTATGTATCTATTATATAACTATGTATGTATATATATATGTATGTATGTATGTATGTATGTATGTATGTGTTTGTAGGTACCTATCTCTCTGTATCCATGTACCTATTATCTATCTATCTATCTATCTATCCATCCATCTATCATCTATCTATCATCTATCCATGATAGACTTCCTCTATGCATGAGCACTTACATCCAGAGGAAAGGGAGATGGATGGGAAATTGTTCCTGAGCCCTAGCTTGGTGACATTTTACTACAAGCAGTGAGCACCTAAACCCTCTCTCCCAGGCACTGCCAACCTCCCATGGATTCTTCCTGGGTAGGGGCAGAGACAGGAAACCTGGCCGTGTCCTCTCTCCCTGCACTGTGACTCCACGTAGCCTGCACTGGTTTCTCAGACTTTTTTTTAAAAGGTGTTTGTTTGTTTGTTTGTTTGTTTGTTGGAGGTTTCTCTGTGTATCCCTGGCTGTCCTGGAACTCCCTCTGTAGACCATGCTGGCCTTGAATTCACAGAGATCTGCCTGCCTTTACCTCTTGAGTGATGGGATTAAAGGCATATGCAACCCCCACCTGGCATCTAAAAAATATTTCTTTACTTTTTTATGCATTGCTTTAGCATGTGTCTGTGTTATCTGCATGTCAGGGCAAGTGTGAGGAGATCAGAGGACAACTGTGGGCATCTTTTCTTCTGCTTCTACTAAGTGGATTCTGGGGATCGAACTTGGGTTGGAAGGCTTAGCAGCAAGCTTTACTCCCTACTCCCTACTCCACACCCACATACTTTATAGTTTTAGGTAGCATATATTAATTCTAAATTTGAAGAATAGGTTTCACTATGTGTATATATTTTGATCACAATCTTTTTTATCCCAACTCCTGCTAACCCTTTTGTTTTTCCCAGCTAGCCCCAGTGAACTTTCATGTCTGTGTGTATATATGGGAGAGGGGAATCTTGGAGGTGCTATTAAATCAGGGAAATACCACCCACTCGGCTCCTCTAATGCTCTGCCCTCTCCACAGTTTTCGCCTGGTACACAAACCTCCACTCCACCCTGACTTCAGAAAGGCACTCAGAGCCCTCCCCAGCAACTTTAACAGCTCCACAGAGCATGCTTACCACAGGCTCATCTCCTCCTATGGCACGCACTTTATCACAGCTGTGGACCTAGGTGGCCGCATCTCAGTCCTCACAGCCCTGCGTACCTGTCAGCTGACCCTGGACGGGCTCACAGCTGATGAGGTAGCAGATTGTCTGAACGTGGAGGCCCAGGTCAGCATCGGTGCCCAAGCCAGTGTCTCCAGCGAATACAAAGCTTGTGAGGAGAAGAAGAAACGGCACAAAATGGCCACCTCTTTCCACCAGGCCTACCGTGAGCGTCACGTGGAAGTACTTGGTGGCCCTCTGGACTCCACGCATGATCTGCTCTTCGGGAACAAAGCTACACCAGAGCAGTTCTCAACCTGGACAGCCTCACTGCCCAGCCACCCTGGTCTGGTAGACTACAGCCTTGAGCCCCTGCACACATTACTGGAAGAACTGAACCCAAAGCGGGAGGCACTGAGACAGGCTATCAGTCATTATGTGATGAGCAGAGCCCGGTGGCAGAACTGTAGCCGGCCCTGCAGGTTAGGCCAGCATAAGAGTAGCCGTGATTCGTGCCAGTGTGTGTGCCGGGATTCAAAGGTCACCAACCAAGACTGCTGCCCACGCCAGAGGGGCTTGGCCCATTTGGTGGTAAGCAGTTTCCGTGCAGAGCATCTTTGGGGAGACTACACCACAGCTACTGATGCCTACCTAAAGGTCTTCTTTGGTGGCCAGGAGTTCAGGACTGGTGTCGTGTGGAACAATAACAATCCCAAGTGGGCTGACAAGATGGACTTTGGACATGTGCTCCTGTCCACAGGGGGACCCCTTAGGGTGCAGGTCTGGGATGCTGATAACGGCTGGGATGATGACCTTCTTGGTTCTTGTGACAGGTCCCCCCACTCTGGTTTCCATGAGGCAACGTGTGAGCTAAACCACGGCAGGGTAAAATTCTCCTACCATGCCAAGTGTTTGCCCCATCTCACTGGAAGGACCTGCCTGGAGTATGCCCCCCAGGGGCTTCTGGGAGACCCTCCAGGAAACCGCAGTGGGGCTGTGTGGTAACATAATAACAGCAATAACATGGCTGAGAGCTGGGTGTAGTAGTAGCACATGCCTTTAATCCCAGTGTTTGGGAGGCAGAGACAGGTGGATCTCTATGAGTTTGAGGCCAGTCTGGTCTACAGGGTCTCCAAAAAAGCAAACAACAAAACTGGGATGTTCAACTGACTTCTCCCTGGGGATCTGCAATGCCTTACTATGCAGTAGAGAGGTCACTAGAGTGGCTGAGTTTTTACAATAGAGCTCCCATGACTTTCCCTTCCACACTGCCTCAGCCCTGCAATGCCCCCAAGCTTGGCAACTACTGCTGCTCAGTGTAAACATAGGCCAGGAGCCCAGCAGAAGGCCAGAAGGTCTCCACCCAGCTTTAAATCCCTTCTCCTTGACGTAGCAAGATCATCTGTTAGAGACAATTCCTGTGTTCCGATTCCTGGGTACCTTTTGTCCCTCATTCTGCTCCTGATGAGTGAAGGCCTGTGTCAACAAGCACATGGTTTGACAGAGGGCTATAAATATGATGTAATGGTAAGCATGCTGGTGGCCTGGTGGCAGGGAAGAGGGGACAAATGATGCCCCAGAGATAGTTTTTATGTTCAACAATCCAGTTTTATAAAATGGCCAGTCTGTAAGTGAACTGTTACTGTAAGTGAACTGCTTTTTCTTATTCTGCTGGTAATGTGGGACCCCAATCCCTTACCCTCCGAGTCAAGAAACAGTAGCATAAATGTGGCAATAAATAATGATAGGCATTTGGTTTCCGGCTGAAAGACAATGTGGAATGGTGGGGACTTCGGTGAACTGGCAGGGGCATCCTGAAGTGACTGCAGCTTTACTTTGGGAAATTTGAGCCCAGGACACAGGGTCTTCTCACTTCTTTTATTTACATTTATTTATTTATGTGTGTGTATATATATGTATGTGTGCATATGTATGTGTGTATGCATGTATGTGTGTATACATATCCATATATATGTATGTAGGTAGGTAGGTGTGTTTACATTTCTGTATAGGTATATATGTGTATATATGTATGTGTATATGTATGTGTGTATATGTGTATGTATGTATGTGTATATGTATGTATGTGTGTATGTATATGTATGTATATATAAATGCACACACACATATATATATGATATATATATACATATATATATCATATATATATATCATACCACAAACATGGAAGTCAGAGGATAACATGCAGAAGTCAGTTGTCTCCACACATCATGTGTATTCCGATTATCAAATACAGGGATGTAACTCAAGTCATGACACTTGACAATAAGCACCTAAATCCACTGAGCCATCTCCAGCCCCTTCTCACCTCATCTCAAGATTTATTTTTATTTTATGTGTATGAGTGTTTAGCCAGCACATCTCTGTGTGTGTGTGTGTGTGTGTGTGTGTGTGTGTGTGTGTGTGTGTGTGCCTGGTACCGGAGTAAGTCAGAAAAGGCATTGAATCCTCTGGAACTGGAGCTGCAGATGGTTGTGAATCAGCATGTGGAGGCTGGAAACCAAGCCTGGGTCTTCCTGGAGAGCAGCAAGTGCTCATAACCACTGAGCCATCTCTCCTGCCCCTTCTTCTCATGTCTTAAAGTAACCAGGAGCCCCAACCTGGCTTCCATTTTGCTTCACAGAAATAAAATCCTAAGTAGACACAGTACCAGACAGACAGACAGAGAAAAGAGAGGAGACTGTGAGCTTGTGTGTATATTTGTGTGTGTGTGTGTGTCTGTGTGTGTCTGTGTGCATGTGTGAGTATACATGTGTGTATGTGTGTTTGTGTCTATGTGTGCATGTGTGTGTGTGTGTGTCAGTGTCTGGGTGTTTGCGTGCAGGGTACAGCCAGCCCGGGGCTGCCCATCTGAAAGACTCAACCTCCTAGAGAATCCATCTGCACAGTTGATAAGTTCTCCTCTACTTCACATCTTGGGGAAGCAGCAGTTCTAACAAGGTGGTCCGAGAGCCACTCAGGTCAGCCTGTTCAGCCGGCACATCAGTATCTATATCCCAGAGCGAGGCCACAGGGTACAGGCAACATTTGTGGCAGCATCAGAGCTGTGTTTAGTCAGAGGGGTTCAGAGGAACCACAAAAACCCTAATAGGTTTGAAAGTCATAGCAAAATAAACGGTGAGGTATAGATAAGACCCAGAGACCCAAACCCCAATCTCTGATGTTGCAGCAACTGCAAATCCCCAGCAAGCAGGAGGATCAGAAGGGTCTAGAAGCCTGTGGGAACCACTGTTCTTACCCATTTCCTTTCTCAGCCACACACAAACAAGAGCACAGGAGACCTTGCTTGACAGCTCAACACATGAGGTCCTGTGGGGAATGGGGAGAATAGAGACGGTTGTGAGCCAAACCCCATCAAGAAAAGAGATCTGCAGGACCGGAGTGGGACAGGACTCTCTGCCTCAGTTTCTCTCAAAAGATAGTCTGTGTTCTCCTTTCTCAGGACTGCGTGAAGAGGGTGGCCAGCCTCTGTAGGGTAAGAGAGGGGATCCTGGGAGAGGCCATTAACCTCAAAGGGTCGAAGGTCATCCTGCAGCCCCTACTGATTTCACACATAGACGAACTGAGGTCCGCGGGAATGGAGGATCATTGTTCCAATAGAGTTTTTTGAGTTTTTTTTTTTTTTCCTCTTTATTTTATTGTCCAACAAAGAACTTAACTGTGGTCAAAGATATTAATGGCAGAAACAAGGCAGCCAGGTCTCTGGGCACAGTGTTGAGAGGCCAAGAGAATAGGAGAGAGTTTATTTGTAGTTTTTTAAAGATTTGATATTTTGACCAGGCGGTGGTGGCGCACGCCTTTAATCCTAGCACTTGGGAGGCAGAGGCAGGCGGATTTCTGAGTTTGAGGCCAGCCTGGTCTACAAAGTGAGTTCCAGGACAGCCAGGACTATACAGAGAAACCTTGTCTCCAAGAAAACCAAAAAAAAAAAAAAAAAGATTTGATATTTTTATGTATATAAATGTTTTGTCTTCAGATATGTATGGAGGCCAGAAGAGGGCACCAGATACGCGAGAACTAGAGTTAAGGATGGTTGTGAGTCCCCATGTGGATGCTGGGAACTGAATTTAGGTCCTCTACAAAAGCAGTTAAGCACCCTTAACCAACGAGGCCTCTTCTCTCCAGCCCCCTATTTATTTGTACTTTGAGACAGGGTCTCCTGCAGTCCAGTCTAGCCTCAAACTTGATATGTAGCCAATGATGACCATGAACTCTGACCCCAGGCCTTCAGGACTCCAGGTAGGCACCACACCACCCCGTCCTGTGCACCCATCGGTGGTGACCTGCGGGACCATACGTGCTTCCTCCACTGTGTTCCTCCCCCTCTATCTTCCCCACTCCTGGAGGCACCTCCCACAGGGGCTGCCTGCTCTCAAGGGCCTCTTATTGGACCTGCCTCTGAGGTAACCAGCTACGGTACACACTGGCCATGTCACTGCTGTACTGAAAACCCTTCCTTCAGGCTGGGCAAGGGATGTCTGTTAATAGTGTGTGAACCTGGAAGGCAGGAGGCCCTAAGCTCAGATCCCAGAATCCATATAAAGTGCTGACCTTGTAAGGAAGCCCAGGGCTATGGAGGCAAAGGCAGGAGGACCCCTGAGTGTCACTGGCCAGCCATCTCAGCCTACTCTGTGAACGTCAGGGCAGTAAGATACCCTGTCTGAAGGAAGTAGACCTTATTTCTAAGGATGACACCAGATATTGTCCTCTGGCTTCTACATATGCAGACACATACACACACACACACACACACACACACACACACACACTGAAATGGTCTGTACATATGCATTCACAGATACATACACCACACACATACATACAAACACATACACCATGCACACACACTTATACACATAGTCAATCTACACATACACACATGCAGACACAAAACATTCACATGCATATACATGAATGCATACATGCCTAAACACCACACACATGCACACACAGAGACATGCATATGCATATACACATATATGCACATATACACACCACATACCTGCATACACAAACAAGCACACATGCATGCACACACACAAAGACATGTACATATATATATATACATATATATATATACATATATATATATACACATGGATATACACATACCATACACATACTCATGCATAAACATGAGCACTCATGCATGCATACACTCATGCATACACACAAGCATACACACACATGCATAAATATATACATGCAAGCATATACACATGCATGCACACATATCACACACATACACACAGAACACACGCAAACATACACACACCACATACACATACATACATGCACACATACAGACAAGCATGCATATACATTCACACACATACACATGCATACACATACATATGAATACACAGAAACACACTTCATTTTTATTTTATGAGTGTCTTGCCTACATGTAAGTCTGTGTACCACATGCATGCCTGATACACAGAGAGGTCAGAAAAGGGTGTTAGATCCTTTGAAACCGGAGTTATAAATGGAACTGCCTTCCACGTAAAGATGTCATACCTCCCCAGAGTCAGGACAGTCCTGACATCAAGTAGGTGTCAGTGATGGGCAGTGTCCAGAGCTGCTGGAGACCAAGATCATACATGTTGAGGGTCTCACTGGAGGTTAGGATTTGGGCTACTTATACAGAGACAAGCCTTAGCCACACGAAGGACCCTGAAAAACAATTAAGGAGTGACTGTCACAAATAAAGAGACCTCCATTCCCTCTTCAAAGAGGTGACCCAGACCCAGCCTGTGGTCTGACACCTAGGCTCTAGCAACTCTCTTAGACACACCGAAACCACATGAAACTGCCCCTCCAACCCCAGATGTCCCCAGCTGTGATGTGAAAGGGCCAGAACAGAGATTTCTATACAGCTTTGGAGCTCAGAGGGTCTCAACTGTGATTCCAGAATCGTCCCACCCTGAGAGTGTGCAATGTCACCTCATCAGTCTGCATGGGAACCACCATCTGTAGGCCTGGAAGATCCCCAAATCCTTCCACATCTCTCCTCCCATAGGCTAGTCCTCAGCTCCAGCTAGCCCAGACCGGAACAGCTGCTGTTGTTCTGTGGGCTATAACCGGTTTTGTTGTTCACTGTGAGGCCTCAGTGGCACATCTGGACTCACTGTTAATCTCCCCAACATCTGGTTCTTGGTTTGTTCTTAAAAAGAGCAGTGATGTCAGCTTTCTGACTCTGACGGGACCTTGAGCATTTCTCTGGGAACTCCAGCCTTCCTGTGATCATGAAATAAGGCTGACCCCAAGGACAGCCTCGCCTCTCTGCCTTCACTGCCCTCAAGATTCAGCTCCACTGAGCTCCAGGAAATTTCCTCAGTGTCCTGCAAAGGGCAGCAGGCAGTAATGGAGCAAGCGAGGACATCGTCACCGCCCATGCGTGTCCCTCCCCAGCGTGGGTTCTAGGACACCATATGAATTCATTTTGTAAAATGTTTTTCCAAGTGGGAGAATGGAAAGAGAGCCCTCGCTGTCTTCCCCACCCCTTCACCGCTCCTCCCCCTTGCCCTCCCCCTGCCCCGTCCCTTCCCTACTCCTCCCCCTTCCCTGCCCCTTCCCCACTACTCCCACTCACCCGTCCCTTCCAGTCTCTTCCCCCGACCCCTGCGCCTTCCCCGCCCCCTTCCCCAACCCTTCCCTTCCAGGTAGCCTCTCCTGAGGAATGAAAGCTTTAGGCCTTGGATAGGTTTTTAACTTCTCCGACCTTCTCAATAGATACAGGTCTCTCCCATCAAAGACATGGGGTCGTCCATAAAGCCGCAGCGTTCCCCCTCAATTTTACAGACACCATAAGACCTCACAAGTATACCCACAGTTTTCATGCACAGCAACCCTAGGGTTCTCCTTTATATACTCCATGCACTCCTAGTGCTGTTGGATTCAGAGTGAAAGCCAAGAAAACTCACTTCAGAGACAGAAGCTTAAAAATGAAAACTTTATTTTCTGCATGCACAGGGAGGTGGCCAGTTTTGTATCTGAACCAAGTCCCCAACTACAGATTGGACATTTTTATCGGATGGGAACATAAAGCAAGGGGCATGGGATGGGCTGTTGCATTGACACAAGGGGGTTAGGCAAGGACGTTAACACTGGTGACTGGGTCTTGTCCAGGGCACCTGGTTACAGGGCACTTGAGTCAGTTTATGCAGCCAGGTCTCTTCCCGGACTCTGGTCTGGACTTTTAGAATGATAAGGGACCAAAGGATTGGGCAAGCTGCATGTAGTCAATCAAGTCACTCCAGGCAATAAATACATTCACGACTTGTGTGCCTTAGGTTAGATAACGGGATGACAGCATCTTCCATCTTTGCAGCTTTTACTGGTTAACAGTCAGACATGAGGCACCTGAAGAAGCAGGGTTGGGCTCAGGAAAGTGTCTCCCATCAGTGACGTCAGTGGCTGTAGCAGACCCACCAAAAGACACACTCTCCAGGAGCAATGCGCCCGGGCCACCCTGCCATGCCAGGGTCCAAAAAACATGACAAAGCACATCTATGGTAATATTTCTGGTCCCTGTACCATCTTGTGGCATCTAACGTGTGCACAATATTTCATAGCCATCACTGACAAGCAGACCCCAAAGTTTCCATCCTCCTCAAAACAGTGCTGTGCCCATGATGCTAAAATCCTTCATCGGGGAGGGGGGTAAGAGGGCAGTGCAAGCCACACCTACCCCCTCTTCTAAGGGACCAATGACACACAGAGGTACAATTCCTCCAAGGTTCATCCTGCGGAACTAAGTTTACTGGCATAGATGAGGGGTTACTTACTGTCATGTGTGTATATGCTTGGCCCAGGGAATGCCACTATTAGATGTGACCTTGTTGGAATAGGTGTGTCCCTGTGGGCATGGGCTTTAAGACCCTCCTCCTAGCTGCCTGGAAGTCAGTCTTCTGCTAGCAGCCTTCAGATGAAGATGTAGAACTCTCAGCTCCTCCTGCACCATGCCTACCAGGATGTTGCCATGTTCCCACCTTGATGATAATGGACGGAACCTCTGGACCTGTAATCCAGCCCCAATTAAATGTTGTCCTTTATAAGAGTTGCCATGGTCATGGTGTCTGTTCACAGCAGGAAAACCCCAACGAAGACACTTACAGAGGGGAAGGGAAGTCTCTCCCCATCTAAGAGGCCTCACCTGAAAAGCCGTACCCAACGAAGATGCAGGCTTCTCTGTAGATGCATAGTAGGAGTCCACCTTCCCTAATCTTCCTACCTGGATATCCTTCCTCCCCAGCCCACATGCAATTGAGGCTGCACACGAAGGGTGGTACGGAGCTGCTGGAGACTCAGATGAGGTTCTCATAACACATCCATCTCAGGACTGGAGAGATGGCTCAGCAGTTAAAAGCACTGAGTGCTCTTCCAGAGGTCCTAAGTTCAAATCCCAGCAACCACATGGCGGCTCACAGCCATCTGTAATGGGAATCCAATGCCCTCTTGTCTGAAGACAGTGACAGTGTACTCATATAAATATAATAAATAAATCTTTAAAACAGCAACAACAACAACTGGGACAATCATTTTGTAAGGGGGCACTGCTGAACTCCCCAAGATGGTGGTTGCTTGACTCAGGGACAAGAGCCCACAATAGTATAACCCCAGCTCTAGAAACTTCTGTCCTAGCCTCTGACATTCTGTCCTTCGCTCTGCGCTGGGTACTGGGAGTGCTTGAGGAATTCCAAACTCTATGTTCTGTGTCTGGCTTCTGTCATGGCCCAGCTGTGTTGGATCAGAACGGCATTCCGTTTGTGTCCGAGCAATGAACATTGGTGTTAAAGCATCGAAGCGCCCTGCTTTTAGATTCCTGCCTCAGAGCAGGATTGTACCTCATGTGGGAGTCCTGCTTGAGGTTTTGAAAATCCACTAGACAGCTTCCCTCGGCCACAATCCCACCTGTGGGGTGCAGACAGGTGCATGGGGACGCCAGCCCCCTCCCCCACCTTTCCCTTATACTCACCCCACAATAGCAAGGCCAGGTCTCGACAGAGGATTCTGTCTTGGGAGGCCACCTCCTCTGCCACTGAGCCCTCAGTTCTGGTGAGGACCCCGTGGAAGGAAGGAGGGCGGCTCGCTCTAGTGAACATAGACCTGCCAGAAGCCCCTCCTCAACAACCAGCCCCTCCCTTCCATCCAAGAACTCCTTAGACTCACGGTGAACGCTAAAAGGGTCCTCTCCACCCGTGACAGCAGAAGGCAGCCCCTGAGTGGCCCTGGGACAGGTGGTCCAGCCTGGGTTCCCCTCCCCCACCACAAGCATAGCAAACCAGGCAGAGCAGAAAGGCCTGGGTTACGCTGTAACTGGCAGCGTAAACACACATCTGTTTATAATCTTACAAGCACAACAAAAACAAGAACTGTGGAACCAGTTGAGAGGGCCAACTGGTTGGTAGGAAATGACATAACTTTCTGTTTGTAAAATGACTTCACATGTGGAGGTCATAGAAGAAGGTGCAGGGACTGTTTCTCTCCACTCTTACAGGGTCCCAGAGATCAAATTCGGGCCATTAGGATTTGTGGCAAGAGCCTTTATCTCCTGAGCCACCTTGTCAGCCCTACATGACTTTCTTAAATCAAAATGAGGGGCTAGATCGATGGCTCAGCAGTTAAGAACACTGGCTGCTCTTCCAAAGGACCTGGGTTTCAATTCCCAGCAACCACACAGCAGCTCCTAACTGTCTGTAACTCCATTTCCAGGGGATCGGACACCCTCACACAAACACACATGCAGGCAGAATGTACACAAAATAGAAATAAATTATTGGGGAAAAAAAAAAACTCTCCCTCACACCTTCACCAGCACTTGGGAGGCAGAGGCAGGAGGATCTCTGAGTTGGAGGCCAGTTGGTCTACAGAGTGAGTTCCAGGACAGCCAGGGCTACACAGAGGAACCCTGTCTCGGAAAAAAAAAAAAAGAAGGAAAATAAATAAATCAAAATGCTTCCTATTAAACTCACTCTGACCGAGCTTATTTATTAAGCAAAGCATGGGATTTGTCCCCTGAGCAGAGGACATACGTGCTTTACAGGTCCGTGGCCCTGCTGGGGGCATGAGAGGTTACACTTTGTCACCTTCAGCCATGTGAAAGGCTTCGTCTGAAAGGTTCCCATGACTCCCTTATCTTGTGCACTGACCCTTTCCAAAAGCGCCATTCACTGCCTGCCCTTACTGAACTCACGAAACTGGACAAGATTCCATCTGGCACACGCGGGTAAGTCCAGCCCTCTGTTAACTGAGACAGGAACATTGTCTTTGGAAGATTGCCATGAATTCAGAGACAGCCTAGGCTATATGTAGGATAAGACCTAGTCCAGGCTGGACCCCACCTGGAAAGAATAGAGAAACTTGCAGGAAGCAGGTAGGTGCTTGCGCTCACAGGCAAGCACTAGGGAACCCAGCAACGTTAGACAAGCACGGTCATCTCTTCAAAGGGAGAGATGTATAACCCGCTTTCTGCCCAGAAGGTTGGAATGGATGTGGTTAATAGCCGGGTGCCTTCTGTGCTGGCTGGCCAGGCCACACCCCAGACTCTTGTTTATCCCTGCCAGTCTATAACACTACCCTCCCTGGGCCCGCTGTTTATCTTGAGCAGGGTTTCTCAGTTCATCTATAAAACTCACCTTTATGGAAGATGGTGCTTGTTTCGATGTAATCTTGTCTTAAGCTTGGTTGTGCACAGGAGATCGAGTTAATTGTCACTGTGGAAACTTTTTTGCCAGATTGTTCTGTGCTTAAATATGCCTGGAATTAACAACCCAGTATTGGGCTCTCAAAGTCTGAACCAACACTGGCCACTCATGTACCAGACTTCTTTCTTGCCTCTCTTAGATTGACATTCTGCTGGCCATGGCGTTGCAGAGACCCCTGTAACTTACTTACCTATTTCTATCCCTGTCTAGCTTCAAACGAATGAGACTCAGGCTGTAATGTTCTTGCACAACTACTGGGGAATTACCTTAATCTAATCTATATTCTCTATTGCTAGACTGGCTACCCTCCCAACTGTGCTCCCCAAATACTTGCTGTTTGACTCCCCAAATACTTGTCACCCCAGGTTATGTCTCTCCAGCAGTCTGTTCTGGGGGGTATTTCACTCAGGCACATGGGCCTGCTCCATCCATCAGGTCTGATGGAGACCTCATCTCCCTTTTTCTTCCTCTTCCACACTCCTCCTCTCTCCCTCTCCTTTTTCTCACGATCCCTACCTGTGACCCCCAGCCAGGTCACCCAAGCCCGGCTTCCTTCTTTTTTTTTTTTTTTTTTTTTTTTGTTTGTTTGTTTTCCGAGACAGGGTTTCTCTGTGTAGCCCTGGCTGTCCTGGAACACACTCTGTAGACCAGGCTGGCCTGGAACTCAGAAATCTGCCTGCCTCTGCCTCCCGAGTGCTGGGATTAAAGGTGTGCGCCACCACGCCCGGCTCCCGGCTTCCTTCTCTTCTCCCCAGTAACCGGCTATTGCCAGTTTTATTTAGCCGATAGTTTTAAATTGGCGAGCAAAGGCTGGGTCTACATGGGAATTCGCTTGTCTTGGGCAGTCAGATCTTGGGGTACAGAATTTAGCGTCTGAATACACAGCAGCACCAACCCAACCTCCAACAGACCGCCATTTTTTAAAAAGTCACGTGAATGAAAGAATCCACTCAAAGGCACAGCGGGCTAAAGAGCACTAGGCCTGGCCCAAGGCCGGGTAAATGGCCTTAACTGAGCAGGTGTGGCTTTTAACTCTTTGTTTCTGTTCGCTTGCTTGGTTTTGGGTTTGGGGATTTTTTGTTTTGTTTGTTTGGGGGTTTTGTTTTTGTTTATTTGTGGGGGTGTTGTTTGTTGCTGTTGTTTGAGACAAGAAATCCATATGTAGACCAGGCTTCCCTCCTCACACTCAGAGATCATCTGACTCTGCCTCCCCAGTGTTATAATTAAAAGTGCACACCACTACACCCAACCTGATTAAAACCGACTCCTTTTAAAAGCCAGGTGGTGGTGGTGGTGACAAAAGAGAGTGGCGAATCCCACACTGAGAGGCAGAGAGTACCAGTCTGGGATCCCATTCCATGGGAGATCGATGCCCACATTTAGGGTGGGTCCTCCTTCCTCAGTTAACAATATAGGGAAATGTTCTTATGGATATGCCAGAGCTGAGCCTCAAGGGAGGCTCTAAATGATAGACGTTAGCCACCACAGTGGGGAAGGCGTGGAGATGGAACTCCCTCCACGGGGAATGAGTTCTGCTAAGGGAGACGCCCATCCTGGCCAGATCCACGGTTGGCTGAGAAGCGCTGGGTCAGGGAGAAAGCTCTTGCCACTCCCCTGAGATAGGGGCAGGGCAGAGGCGGTGGATGTGTCAGGCACACACTAGATGCTCAATGAACAGTCACTTGGCGCTCAGGGACTCCACTTCGCGTGTTGTGGGGACATATCCCTGTAAGGGCCCTGCTCCTGCTGGGCCAGCAAGCCTTCTCTGGAAAAAAAAAAATCATAAAACTGTAATCCTGACTGTCCATAGCCGAGGGATCAAAGGCTTTGCCAGGAAGTCAGAGGTTTGCCACTGAGGGCAAGGATGACCCTTGGTACGACAGCCTCTGGTGAACGGGAGGAAGGGAGGGGTCATCTCACTCATTCATGGCTTCATGGGTCCCGTCACTCACTGGGAACCGTTCACATTTTAGGAAAATTGACCCAAGGAGAGCAAAAAGCCAATAAATGGAATGAAACATCTCTGTGAAAAAGCATATACAAAAATAATAAACGCCAGCCCCAGTTCCATGAAACCTCCTTGCAGCAGATAACTCTCCATTTAAGCTATCTCTCTTCCTAGGCTTGTATCCCATAGGACTATGCATCTGCAGGACACTGAACAGCCGGGTGGTGGACACCTGTCATCCTAGCGCTTGGGAGGGAAAGGAAAGAGAATCTGTTGAAGGCTAGCCTGGGCTAAAAAGCAGAACAAAATTTTAAAACCTCAGCAAATGAATTTACGATGCCCCACCCCAATACTCTAGAAGAAAGGATTTTGAGAAGTTACTAACTAGCTACACAACAACAACAAAATGAGTCACAAAGGTATTGACGAATGGTTTTTTTGCTGACATGTAAATGAAGAAACCATAACACTTACTGGGTTTCTATGGGCTAGCTCAGGGGGCGAGGGTGCTTGCTGCCAAGCCTGAGGACCCGAGTTCAAGCCTAGGACTTGAATTATGGAAGGAGAGAACTAATTTCTAAGTTACCCTCTGACTACCACACATGTGCTGTGTAGCACATGGGCACCCACATACATACCCAGGCGCCCCCCCACAAACACGAGAAGATAAAAAAGTTTTTAAAAATCATCTTTTAACAACCCTAGAAAAGTTGGGCATAGTCTCACATGCACCTGTAACCCCCCTAGCACAGAAGGGCAGGGCAGAGACGAGAGGATCATGGGGGCTGGCCTGCCACCCCCACCTAACTCAACTCAAGCTCCAGATTCAACAAGAGACCCCGCTTCCTAAGAACAGCTACTCATACAGGTACGCGCGCATCCTTCACACATGCACACACACATCACGCACCTCTGTCTTAGGGTTTCTATCGCCATGGTAAGTCACCATGATCAAAAGCAATCCGGGGAGGAAAGGGTTAATAACCAATCCTGGTAAGATTGCTTTCCAGTTCCTCATCTGGAGGAGGCAGAACAGGAACGGGGAGGCAGGAGCTGATGCAGAGGCTGTGGAAGGTTCTGCTCGGCCGCCGACTTGCTGCCCACGTTCCCTCACTGTGTGCTCTTCCCAGGGCCACCAGCCAGTGTGAGATCACACACGGTAAGCTGGGCGCTTCCACATCCACCATCACTCAAGAAGATGTACCACAGGCTTACCCTCAGGCCAGTCTACTGGGGAAAGGTCCTTACTTGTGGCTCCCTCTTCCAAAATGACTCTAGCTTGTGGCATTAAAACTAGCCAGCACACGACAAACGCATACAGAAAGAATTTTAGGACTGGCTTACGAGAAAGCAGAATTGGAGATTTTTACTGCAGATTTCAAGATGGAAAGGGGCTCAAGGAAGAAGAGCATCCTGACAGCAAGGGCCTGGCTTCTCTAAGAGAGACCTGCCGGAAGTGAGACAAGCGCAACTGTACAGGCTCTATAATGGAGGCTCACCTCACTGTCCCATGGTGAGTGGTATGGACCATTTCGACGGCTCAGGTTACACCTCCAAAGGTTGCCAAGTCTCCACCCCGCTCCCCCCTTTTCTTTTCTTTTCTTTTTTTAAATTTTTTCTTTTTTTTTTTTTTTTGGTTTTTAGAGACAGGGTTTCTCTGTATAGCCCTGGCTGTCCTGGAGCTCACTCTGTAGACCAGGCTGGCCTTGAACTCAGAAATCCACCTGCCTCTGCCTCCCAAGTGCTGGGATTAAAGGCGTGCGCCACCACCGCCTGGCTTCCCCCCTTTTCTGACGTTTGTTTCAGGATGTGTATGTATGTGTGTGAGTCGGCTGATACATAGATGGAAAATTTGTCAATATCATGGGCCACTAGGGAGCCTTCAAGTCAAACCACACCTGATTGTGAGTGTCTACCATGGGCAGGGTTGCTGACGGCTGACCTTCCCTCATAGAAGGTGGGAGGCTAACTGGACTTTCCCGAGGTCCCAGCTGCTCCTCACAACCATTTGAAGGCAGTTCTGCCATAACTGCATGTGTTCTTGGGGCTCGGGGAGGGGCGGTGCTACAGTATACAGGCCCAGGAAAAGGAGCCCAAGTTGGGGCTCCTTCTAAATGGCTCTACGGAATTCATGCTGGGATGGGACTTTCCAATGAAGCTGCTTTGGGGGAAAGACAGCTATAATGCACTTATACATATAAAAATTTTTCTTTAGAAAAGGATGTGGTCCGTCATGTTGACCAGCGCTGTGGAAGCCACTCCTGTGTGTTAAAGGTGAGAACGGACAGGAAGTGAGGCTGGACTCTTAAAACCTCAAGACCAGCTCCCAGAAGGACTCTTCTCCAGGGGTGGGCGCACATCTGCAAGCCTCAGACACACAGTGCCACCCACTGGGGACAAAGGGTTCAATCACGCGGGCCAATGGGTGATGTCTGACATCCAAACCAAAATGGTATAAAGACAAAGGAGAAGAGAACAGGGCTTGGGGACACTGGGCGGGGCTCATGGTGTCTGCAGAGGAAGAGCGGCTGAGGCCTGTCCTCCTCGAGAGGCCCTAACTCTGAGTGTCCTTCTCAAAAGCTGTAATAAAATCTCCAGCTCTGCTCCATCACAAGGCTAGACCTGGGGCTGGTCTCTCTCTCTCTCTCTCTCTCTCTCTCTCTCTCTCTCTCTCTCTCTCTCTCTCTCTCGGTTAGTTTTATGTCAACCTGACAGATGCTAGAGGCATTTGGGAAGAAGGAACATTAAGTAGCACATACCCCGCTCCCCCACCACTAGACTGGCCTTAGGGCAAGCCTCTGGTACATTCTCTTGATTGACAGTGGATGGTGGATCAGCATCCAGTATAGGATGGTAGGCTGTGATTGATGACAAGGAAGGAGGATGTGACATCTACCACACCCGCAGCCTCTTAACATCAGGGGTAACAAGGACATTCCATTCTCCTGCATCCACCCTTACTCTGGGGGACACATTTATCGTCATGGCTTCCATGTCTGCCTCCCACTAAAGACCAATCAGCAAAGCAGCATGTTACTGGCTTATACTGGTTTATACTGGTTTTAATGCTCAAAAGCTCTGTACAAAAACAAACCAAAAACCAAAAACCACAAAGGATTCCTCACAACACCCCTGTGAGGTAGGTAGGCAAGTATTATTCTCCAATTTTACAGAAAGCGAAACTGAGGCAGAGGTTCTGCCATTGGTCCCAGCGTATCTCCAAGTCAGTGCCAACCACAAGAGTGTGAAGGGTCTCTCTGGTCTCTGACTCGTTGGCGAGACCTTTTCTGGAAAGCACTGACTTGCACAAAACAGAAACCAGCAAACCTGAGAAGGCACGGGCAGGCAAATGGCAGCTTGCAAAAGAATTCAGCCAAGAGGGTCACCACTTTCCCCAGGCTAGAAACAACTTTGGCCACTTCGGATAGCACAGGTGACAGGTGACAGGTGACATCTTCCTGAAGGACAACAACCCACCAGAGACTCATCCCTGTCCTTCAAGGGGTAACACAGGTGGCCAGGCTCCCGGATATTCAACCGCTACTTGTGGCAAATTTCAGTCCCAGCGAGACTCAACCAGACACAGCCCTCTCTGCCCCTCTTCCCATTGTGTGTACAAAGCTGTTTGTAACGCAGCGGCGTCCCGGTGTGTCCTGGAGAAAGCAGCCCAGGGATCCTGGCAGGGGTGGGCCTGGACTCTAAGGTCTGACAAGCCACCACGGCCTGTGGCCACAAGAGCCTCTCCTAAGAGTCACCTTGGTCCTGCTAACAGGCTTCCAACACACGATCCTGCCTCTTCACTGCGTCAGTGGTCTCTGTGACTTCCTTCCCCACACTAAGAGGGTCTCCCTGATGTTTCCGTCTCCCTGGGCACATGGGCCAACATAGGGAAGGAACTGGGGGAAGACGGGGAGGAAAGAAGGGGAGCCATTCCCTTAGTCTTCCAGGCCGGTGACACTCACGAGCCAGAAGGAGCCAGGCAGAGCTGTCTTTCACACAGACCTACCTGCCTGGCTCGCCATTCTCCTCACCTACCTCAGGCAGCTAGCTGCTTGGGCTGAAAGATTGAGAGGCAAGAGCAAGCCAGTCGGAGGAAGGAAGTGAAAATACAAACGCGACCAGCCTCCTGTCCACCCAGACAGTCTGATGACCAAGAGTGAAGAGGGGACAGAGGTGGTGACTGGCTGTTTGGGTAGTGAGCTCCCTGAAGACTGTCTGCCAGCTGGTCTGTGAGGTACATGCACTAGGGCCTGGCCAGAGGCCATTACGCACCCCAAAGGTTGACAGAAAATGGCGGCACCATCTGTACATCCTACAAAAAAAAACCCTCTCCCCAAAGGCTCTCGAGCCCCTCAAGTCTCACCAGGAAGCTGGCAAGTGTCCATCGAAGCAATGAGACCCTCAGGTCCCCCAACCTGCCTAGCAAGGGGCAAGAAGAAGGCCTACAGGAAGTCCCCCAGCATCACAGGGCTCTGGGTCTCTAAAGGCCTACAGGAAGTCGCCAACATCACAGGGCTCTGGGTCTTGGCTATGCTCCTGCCAGCGGTAGCGAAGCCTCGACAGGGGCTGCTCCTCTACGCTTTCCAGCTCAGCGAACCCCAGCTGGTTGAGGATCTCGTAGATGCCAGCTTTGGTTGCCACCTGGAGAGGGCAGAGATGGGGCAGAGTTTCAGGGGTGGAAGAAGCAACAGGCCTACTATCCTCAAACCGCCCTCCCCTTGCTGGGCGAGTCTGGGGCCCAGGGCTGTCCTCAGCCAGCTCAGCAGCTACCACAAACCTGCATGCCCATCTGCATGCCACCTTGCCCCAGGCTCCCCTGGTACTGCATGGAACATGCTGTGCAAATGCACGGAGCACTGGGCATGCCTAGCAGACCTCAGTGGCACTGGCCTGGCTAATCCAGCAAACCACATTTGGGCAGGGAAGTTGCAGAGGCAGTGGGGATGCCAGAGCCGACATCAGTCCTTCCCTTTGGCTGGGAGGTCAGCCCAAGTCATTTGGCTTTCTCTGATATGGAGCTTGTAGCCCAGTAGCCTGGGACTTAGCCCCAAGCTCCAACCATCCCCTACACCTTATTGGGAACAATTCCACTTGGATAAAAGAGATGATGATGTTGTCCTTGCTGTCCCCAGGCACGCTCACCCCTGCCTCTGTCCGTCCCAGGAAAGGGACTGAAGTCCCTTGAGTTAAGAGTCCCACTCCTGCCTGAGCCAACACCTCTCCCTTGATATCCATCCACATCTAGTTCTAGAAGTAGCTGGGGAACAGAACAAGCCCCCAGCCCTGGCTCTCCCTGAGTTCACAATCTAAGCAGAACTCAAGCAGAAAGTGTCCTTGTCCCCAGGCTTGTCCTTGTACGTAGCTGTTAGCAGGGTGCTTGCCTGGCAAACATAATGGCCTGGGGTTTGAGCCCCAGTAACACATAAAGCAAATGGGCATGGTGGTAAGCCCTTGTAACCCCAGGAAGGTGGAGGCAAGATCAGAAGCTATCATCTGCTACAGTGAGTTTGAGGCCAGCCTGGGCTACATGAGACTCTTGCACCTACATTCCACCCTAGGGCTCAAAGAGAAAGCTAAGTGTGGGTCTGCTCATCAGGGTGGTCTCAATACAGCCCTCGTCAGATCTTGTGACCCAACACTCACCCTCGAGCACAAAGATTCACTTCACATGCTTCCCCACTTGGATACCGGAGATCAGAGCCAAGGAGCATCCTCAGCAGCCTGCATTCCTGCCTCCCTGGCTCTGGTCCCTGCAGTTCCGAACGCACCTCCATCCAGTCCTGAGCCCTTGCACTTGTCCTAGAACTCACTGTGGCTGAGTTCCCTGGCTCCATCCCCCCACCCACTCACATCCTGGTAGCTAACTGTGGACCTGACACCATATTACAACAGCTGATGGACTGTGAGGTCAGCGGGGCCAGCTTCCTGGCTGAAGGGTAATTACAGGCTACTTTCCCAAGATGGCTCTCTCTTGCCCGGCAGGTGCTGGGTTGGATTGGAAGTCTAAGCAGAGAAGGATCACAGAGGTCCCAAGAAAAGAGGAGCAATAACCAGTTTCCATGACAACTGTTTGGAAGTCCCTGAACCTCTGCACAGACCCCTCTTACCTAAAGCATACCTGGCTCTTGCCGGATCTGGCAAAGGCATTACATGGCCACCAACACTTTTGACACTATTCTACTTCTTACAGTCAGAGAGAGGCCACCAACACTTTTGACACTAGTCTACTTCTTACAGTCAGAGAGAGGCCACCAACACTTTTGACACTATTCTACTTCTTACAGTCAGAGAGAGGCCACCAACACTTTTGACACTATTCTACTGCTTACAAGGCTGGCCACCTTGTCCATGTCCAAAGTAGTGGTTGGAAGGATATAGGATCAGGACAAACAACCTTTTCCTTGCCTTCATAGGGGACAGATGGAAGTTGAATAGAATAACAGACCAAAGTGTCCAGGTGTCCAGGTAGTACTGGCCATGAGACACACAGAGCAAGCTCCTAGCAGGTGTCCGTCTCACCCCCATTTCTTCCTTCCCCATCATTCATTTACTCAGCTGTCATACTTATCAGCTGTCTACCTAGTGAGACACTAGGCAAGGGACACAATAGCTGAGCAGGAGCCAATCCCCTAGGAAAGTAGGGGATTCCATATGGGACCCTGTCACCTGAGACTTAGTATACTCAGGAACCATGGGGAAAGATACAGCTGGCCTTATGAGCTCACCACCCCCAGGCCTGTCCATCTCAGCATCCTTTCTCACCTCCCGCATCCAGGTGCTGAAAGGCCTCTGCCAGGAGCTGGTCTTCTCCAAGCGAAGGTAGGCATTAAAGAGGATCAGGTAGATGTAGCGCTCCAGGTACTGCAGGCTCCGCAGATGCAACCTCTGAGCCTCCTGTGCGTCTTTGGTAGACTTTGCCTGGAGGACAAGGAGGATGTCATCAGGGAAACCCACTGGTTAACACAGACATGCTCACTCACAGCCTGAGCACCAAGCAGTGATTTTAGTGGCAGGACCCAGGGTGTTGTCTGGCCTGGACACAGACTAGTTCCTGGGGGTGTGGGGGGTCTCAAACCCAGTTCCTACTGAGAAGAAAGGCCTCTACTTTCTCTTTGAAGACCATGCTGCTCCAAAACCAGGGTGACTGCTAGGGACATCTGAGGTATAGAGGGTGAGATGC
The DNA here is from genome assembly GCF_900095145.1 of Mus pahari. Classification (NCBI taxonomy): domain Eukaryota; kingdom Metazoa; phylum Chordata; class Mammalia; order Rodentia; family Muridae; genus Mus; species Mus pahari. The sequence goes on from NC_034598.1 coordinate 26,732,091, forward strand.
CCAGTTCACTGTCTCCTAGGAAGAACCCTGTTGCCAATTCCTGACAACACAGTCCCCAGTCTCCCTCTCCTCTCTCTCAGCACCCCTAGCATTCATGTGGAAGCAGATGAGGCTCTGATCATGGCCTGGCAGGGACCAATGGCATAGAGCTCTGACTTGAGGAGACAGTCTCAACAACCTTCTCCTCAGCTCAGCTCCTTTCTGACTGGAAAGGGAGAAAGCCTAGCTTGGTAACTGATCCCTTTCAAGAGAAAGGGGGACTTTAAGGTTCTCTTGGGTAGGGAAGCATGCCACTCAAAAGTGAATCCCAGAGGGGAGTCACCCAGACCCGCGCTCTCACCTCACCACCCTCAGACCTCCATCCAGACCCACTGCACCTCTCTGATCCAGAAACATAGTGTGGCACGGGGGATCCTTCAAGTGATGGCACTATCTGTGGAAGGGCACAGTGAGCCCCAAGAGACTGGAGAGAGCTGTTCTCCCAACAGCTGGGCTGCAGATGGAAACCCTCCCTCCCGTGAACACACACAGTGCTGGCCTACATACTCTGGGAAAACTCCAGGGTCGCCCCACCCCAGATGTGACATGGACCAGCATCCTAAAACTCAAAGCTGGGGAAAGCCTGCAAGGCGCCAATCCAAGTTTTGAGGCAAGTAGAGAGGAGCAGACAGCAGGCTGTACCAGAACGGACTTGGGGACAGGGACAGTGTTCTGGCTCCCCAGGGAGACAGCCAGACTCACAAGCTGGCTCCGGTTCTGCCATTAGCCTCTCGGCCTCCCATTTCAGGGAACCAGTTGAGAAGGCACCTTTGAGCCACACTGCCCGAAGTACTGACTAGACAGGTCGGAGGCCACCATGGTGAGAGCTACCCACCCTGCCCTCTGGATGGTGTCAATAGCTACAAAGCAAAGTGACCGTGGGGCAAGGGGGTGGGGGTGGATAAGTAAGAGAGAGTGACCTTTAGGATAAGGAAGAGGTAGCAGGCACCCGGAGGTAGGCTGGGGTCAGGAGGAAGGTATGTCAGGAGGAAGGGTGGAAAAGGGGAGCAGCTTAGACAGTCGGATTAGAAACGGGAAGACAGGGCTGGAGAGAGAGCTCAGTGGTTAAGAGCACTGACTGTTCTTCTGAAGGTCCTGAGTTCAAATCCCAGCAACCACATGGTGGCTCACAACCATCCATAATGAGATCTGACGCCCTCTTCTGGTGCGTCTGAAGACAGCTACAGTATACTTAGATATAATAATAAATAAACCTTTGGGCCGGAGCGAGCAGAGGTCCTGAATTCAATTCCCAGCAACCACATGATGGCTCACAACCATCTGTACAGATACAGTGTACTCATATACATGAAATAAATAATCTTTAAAAAAAAAAAAAAGGAAAAAGAAACAGGAAGACGGGGAGGACAGGCTGCTCAGTTTTGACTGCTGTGGACTTGACCCAGCGTGGGAATCAACTGGAAAAGGAGCCACAATGAGGAATTGTCTAGATCAGGCTGGCCTGTGAGCGTGCCTGCGAGGAAATCTCTCAGCTGGGGAATCCCACCCTGAACGTTAGCGGCACTGTATCACGATCACAGGCTAGGTCCTGGAATGCAGAACCAGAGCCAGGCAAGCACGGTCGTGTATTAATCCAGTGCTCTCTGGTCTTGACTGGAGGGGGGGGACAGTACCACTGCTTTGAATTCCTGCAGCTTCCACTCCCCGAGCGGTAGACTATCCTGGAACTGCGAGCCAACTAGACACTTTCTCCCTTAAGTACCTTTGTTGGGTAGCTTATCATAGAAGTAGGAAGAGAAGCTAAGGCGTGGGCTCAGAGCTCAGAAGGAGCCAGGAAGTTCCTACAAAAGGCCAAAGCAGCTGAGGGGATTTTTGAGGACTGCATACTCTTTCAAGAATTAGCAATGTGGGGGCTGGAGAGATGACTCAGTGGTGAAGAGCGCTGGCTGCTCTTCCGGAGGTCCTGAGTTCAAATTCCAGCAACCACATGGTGGCTCACAACCATCTGTAATGGGAATCCAAAGCCCTCTTCTGGTGTGTCTGAAGACAGCGACAGTGTACTTACGTATAATTTAAAAAGAAAAAAGAATTAGCATCGAGTGCTCAAAAAAAAAAAAAAAAAAAAAAACAATTTTGCTTAGAAACTAGACAGCAGGGCTGCAGAGATGGCTCAGAGGTTAAGAGCACTGACTGCTCTTCCAGAGGTCCTGAGTTCAGTTCCCAAATGGGATCTGATGCCCTCTTCTGGTATGTCTGAAGACAGCTACAGTGTGCTCATATACATAAAATAAATAAATAAAACCTTTAAAAGAAAAACAAAACTAGGCAGATGAAAGAAAACAGAAAAAAATATTTTAAAATATATATTAATACATAAACATACATAATTGTTATATATTTTATATATTACATATATAAATAGTATGCATATGCAATATAACTACATTGCTATATTAACATTAATGCATACTATGTTAAAATTTTTTAAATGTTCTATGTAATATATGAATATTGATATACATTATAGAACATAAACATACACAATATATTAAAGTATATAAAATGTAAAAATGGCCACATAGTGGTACTTGGCCAACACAGTGAGGTCCTGCTGTCTCAGGTGGTGAGCTGATCTGACTGAATGGGTCATTCGTCCCCCAAGCCTCAGCCTGCTTCTTCTCTCCCGTCTCCTTCCGGGCCCTGGAGTGTTTTCAGAAGGGCAGGAGTCACCCGGTGCTCCTTAGAAAAGCCATTTTAAACTCCTTCCACCGAGGTTCACGAGAAGTAAGTGGCCATCTCTCACCTGGCTACAGCCACACCACAGCACCACTGTCCCAAGACATCAGCAAGGATGGATGAGGTCTGAGGCCCATCCGGTGGGAGACAGAGGGAGCCTTTCAAGGGTAGAATTATCTCTAAATTCAGACACTGTGTGAAGATTCTGCCCGACACCCCCCAGAGGTTCCCACGGGCACATCCTGCCTCTGACCACAGGGCTGTGATTTGAGACAATGGCCCATCTGCCTGTCACAATCCACTGTCCTTAAAAGCATCCCGTGCTGGCGAAGTTCCGGGAGGGGGCACCCAGCCACCTCCTGTACGTAAAAATAGCCCAGCTGTTTTTAAGTGGGTCCAGCCGGCCAGGCTGTCATTAACTGCCTCGAAGCTGCACAAAGGCTTCCTGGACCCCTGGGACTGAAATCTGAAATAGAAGGAGCCCAGGAGAGACACCAGAGCTGTGGGGACCGCAGGATTCTCATACCTCTGGCCCGGGTACCATGGTTGTAGGTCTCGCTCAGTCAGTATGTCTGGAAGTTCTTTGCTGAGCCTCCAGAAGTAAACGTGAGGCCTCACGTTTCCGTGACATCACCCACACCACACCCTCTGTCCAAGTGGCCCTCACCCACACCATGCCCTCTGTCCGAGTGCCCTCACCCATGCTACGCCCTCTGCCTGAGTGGCCTTCCTCTCCACCTGGCTCATCATCTTGTCCCTCCAGGCTGGCTCAGGACAAGCCCCATGCCCCACAGCCTGCTCTGGGCATCTAGGCCCTGCCATCTTCCCTCCCTTGACCTCCTCTGCTCTCAAGTCTGGGCCTTTTCAATAAGACAGAGTTTATAACTGTTTCACGGTGGTGGGCTGGGCCTTCCCCAAACAGCTACGAAGTCTGGGGTCGGTGGGTGGGATGTCCAGGTCTGACATCAGTTTTCTGCCTCTCTGTCCCTCACTCCACCCCAAAGGTCTGCATCAGAACGTGGGATGCAGCGGACACTTGGCTCCCCCAACCCCCCAAGGTTTCATACATGTGCCTGCACGACACTCCAGTCATTATCTCAGGTACCCCCAAATTCATCACCCACGCCCTAACAGTATCCTGAGAGCACCACCCCCAAACTGCTAGACCCGTAAGTGTGCCATCCGAGCGACACCCACCTCCTTCAAGCTTTAAGAGCTAAACTCTGGCTCCACATTCAATTGTCCCTTCCTCCATTCACATTTCAATCAGGAAACCCTACTGGCAGCCCTTCAACACGTTTCCATAGGCTCCCCTCCCCTCATCAAGTGCTCCCAGCCACCCCACACCAGCGGCAGTCCCTGCCTGGCCCTCCTCCATGCCCCAGGGCCCTTTTGTTCATTTGAGAAGAACAGCTTGTCCTGGAGGACCAGTCCCAGCCGACTAAGCCCGAGTGGATGGCAAACAGGCAGATATTCCTACTTATGCAAATATTTATCCCACCTGCTCTCTACCTCGAACTCACTACTGAAGGCACTGCTGTGTCCAGCAGGGTCCTGGGAGCTGGGCTGTACAGATGGGTCCACGCAATGAACCAGGCACCCCCAGTGCTAGCTGCTCCCCAGAGAGACAGGTCTCAGTGAGATGCTACGGGGCCAGGGGATGGTGGAATTGACCCTGTGACCCTTTGAAGTCTAGCGATGCACAGAGACCGATGCACAGAGTCCGTGCCAGACACAGCAGGAAAGCCCCCTGTAAGGCCAAAAGGCTTCCAGGCCAGCTAGTGATGGGAGAAAAGGGGAGGGACAAGAACTCAGCTGCTGCCCGGGGCCCCTGTGCGGCACCAATTCACTGACTTCACTCTGAGCCAGGCATGAAGAGCTTAAGGACATAGTCCTTCCTCTTGTCACATCTTATACAACAGCTTACAACACTTACAACATTCCGAGGCTACTCTAATTGCATGAGCTGGGCCCTGGAGACCCATTACCTGCTGGAATGAGGGCTCTGGGGAAAGCATTGGCTTGAGTCTTAGAGACGCTAAGAAAGACCGCCAGCTCATTTTCTGCTTTTCTTAGGAATCGACCTCAGTCCCTGGGGCGCTGAGCTAATCTTTCTGCGTCCCGGCAACTCTTGCTCGAGAGGCCTATTCCACATAACCGAGACAGTGCGCAGGCAGAAGCAACAGTGGATTCCCCGCTTCTATCCGTCCTCTTACTAGTTACCATGAAATTGTCCCCTGGGTCCTGGTGCCACCATGGAGGGAAAGGGATATAAGGCCAAGTGGAAGCTAAAAGTTCTGACCCTGCTTCCAGCCTGGCACAGATCTCCCACAGGCCTCAGTTTCTTCTTCAGGTAAATGGGTCTAATAGAACCTGCCCTGAGTTCCCTCCCTCCTCGCCGAGGTCTGGAACGGCCAGGCTCCAAGGTCTCAGAAAGTCAAAGGAGTACGGTCTCCACAAAGGGCATCTACAGCCGGCTCTGCCTCAGCTTTTTCTCAAACTCCTGCTTTATATAGAGACTACTAAGAGTGACTGTCGCCAGCCAAAGGCACGGGAAGTGCCTGCTGGCATTGATGTGTCTAGCAGGGCTTCCTTTGAGCTTGGTTTCTGTCATAAATATTTTCCACTTTCCAAGTCCAAAAGGAAACAACCGATTCCCAGCTAGGTCAACCTGGGGGCTGCTGGCCATGATGGAATACTACAGTAGGCCTGGTAGTATTCTCATAGTGCTCTGAGCCGCCTCTCATCCACTCCAGCATCAAAGTGGCTCATCTCAGGAGACCGTCTTTCCTTTGCTTTTTCCATGTGAGGCAGGTTTTTTTTTTAAAAAAAAATGTGTGTGCTGGAATTGATCCTGTGATCCTTCTAAGTCTAGTGCACCCTCCTCACCCCAGGACCATTTATATTATGCCACGTCTAAGAAGCCAGCCACACACAGCGTGGGCATGCGTGAGTATGTACAGAGGTCCGAGGACGACTCAGGAAGTCTGTCATCTCCTTCCACCATGGAGGTCCAGGGGATCAAACTCAAACCACCAGTCTTGGTGGCAGGCGACCTTACTGAGTCCTTGAGGCAGTTCTCATAACTCCGTGAGCACAGCTAGGTGGTGGTGGTGCACACCTTCAATCCCAGCACTGGGAGACAGAGAGAGGCAGGTAGAGCTCTCTATGAGAACTACAGAGTGAGTTCCAGAATAGCCAAAGCTAAGAGAGAGAGAGACCCTGTCACACATGTGTGCATGCACGCGCGTGCACACACACAGCAACCAGCCTAGACAAAACCTCATAGTTGCCCTGGAGAACGGAGAAGCATGGCTGGGCTGGGCCTCTAAGGCCAGGCAACTGAGGTAAGTGGAGGCCGACATGGATAAGACTGCCCCAGAAGGACTCCCACTTGGCTTACAGCATACAACACCAATCACTGGTATGAAGGGCCTTCAGCCACCACCATGGACTGCCCAGGAGCCGAGACAGACATCTGTGGGCCTCTCTTCACCTCGCTAGACACAGCCTAGCGTCGGCACATGCCAAGTGAGCCAAGCCTCAGACACAGCCCACGGTGTCCCACCAGTGAGGAAAGGAGAGCACTCGGGTACAAAGATCAGAATGAAAAGGCTAAAATCAAAGTCATTGCAGCTCAGCTCAGCAAGCTCTGGCAACCCCACTGCACCCCAGGACCAGTTCTAGCATGCCACGTCTGTCTACCAAGCCAGCCACGCCCAGACTCCCATGCTATACACGCTCACGTCACGCATGGAGGGTCACACACACACAGAGAGAGAGAGAGAGAGAGAGAGAGAGAGAGAGAGAGAGAGAGAGAGGAGGGACTTCCTATTTTTCTGCTTCTCTGTAGCCCTGGGGTCACTTTATTGCACAAAGCAGCTCCGATGCTGAATGCTAGCCATGTATGTTCTCTTAACGGCTTCTGATTAATGTGTATGTGGATTGCTGAAGCAGGCAGGGGTCTGGGAAAGACTGGTTCCGGAGGGTGAGGGGCAGAAGCCAAGTTACCACATGCTGTTGGGATCTTCAGTCTCAAGGCTGGGAGAAACTGAGATGGACAGAAGGTCGAGGGAAAACTTGAAATGGGTGGAACGTCAACTGGGACATTCCCAGCAGTGAGTCTGATGGCGGAGGTACATCCCAGATGGAACCAGGGCCCGTTTCCATCCAGAGAGGAGCAGCATCTCCCACACCCACAGAACCCACTGGCTTACTCGGTGCCAAGCTTGCCAGGCTCCGGCAGGCAGACAAGCTGTGGACCTCCAGTTTAAAACCAGGAGGCAGGGGCTTGACTGAACCTTAAGATACTGATGGTAAGACCTGGCTGCCAGTTTCTAGGGGTCAGTTCATGGGGTGATTTGGGGAAGAAACAGCCCCCAATCTAAAGCCACATCAAGCCTCCCCCAGAGCCATCTAGAGATCATGAGCTCAAATTCAACATAGTCCAGGGAGGGGTGTTGGTCCGGAGTGAAGACCTTTGCCTCCCAAGCCCCCTCTGCCACTAACTCACAAGGGAGCTCGTGTGGCCTGCCCTCCCACTACACGGTCCACAACCTCATCTGTAAACATACACTGGACTCCGAGGGTGTCTGAAGCTCTGAGCAATGTTAGAGGGCCCCCGGCCCAGAGATGATGCCCCACGACCCGCCCCTCTGCTGAGTGTTCAGGTCTGCCTTCTGAGCCTATCTACAGCCATCTTGTTCCATGCCCTCTGCCTAGCTGATCCGACTGAAAGGCAGGGAGCTATCCCATCAGCTTTCAGCAAGTCCAGGCTTCAGCAGCTCCACACGTGATCCCTGGATGGAGTCTGACAGCCAGGTGAAAATCTGCCGAGACCAATATAGACTAGGGACAGAAGAAAAAAAAATTGTCTAGTAATTGTGGAAGGTTCCCCCCACCCTCACCTTTTTTTTTTTTTTTTTAACATTTATTCATTTATTATATGTAAGTACATTCTTCAGACACTCCAGAAGAGGGCGTCAGATCTTGTTATGGATGGTTATGAGCCACCATGTGGTTGCTGGGATTTGAACTGGACCTTTGCAAGAGCAGTCGGGTGCTCTTACCCACTGAGCCATCTCACCAGCCCCCCTCACCTTTGACTTACGTAAATCATGTGGGCCAAATGGAATAGGCGACCCAAGACTGAAAATATATATGTTCCCTCACTCTGTGGGTCTTTTGGGATATGGGATCCAGAGTATGGAAAATAGCTTAGCATCCTCTTCAGCTATATGTCTGGCCCTCAAATGGAGACCCTGATTGTGGGGGACAAGATATGTACTTTTATGCTACACATGGCTATAAAACATTAGCTCCCTGGATAACTGGCCATAGCAGGGTCCCCTAGCAGGACAGCCACAGCACTTATTAAGGGAGATCAAATTTTCAAATGTTTAAGCTAACAAAATACCAACCAAGGCTGATCTAAAAGTTTTTTTAGCAAGTCCCTCTGGCCTCAGAGAAAACGTTGAGTCAATGATTTGACTCACTGGATCAATTCAGGGGAGGGGGGATGTTGAGGTCTGACCACCCCATCCCCAGCATAGCTGTAGTTATTTTGTCCTATGCTTGTCAACAGCTATTTCATTTTGTTGCTGTAACATGCCTGCCAGTCCCTGACAGAGAGAAGTGACTTGGCTCAGAGCAGGGTCCTGCTGACCACATCCCCTGTTCAGTATGACGGTTGTTAAATCTTAAGAAATTCCACAAAACTTTGCATAGGACTCATCAAGTTAAAGGTCAATATGAACTGTCTAAATGTCTTGAATGTCTAAAATGGCTTAAGTCATAGCTGACCACTGGACAACACTTCCTCCACCCGTGTATGAGCTCACTGTGGTTTTTGTATGTGTGTGTGTGGGGAGGGGGTGTTTGTTTTCCTTTATAAGACTGCCCTGAGAACAGAATGGTACCAAAAATTAGGCTCCCAAGTCCTTTTTGCGATCCTGATCCATCAGGTTTTTGTTTGTTTGTTTTGAGACAGGGTTTCTCTGTATAACTCTGGCTGTCCTCCAACTCAGAAATCCACCTGCCTCTGCCTCCCAAGTGCTGAGATTAAAGGCGTGCGCCACCAGTGCCTGGCCTGGTCCATCAGTTTTGAAGTGTCGTTCAATAAACTACTCTTGCTTAACTGAGATCAGTGTTTGTACGACTTGTGTGGCAATCCCTGAACCCCCACACTGAGCCCAGCCCTCGAAGTTTAACGGCTGAAGAAATCCAAACACTATCCTCTGGGAAGAGCATGGTTCAGCATGGCAGGTAGAGACATGAACAGAGGCAGAAAAATCCTCTCTCAACATCTTAGCCCTGCCGGGTGTAGTGGCGCACGCCTTTAATCCCAGCACTCGGGAGGCGGAGGCAGGCGGATTTCTGAGTTCGAGGCCAGCCTGGTCTACAGAGTGAGTTCCAGGACAGCCAGGGCTACACAGAAAAACCCTGTCTCGAAAAACCAAAAACCATCTATGCCCTGATTATCTCTTCTGGCTCCCCACCTCTTTCACAGAACTTGTTCTGTAAATCCACTGAACAGAGCCTATCCTGCTGTCGACTCTGATCACAGGTGTTTCCACAGGGTATCAACAGTGTAACTTTTCAGTTTGGAAATGCTTTACAGAAACTCTGTACTCTCATGCATGCGGAGACCTGGCCGGAACCCTTATTGCGCATGTGTAGACCTGGCCAGAGCCCCTATTGTACATGTGTAGACCTGGCCGGAACCCTTATTGCGCATGTGCAGACCTGGCCGGAACCTTTATTGCGCATGTGTAGACCTGGCCTTTGCTCTGGGCTTCTGAGCTGAGCATCTGGAACAGTTCCAGCCCAGCTCAGTCCACTGTGATCTCAGGCAGAACACAAGCCCAGGCCTTTCCACAAGGAGACACGCAGAGGTGCAGAAGACCTTGGAAGAAGGACTGCCCATCTTGCTAATGGAGGGAAAATCCAAGTCTCCAAAAGTGGCTGTCCTCAAACAAACCCTAGGGTCATGAGAAATCAGGAATGTACATCTTCCCGGAACTAACCTTCCAGTAGAGCTGACTTCCTGGTCACTAACTATCCCTTCTGTTATGAGAGTTGGCGCTTAGTATTTCTACTTCTTCCCTTACGTGTGCGCATGCGTCTATGCCATTTTGTGGGTACCACAGAGGACAGAAGGGGGGATGAGATCCTCTGGCTCTCCTTACAGCTTCTAAGATCACAGTGGTCTCTGTGGGTGGTTGTGGTGTGAGAGAAGAGTCAAAAACAGACTGGGTTTGATCTTCCCCTCCCCCTCCCTCTCCGCCTCTCTCCTCCAGACACACAACGGCATACTGTCAGAGTAAATGAGAGCATCTGCCAGGCTCTGCGCCCGGCGCTTTGTTGGTAGAGAACCTGCACAGCTTGCACCAAACCCCAGGTCCCATCCCAGCACTGCGTAAAGCAGATGTAACAAGGCAGACCTTTCGCCCCAGTCCTCAGGAAGCAGAGGCAGGAGGATCAGAGCTTCAAGGAATTCCAAGCCAGCCCAGGATACAGAAAACCCTGTGCCGAAAATGAAAGCGAGAGCCGGGTACCATGGCGCACACCTTTAATCCTAGGACACAGGAGGCAGAGGCAATGGATCTCTGAGTTCAAGGCCAGGCTGGTCTACAGAGGGAGTTCCAGGGCAGCCAGAGCTTTATGAGTCCTTGTCTTAAAAAAGAGAAAGGAGAGAGAGAAAGGAGAGAGAGAGAGAGAGAAAGGAGAGAGAGAGAGAGAGAGAGAGAGAGAGAGAGAATCTGCAACACAAAAATAAGAACATCATTCCATTATCAGGAGACATGTTAGACACATTGCTGTCTCTGTAGAAACCCAAAGTTTCAACAGGAAACCCGGAGCTGCATGTGGCCGGGGATCAATGACCAAGGGTGTGAGGTTTCTTCCTGTGGTCCTGACCATGCTCTAACTTCCCCCCATTGCCAAGGCAACCTGGGACACGTGTACTCTAAACACATGCATGGGGCAGTATGTGAACTTCATCTCCATAAGCTTGGCTGCAACTAAGCAAAGCCCTGGGGCGGCCCAGGCCCCACACCATTCCAACCCCAAGCCCTGAGTACTGGCGTCTCAGCACTGTGCAGCCTCCAGACCCTCTGGGTCGGTCCCAGCCATCTGCATTTTTGACAAGCCTCCAGGGGAATCTGAAGTACTGAGGAGGGAGACTATAGGTCACTATCGGTGGCATTCAGCCTTGGCTGCACCCTGGACTGCCCCCTGGCAAATTTTCAGAGCTGGATTCACACACTGGGCTCAAAGCAAACCGAGGTGGATTCTAGGAGGGGCTCAAGCCCCAGATGCTAAAAGCTCTTACAGATGAAAATCCTGAGTTTCAGAACCTTCTACTCTAAGGTACCTTTAAGAACTTACCCTAGGGGTTTGGAGAGATGGCTCAGCGGTTTAGAGCACTGACTGCTCCTTCCCAGGACACAGGTTCAATTCCCAACATTGCAGCTCATGACTATCTGTAACTCCTGTTCCAAGGGATCTGACACCCTCACACAGACATACATGCAGGAAAACACCATTGTACATAAACTAATATATATATTATATATTACTTATATAATATATAATTTAAAATAATTTATTTAAATATGTATCTTTAAAAGAACTTGTCGCCGGGCGTGGTGGTGCACGCTTTTAATCCCAGCACTCGGGAGGCAGAGGCAGGTGGATTTCTGAGTTTGAGGCCAGCCAGGGCTATACAGAGAAACCCTGTCTCAAAAAACCAAAAAAAAAAAAAAAAAAGAACTTGTCCTAGGGGTTGGGGAGATGGCTCAGGTGGGCAGGTACTTACACACAGGTATGAGGTCCCAAGTTTGGATGCCCAGAACCTGCAGTAAGCCAGATATAGTAGCTCTTGCCTGTAATTCCAGCATTCCTACAGTAAGCTGGGGTGGGGGAGACAGGAGAATGTCTTGAAGCTCAGAGTGATCTAGCCAACAAAAGACCTCATCTCAAAACAAGGTGGGAGGAGCCAGAAAGGTGGCTTGGCCAGTAAGAGCATTTGCTCTAGAGGCAAGTGGTCCAAGTTCACGGTGGGAGGAGAGAACCTCAGACCCCCACATGCTCGCTGTGACAAGCCTTCCCTCTCGTCACACACACACTAACATAAATAAAATTACTTTAAAAAAGAAACACACAGCCGGGTGGTGATGGGGGGGCACACCTTTAATCCTAGCACTTGGGAGGCAGAGGCAGGTGGATTTCTGAGTTCAAGGTCAGCCTGGTCTACAGAGTGAGTTCCAGGACAGCCAGGGCTACATAGAGAAACCCTGTCTCGAAAAACTAAACTAACTAAATAAATAAGCGCGCACACACACACACACACACACACACACACACACACACCACCTAACTTACTGAACATCAGTGAGGCCCCAGGTTCAATGGGAAAGTGATGGGGAGTTTACCCTAACTTAGCTCACTCGCGCCACCTGGTGGCCACACTGGTAAGTAACTGCATTAACTTCTGATCCTCTGCATAGACACCTGTGATGGGGCTCTGGGATTCCATCTCATGCAGTCAGCACCAACTTGGCCTCGAGATGTGAGGGGAGTCCTGGTGGGGATGTGGGAAGGGGCCTCTCTTGCTTAACTTCCTTCATTAGACACTCCACTGCAAAGGCATCCAGGAGCTACCCTCCCTAACATATAGCTCGGTCCCCCTATTCCCTGTTCCTACCACCTCATTCCCCGAGGAGTAAAACCAGCTACCTGTCCAATCTCACTTCTGATGACAACACCGTGCTACCAGAGGACCTTCAGTGCCTCGAAATCCACTATGAACCTTTAGGTCTCCTGGCCTTTGCCTGTGCGGCCTCTGAGTCCTGCAACGACTCCTTCTTGGGCTGTCTGAGGCCAACCTGTAGCTCCCCCTATGAGGCTCTAAATGGCCTATGTCCTCTGGAGGAGGTCTAAGTGCTGCCTGAGACTCTAGCAGCCAGAACTGAGAGGCCTCATCTCTCATACTCTGATTGGGAATTCCAAATTGTGACAGTGAATGTGTGCTGGCTAGTTTTATGCCAACTTGACTTAAGCCAGTGTCACTTAAGAAGAGAGAACCTCAAATGAGGCCCCACTAGATAGGCCTGTGGGCAAGCCTGTGGTACATTTTTTGGATGGATGATTGATGTGGCCCAGTCTACTGTGGGTGGTGACACCCCTGAAGAGGTGGCCCTGAGTTGTTATAAGAAAGCAGGCCAATGGGCAGTGGTGGCGCATGCCTTTAATCCCAGCACTTGGGAGGCAGAGGCAGGCGGATTTCTGAGTT
>NC_034598.1:26745237-26771807 GCF_900095145.1 Mus pahari
TCGGGAGACAGAGGCAGGCGGATTTCTGAGTTGGAGGCCAGCCTGGTCTACAAAGTGAGTTCCAGGACAGCCAGGGCTATACAGAGAAACCCTGTCTCGAAAAACAAAACAAAAACAAACAAACAAAAAAACCATAAAAAAGGAAAGCAGGCCCCAGGTCGGGCAAGCCTTGAGAAGCTCGTCAGTAAGCAGCACCCCTCCATGGTCTCTGCATCAGCTCCTGCCTTCAAGGTCCTGCCTTGAAGTTGCTTCCCTGGATGGCGGACCACAGGCTGGAGGATGAAATAACCCTTTCCTTCCCAAGTTGCTTTTTGGTCATGGCGTTTTATCAGAGTAACAGAAACCCTAAGACGGTGGGAGACTCAAAGGAACCTGGAGATGGGCATCTAACCACAGGGACACTGCGTCATCCAACAGTGTGCCAAGTCCACTTCCGACGCTCCTGGTCCATCATCTCCTCCCCACGCGGGGCAGACTCGCGTATCAACTTTCCCTCAGTCTTATCCCACACACCTGGCCTGCCTCCAAACAGGACCTGCCCTCTGACCCAGTCATGATCTGACCTCAAGACCAAGGCTGTTCTGGGTCATTCTGCTCGTGTGTCCCCAGCTGGAGACTGAACAAGTTGCCTGTGATTCAGCCTTCTCTTAGGCACAGGGCAGAAGCTGCCCTGAAAAATCACCCAGCTGTGGCATTCACTGATGCCTCTTGATGCCATACAGTACCACTCCTACACGCCTGCTGCCAAGCTGAGAGACTCTCTGCTCTCACGACCAACCCAGTCCCCACACCCCCGAGGCCCAAAGCTGCAAACTCCACCACCTGGCCAGCCCTCAGGTCCAGAGAGAGGCTGAGAAGGGAACACTGGAGACCCGGGGCAGACTCAAGGGCACATTCTTTCTAAATAGCTGAAGCCCCAGGTTCATGTTAAATCTGAACCTTACTTTTACAATTTAATGAGTTATTAAAAAAAATAACTTGGGGGGCTGGTGAGATGGCTCAGCGGGTAAGAGCACTGACTGCTCTTCTGAAGGTCCTGAGTTCAAATCCCAGCAACCACATGGTGGCTCACAACCACCCATAATGAGATCTGACGCCCTCTTCTGGTATGTCTGAAGTCAGCTACAGTGAACTTATGTATAATAATAAATAAATCTTTTTTAAAAATTGGGAGATGCTTCCTTCATAAAGAAAAAATACATTAAAAATAATAATAATAATAACTTGGGCTGGGTGCTGGTGGCACATGTCTTTAATCCCAGCACTCAGAAGGCAGAGGCAAGTGGATTTCTCTGAGTTCAAGGCCGGCCTGGTCTACAAAGCAAGTTCCAGTTCAGCCAGGGTTACACAGAGAAACCCTGTCTCAAAAAAAAAAAAAAACAAAAACAAAAATAAATAGATAGAAAGATGATAGATAGACAGATAGATAGATAGATAAAATAACTTTGTAGGGCTGGCAATATGGCTTGGTGGGTAAGGGTGACTACCATCAAGGCTGACCACCCAAATCCACTCCCCCACAATCCACATGGTAGAAGAAAAGAATCAACTCCTACAAGTTGTCCCTGACCCCCACGCTCATGCTGCATGCACATAGATAAGTAAATATATGTAAAATAAAGTAATATTTCTCTGAGCAAACAAACATCTAAATGAGGACCAGATCCAGCCCCCAAACAGGGTAGATGAGCCTGTCTTGAGGGGTACAGCAACCACACCACGCAGCACTGACCTTAACCCTTAGCACTCGCTACCTGCCTGATTCTGCTTGGCCTCTGGGACCCCAGGATCATACACTAGAATTGTATCCCATGCCACAGGAGTCTTGGGTATTTCTCTTTACTTGGCCCCTCCCACAGCAGGTTTCTAATCTGTTTGTTATTCCCGGGGAGGGGGAGGGGCTAGAGCAGGTAGGAGTGGTTTGGACTGCTGTCGGTTCTGTTTCCAGGTCCATAATATGCCTTTCTAAGAGGTGGGACCAAAACAAAAATCAAACTAAGGAACAAAAGAAGCAAAAACCCTAGGAAGGGCCCACAGGACCTGCTGCTCCTTCAAACTCACACCACCAACCTCCCCTACCTCACTCCCTCGATATGAACCACAGCCCATCCTGCAGAGCTAGGGACCCAGGGCCACCGCTCACCTGTCGGTAGGTGGATATGATGATCTCCCGAAGGTGGTAGTGCATAGGTGTCATGGTCTCACTGACAGTGTCCAATGCCGCATCCACCTCCTTCTTCACGTGGTGGCCGTCAGGCAGCAGCTGTACCACCTTCATCACCACCTGGGGCCAGAGGGATGAGAGGACAGAAAGTCAAGGGGGGACCTCAGCCTGAGCCCTCCTGCCCACTTTGGGGCAGTAAGGGGCTATGGTATCACCCTGACGACACATCCACAGGTTCCTACAACAGAAGGTACATGTGGTGCTGACAGGGAAAGGTGGGGAGACCACAGGAGAGCCGGGGAGATGATGGGAGAGCTGGGGAGACCACAGGAGAGCCGGGGAGACCACAAGAGAGCCAGGGAGATGATGGGAGAACCAGGGAGACCACAGGAGAGCTGGGGAGATGCTGGGAGAGCCAGGGAGATGGTGCCAGTAAACCACAGGAAGGTTTGAGATGCTCCAAGTATATTAAATAAAAGCTTAGGCGAGGCTCCTCACAAAGATACATCTTACTCTTTATTTTGTTACTGTTGAACAAGCTTTTTACCGACCCAGCTAGCTCACTGCCCCACCCCCCCACCCCAGCTTTTTGAGACAAGGATCAGGCAGTCCTCCAACTCCCTAAGTGGTAGAGAGTGACCTTGAACTCCACATCCTCCTGCCTCTCCCACCCAAATGCTGAGTCACAGGTGTGAGTCGCCACTCCCGCTCGGGGGACTTGACGCTCTGCTTGAGCCCAGGGCTCTGTGATGCTCAACAGAACCCCAGCCACATCCACAGCCCTTCATTTCCTCTGCGTTGGTTTTTTTCTTATCTACTATGGTGGGAGGGATGGAGCCCAGGGCCTCAAACAAGCCAGGCAGACACCCCACCACTCAGCT
Organism: Mus pahari; assembly: GCF_900095145.1. Taxonomy (NCBI): domain Eukaryota; kingdom Metazoa; phylum Chordata; class Mammalia; order Rodentia; family Muridae; genus Mus; species Mus pahari. Next base: position 26,748,283 of record NC_034598.1, read on the forward strand.
ACACTCGTTTATTTATTTGAAACAAGGTTTCACAATGTAGCCCTATCTGGCCTGAAAGTTACAATATAGACCAGGCAGGCCTAGAATTTGATTTCTGTTAGTATATTTCCATCACACTAAGTAAAGAAAAAGAAGGGGGAACATCAACCATAAAAGGAAGAAAAAGGGATCGAAAGAGGAGTTTGCCCAGAGCCACCTCGTGATTGACAGCTTTGACCTCTCAAGCGGTCAGACACTGCTCAGCTATAGGCCAAGTGTGCAGAGAAGTGTCACGTGTCATGACGCGTGGCAGGTACAGGAGACAGAGGACTGGATCTGAATGCTAATGACTGCCCAGCCAGGGCTCCTGAGCTGAAGCAGGGGGACCAAGAGACCAGAGTAGCTTGCAGGTCTCCATGGAGCACCAACCACCGCTGGGTCTCAAGCAACTATGAGGTAGTTATCGACCACACCAAGATTACCTAGCGGTGGAGGGAAGGAGCCAGACCCCATCTACTATGACAGAGGCTTAAGAGTCTAGTTGTTTTGAGCCACAGCCCACCCACCTGGGAAGCAGACAGACAGCCCCACCCCACCAAGCTGCCAATAGGACCCAAGAATTCTGACCTACATAGCATTCCCAGGGACCGGGGTGGGGGGTGGGGCATACCCACCTGAAACTCGCCCTTGGTGAACTTGGCATCAGGCACGCTCACTAGCTCCTCCTCGCACACCTCGGGACAGCCCTGAGGGATGACAAAGCTGAGATGGAAATTCTCCCTTTTCTACACCGCCCCACCCCCAGAAACCCTGCTGAGGGTCTGCCATGACTGATGGAAGAAGGTCCCCTAGATGACATCAGACATGACCTCTGCCCTTCCACACTCACCATAGCCAGTACCCACCCCTGCCGGGGATGACCCCTGACCTCACGCGGAAGGCCAGACCCACCCCAATGTGCCAGCAGGCCAGCACGGCTACCACCATGGCAGTTGTGGTCCGGCCCTGGCCACTGAGGCAACTGAAGACAAAGCCTGTGCCTGGGTCCTTGGTGAGAGCAGCTCGCAGGGCCTCAAGCAGCCGGTCAAAGTCCTGGGGTGACAAGACCACAGTTTGAGTTCAAGGGTGCCACTGGCCATCCAGATTCACAATGGGGACTGCCATTCAAATGATAACCCCAGATTTCTGTCCCCTGGTGACTCGTGATACATATAATACACTCACAGCTCACTAGGTTACATACAAGACCATGCATGTATGAACAGCCGTGTTCATGCACACACCCCCATAACTGTCTCTATCCCACGCACCCAAGACTGGGCATATAAGGAGACACAACACACTCCTGGGACTTGGTATGCCAACCTTGATGCACACCTAAGTTTTCCAGTCTGGTGCTATGTCTTTGCCTGACCAGCCACCAGGGGGCAGCAGTCCACTGACGATGTGCCCAAAGAGAGCCAAGCAACTAACACAGCGACATCCACAGGCCACGCATGTCAGGCAGACACTGCCCACAGATACACCAGCAAGTCCCGTGATTGTCACAGGCCATATCTGTCACAGACCTACAGCTGCCACACGAACACCACCTCAGTCACACAGGGTTTTCTCCGCGATCACCCCACCCCCCTCCGTGGATGTAACATATACACGTAGCCCACAGACGCAAGGCAGATGCCACGAACCCCGATGGGAACTACACCCCACACCACCATGACACCGTGTATCAGATATTTCTCCAACAGCCGTATGAGCACACACCCTTCCCTGTGACATATGGTACACATGCCTACAACGTAGGACACAAAGACTGGCCCCACCACACAAAGCACATGAAGGTGGATTACACAATGAATGGGCCCGTGAACGTGCACATACGCACACAGCCATAGAAAGGATGGGAACACACTTCTGAGGCCTCATGTGGAGCCCCTTAGACAATCCCCCCGGCCCCATTATGGAGTCAAGCTGCTTTTCCCAGGCCAGAGAAGAGGAAGAGAGATTGGATGGCCAGAGACCTGGCCCCTCACCTCCTCCCGAGGGGCGCAGAAGTCTGGCACAGGAATACGGCAGTAGGTAAGGCCGAGGCAGGCCCCCTGGTGCTGGCTGAAGACCTCCTGTGTGGTCAGGCACTTCTGGAACCTGGGAGCGGTAGGACTCTTGGTGTTGGGGACAGATGCACTCAGGTGGGCCTTCAGCTGGGCCTCCAGAGCCTGGACAGGAGCGGAACAGAGGGCAGAAGCCACTGAGACAGGCCAGAGAGGCAGGAGCCTGATGCAGTCATGGGTCAGAACTCAAGAGCCCCAGCCTCCCGTCAGAAGCACACTGCAGAGGCAGAAAAGCCACAGGAGTATGGCGACACGGGAACACAGGAATAGTAGTCCTGGAACAGTCCTTCTAAGCCTCAACTCCTCCATCCATACAGCCCTCTGGCTCTCTCCCTTCACTCCAGTGCCTCTCATGCAGACCATGCAAAAGGCCAGAAACCTTACCTCCAGATGCTCGGGGGCCAGGGCTGGTCCGGGGAGCCACAGGCTGTGTGTGTGACCGTCACACTCCAACACAACCTCCTCCCTCAGGTTGATCCAGACCACCTGCCGCAGCTTCCTCTTGGCGTCAGACAGGTAAGCCAGGACATTGCCTAAGGCCTGGCGGGGAGAAGGGGGGCGAGGAGCCATCAGGGTCAGGGCTCTCCTCTCCCTGCCCCCACGTTTGAACCCCGGGCCTGAGAGCGGACACCTTGGCACTAGGCTGTGCAGTGCCGTAGATAGGCATGCGAGGTACACGCCGGAAGTTGGCTACGTCCATCTCTCTGACGGTGCTGAGCGCATCCAGGGACACAAGATCATCGGCTTCCTGTGGGGAGGAGGACACGAAATTTGAAGCCCAGAGTCACCTGGTGACCATATCCCACCCAGTCTCAGTGGGAAGTATGGGGTTGGGGTGAGGAAGAAACGGTGTTCTACTGGGTACAGGGCATACATGGCCCGACACCTGCAGCCTTACTGATGCCCTGGCAAGGATGTGATGGTGCATAGCCCCCAGAGAGTCTCCATCTCAGATGTCCTACAGTCCAGTCTGACTCTGTGTCAAAGCTCTGGGCTCTGAGACTGAGGAAAAGGTACCAGGACAGCAACCAGAGCATGGCACGTTCTGCTCACACGAGAAACCCACCCCCCTCGCCACCCCCACCCCCACTCCCCCGGGGCAATACTTCCCTAGCTCTACAGGAATCTGGAACTCCGTGGGGCCAGGGGCCAGCCAACCCAGCCCACTCCACAGATACTCAGCTACTCACCAGGGAGCCTTTGGCGATGAGGTCCCCAGGGACCAAGGGCCCCACTGAATTCAGCGCCACCGGCAGACGGTACAACTCAGGATGGGTACACAGCCATCGACTGAAACTGAGGGCAAAGGCCAGGGGGTACTGCAGCCCGAGGCCGAGAGAGACGGGGCATTGAGGAGTGTGGGCCCACCCCGAGTCCTCCCTGCCTAGCCACAGAAAGGGAGCCCCCGAAAGGTATCACTGTGACCCAGGGGAGAATGAGTGGGAGACGGAGGGAACAGGAGTTTTCTACCCTGATGGAGATACCGAGCCTAGGTCTGGGCTGGGAGCAGAGAGAGGAAATGGGGGTGGGGGTAGAAACACTCACGTGGACCCGTTCTTGGCCCCCCCCCAACCTTCCTCAGGGGCCAACACACACACAATCTCCCTCTATTCCCCGTCCCATGGGGTCCCTGTGGCTGGGGTAGGACGGCCGGCGCTCCCTCAGCCCCACCTGCTCATGTAGATAGTAGTTAAACAGGATCAGATAGAAGTACAGCTCCAGGCTCCACAGCGCCCTCTGTTGGACAGCATGCTGACTACCACATTCCTGAGGACGGAGAGGGAAGGAAGAAATAGGGTGTTAAACATGGGACTGCCCCCCTAGCCGTGTCTAGAAGGGTAGAAGAATCCCAGAAGTCATGCCCCCTAGCTCCAAGACAGTTCTGCCAGACTGGAAGTCCTTCCCTGTGTCTATCCCATTTGCCGTGGTTCATGGGTAACATGGAACCTTATAGTGACCACACAACACTGGGCATGGGTGGCTCTAGGGCAGATGCGGCCTCTCTAGGCCAGTTCCTAGCCCTAGGACAGGGACAGGGCGAGGAGACAACAGGACAACTACCCCTCATCATGTTCCATTTCCTCTGTGTTGCATGTTTGTTTGTTTGTTTGTTTGTTGAAACAGGGTTTCTCTATGTAGCCCTGGCTGTCCTGGAACTCACAGAGATCCGCCTGCCTCTGCCTCTCTAGTGCTGGGATTAAAGGTGTGTGCCAACACTACCTGGTTCCTTTCCCTTTCTTGAGGGAGGCCCTCCTTTAATATCCAGGAATACATGCACACACATACATATACACATACACATGAACACACACAGATACATACACACATACACACACGCATACATACATACATACACCACACACCCACACCCACACAGAGGACACCCCAGGGGACTATTACTATCCCTAGATAGCAAATGATAGTATTTCCTCTCCCAACCACAGCCCAGCCTTCTTCAACAAGTGGGGTGTCAGAAAGAGCCCGTGCCCCACCCCCTGACCTTCAAGCCTTACAGTTCTCCAACTAGGTCAGTAACCTAGATGACGAGTGAGATCTGAGCCTATGGGAAAACTGCACCCCACCCCACCCCACCCCCACCCCACCCCACCCCCTGGGACTCTGCACCTCTAGGGGCTGTGCAGCTTTTTCTGTAGAAAGCCAGAGCTTGAGTATGCTAGGTCAGGGGGTGGGGGTGGGGGTGACACAGTCTCAGTCACGCCCTCTCTGGGTTGCCATGTCAACGTGACAGCTCTGCCAGCGACACAGGAGCCAACCACAGGACGGTGCCAGAGAAACAAAGATTCAGCATGAGTCCTGGGCCCTGCTCTGGTGGCCTCCGACCCCTGACCCCTGGTCTAGACGACGGGATAACCCTGGGCCTTGATGCTCCCGCTGCAGATGCAAGAGAGGATGAGGTGTCTCCAGACAAACGCAGTTACAGTATGGGGCCCTGAAGCAGCTCATGTGTCAGCAACTGGGACCTGTCCAGTGACAGCAGCAGGTGACACTCAGCCCTCTTCTAAGTGTTCCATGTGTCTTTCCTCGCCTGACCCCCAACAGCTCTACAGCGACTTATCTTTGAGTGCCCCACTTCACAAAAAGGGCAACGAAGGCCATCTACACAGCAGATGCCCAAGCCCTCATCCCTGGTAACCAGGCAGCTGGGTCGGGAGCCCCCAACTCTGACTCGCCAGGCTCATGCAGGGTGACCTGGTCATGAGTTTAAGTGACAAAAGCCATCAAAAACTCTTCTCAATGACAAAACCCAGGGATTCCCACTAAAACTAGAAGTGCAGGCAGCTACTTGGAGAATCACGCACCTCTGAAGAGAAGCCCATGTGCTCGGGCAGCTGCCGGCACGGGGGTAGCATCGCTTTTCCCGTTTCTCAATTCTGTTTTCCCCACTGTGGAACACAGCTCTCGAGGACTGGGTTTTTTTTTTTTTTTTTTTTTGGTTGGTTGGTTGGTTGGTTGGGTTTTTGTTTTTGTTTTAAGTGTTAAACAAAGTCAAGGTTGTAAGGGCTTTAAGTCTTCGCATGCGCCATACACAGTCAGCATCATCTTCTCCCCAGAGCTCAAGACAGGAGCTGTGAGCCAGCCCAGCCCTGCTCCTGAAAGCTGTGGAATGGACCACGCCTGCCCTTCCCCTGGGAACTCCAGAAGATTCCCTTGCTGAGGTGACACTGTCAGAAGGTGACAGGTTCCTGAAGAGGCAGGGCCAAGCAGACGTGGATCACTGGAGATGTGACTAAACTGCCGGATGCCTCTTCCTGTCCTTTTGTCCTCTGTCCATTACATCAGACATGCCACCCCAAAACACATGCCCACAACAGCGTTGCCCAGGAGAACAGTGCCAAAGAACCAGAGGGACTTCCAGTGGGACGTGTGGGCGTGAGGAACAGGACTCCCCTCTCCTTCTTCCCTCTCTCCCTCTCCCTTCCCTCCCTGCTGTCCTGAATCACACCAAGCATCCAGGCTGCCCCCAGACCCCACAGTTCCCCTGCCTCGGCAGCTGCCTGGGGTTTACAAGCCTGGATCGCCCCTGGCAAGCCTTTCCCTTTTTACAAGCTGATCCTCACGCTCTTAGGTGTCCCTTTAACCTAACTTGAAGCTGACTAATGGGAGGTTCTGGGAAACGTGGGAGTCTAGAGGTCTCAGCAGGCAGCCTCTGTCCGTCCTGTTTATTCTGCTCAGAAAAAAATAAACTTCCCTCTTCCTCATCCTTCCCGTGGCTCCCTGAGGCGGCTCCAGCTGCCCACTCCCCATCCCCCACCCCACCCCCTCCAGACACTACTGTACTGACAGAGAAGCAATGGGGCTGGAAAAACAGCAGTCCTCAGCAGATGCCTGCATGCTCCCCCACCCCCAGCCCACCCCCAGCCTCACCTGTCCCCGGCTGTCTGGCCTGAAGCCTTCCAGCTTCCTCTGGTTTTTTAGGACCTCGTCCTTCAGGTCATGCAACTCTGCACAGGCAATGATGGCTCGATCCACCTAGGACCATGACAGGGGGACAGAGAAGAGGATGTTCAGAGAGAAGAGGCGTGGAGAGAAAGAACCGTAACACACACACACACACACACACACACACACACGTAACAGGAGCAACCGCCCATCCCAACCCTTGATGTCCTGACCCCCTTACTCACCTCCTCCACCATCTTCTTCCCCTGGGGCACCTTACAGATGAAGCCCTGGATCACTTGAAACTGCTCCATGGGCAGGGGTTTGGCCAACAGGGAGGCTGCCCTGATAAGGCGAGAATCGGGAGTGTAATCAGGGACCCTCAGAGACCCGCTACACAGCCCGAGGCCACCCACAGCCACTGGGAGGCATCAGATTACTTCTGAATTCTATTGGGGGAATGGAGACCCAGAAGGGTCCAGTGGCCTCTCTCCTGCACACCAAACCAATCTGTGGCAAATGATGCAAAGATGCTCCGTCCTCTGGATGTGGTCCCGTCACCCCAGAGGCAGCTTCACCCTCTCCACTTCCTATGTCCTTCCAACCCCTCGGCTGGGGGGGAACCCCGGCCACTCACTCTAGCTGGGAGGTGGTCCTACTGCAGTGGAACAGGACGAGGGTACCCAGGACCATGCCTAGGTTGGTCCTGCCCACACCTGTCTGGCAGCTGAACAGGAGGGCAGGGAGAGGCTCGTGGTTATCTCTGAGTGGCAGAAGGCTGGGGGTCTCCTGCAGAAGGGAACATGAAAGACTATCAGACAACAGTGTATGGGAAAACCCTGCAGTTGAGGCCCTCAGTCAAGCTCACAACATCTGCTAGCTGGGGTCAGACAAACAGCAGCCTCTGATGTCCCGGCTCACAGCTGGATCTGACCCATCCATTCCCACCCAGGGCAGGAACCCAGGGGAACTCAGAGAACAAGCCAGGAACAGCATGGGGTCGGAGTAGAAGCTACTCAGAGGGTCTCAGGTCCTACAATGAACTGACCCCCCCCCCCACATTATAAATACAGATTAAAGCACTATCCCAAAATGGGTTGGGACAGAAAGCCGCCCTCCCCCTCCCCCTGCCCCCTCCAAGACCCAGTAAATATCAGCAAGCAGATCTCTGGGGCAGGAATCTCCAGTCTGACTTAAGAAGGAAGGAGAGAGCTAGAGAAGGAACAGTTTCCTACACCACACAGCGAGCGTGCGGCCAAGCCATGGCCAGAATAGGGTGCCCCAGGCATTAGTGCTGGACTCTGGCCTGACAGAATTGCAGCTTGTGTACCCATGTGCACAGAGGCACACACAGAAACACTGCAGAAGAATGCATATATGCACATAAGGACATAGACACAACCCCCACACCCCAACATACTGGACCCCATATAAAGCATGGATGGAACTTTCCACAGATGGCCAGAGGCCACACCCACCCTGAGCATCTCCATGGAGATAAACCACCAGCACCTCTTCCTACCCACCACTCCCAGAGCCCGCCTCAGTCCCACTTACCCGAAGAACGCTTACAAAGGCATCAAACTGGGCTTCCAGGGGGGCCCCTTGCTCTGGCAAGGGGAGACGGTGGTATCTGCCGAGACAAGAAGGCAGCCCGTGAGTCGGGCAACAACCCTGAGAAGCATGCTCAAGGCCTCATTCCCAAGCACAGGCCTGATGTGTAGATGGGGAAACTGAGGTAGCAGCTGGAGAGCCAGCCCAGAGAGGACATGAGCTCCGGGTACCTGTAGGTGGGCTGCAGGAAGAGCGGCCGCTTAAACACCTCCTCGGTCACACGCACGCCATCCTCACCTCGGATGGCCACCGCGTGCGGCTCCCCGCGCAAGTCCTCTGTGTTGTGGTACACATAGTACATGTTCTCTCTCAATTGGGCAAAGTCATGGATCTAGAGGGAGAAGCGGGGGTTAGAGGCATATGACCTGAATTTCCAAGGCCTCCCTTATTGTCCCTGACCAGCTCTGGTGAGCCTGCTACCCAGAGGCTACGAATTGTACACTTCTTTTCCTCTGAGAGGGAACGACAAGTCCAGAGGTTCTCTGCCCTACCTACAGGCATCAGACTTCAGAGCGGCCAGACATACATGGGCCAACCAGGACCGCAATGACGGGCAGCGGGAGGGCTCTACCCAGTGATCAGCAGAAATACACTAAGGCCCTGAATGCCAGGACAGGGTGAGGCTCGGCCAGGTGAAGCAGAAGTGAGAGAGGTAGAGAGAGGCTGGTCCCCAGCAAGGCCTGGACCTTCCCTTATGCATCTGTGTCTGAAGCACTGTAACCCAGAATTCCATTCACACAGCTCTGTGGCAAGTCGCTGTCTCAGAGCCCCCACCAAGCCTCTGTGTCACGCAGGAGAGAAGAGGAAGCCCCAGAATCTCAGAAACAGGTCCAGCACACTTGACTCCTCAGGGCCCCACTTGACAAGTGAGTAGCCAAACTTCAGTCATGGATCTCTGTAATGGCTTGTATAGGCTCGGCCCAGGGAGTGGCAATGTTAGAAAGGGTGGCCTTGTTGGAGTAGGTGTACCACGGTGGGTGAGGACTTCAAGACCCTCATCCTAGCAACCTGGGGGCCGGTTTTCTCCTAGCAGCCTTCAGATGAAGATGTAGAACTCTCAGCTCCTCCTGCACCATGCCTGCCTGGATGCTGCCATGCCCCCTCCTTGATGATAATGAACCTCTGAATCCCTAAGCCAGCCCCAATTACTATTGTCCTTTATAAGACTTGCATTGGTCATGGTGTCTGTTCACAGCAGTAAGACCCTAACTAAGACATGGTGGTTTGGCTGAGAATGAATGGCCTCTGTAGACTCACACTTGGCCATAGGGAGTGGCCTTGGAGGAAGTATGTCACTGTGGGGACCGGCTTTGAGGTCACATATGCTCAAGCTATGCCCACCCCGTGTGGCACACACTCTCCTGCTTGCTGTCTGCAGATGAAGAAAAATGTAGAACTCTCAGCTCCTTCTCCAGCACCATGTCAGCCTGAATGCTGCCTTGCTTCCCACCATGATGATGATGGACTGAATCTCTGAAACTGTAAGCCAGCCCCAGTGAAATGTCCTTTTTAAGACTTGTCATGATCATGATGTCTCCTCACAGCAACAGAAACCCTAACTAAGACAGTCTCCTAGGTCTCTTCTCAGCCCTCCCTTAACCAGGACTGGGGAGTGAAGGAGCAGCAGCATGGGAAAGGGACAAAAAGAGGTTGGCTGGGATGGAGGGATCTCTCACCCCCGCAGGGCACTAAAGCTAGGGAGTGTGAGCCGGAGAGGGCTGAGTAGCTCCCACCCCCAGACCGGTTTCAGGGGCATGCCTAGAGAACTGGGCTGCAGGCTGGAGTCGCAGCTCAGCTATCCAAGGCCAGCTAGGGGGAGGTGCTCTCATTCAGTCACCACTCGAAGGCCCTCACCTCTTTCCGGATGGCCAGCTCCAGATTTTCAGCCTTGACCCCCGGCCCAGGGTCCCTGAGGTTCTCATGAAGGGTCTCCTTGTCTCGAGGTGTGTAAGACACAAAGTCCTCCTCCGTGTGCAAGAACACCACAGGCTCCTCCCGCACGCAGAAGATGATGCACTCCTGGCAAAAAGAAGCCATTACCCCTGGCCTGCACAGACGCCCGTCTCCTGTCCAACCTCTGACCCTTTAGATAGTTCTTCTGACATCTACGGTGAGGAGGCATCTTTCCATTCGCCTCTCAGGGTGACTATCTTCACAAGTACTATACTAACATGTGTATTAACAAGTATTAGCATGTCAGTAGGTCTGTCTTTTCTCTCTGGTGGACTACACATCACCCAGGCAGAATCATTCGGTCTGGGCCCACAATACCTAGCACAGAGTCCTGGCTAAATCAGTTGCCAGATACAAAGACCAGCTAAAGAAAGACTGAGCTAGGCCATCACGTGACAGTCTCTGGAGTTGGGAAGTAGCTCACTCGTCACCTCTCAGTCCCTCTGAGGCTCTCAAGAATGGGGTATACCAGAGGCTTTAGACCTTGGGCAGCTCCCAACAAGACAATGCAATACGCACTCTCCAGTTTCTGTTCTGAAGTTCTAGGCCTCTCCCAGGCCACACTCCCCCTCCCCAGCCCAAAGTGAGCCACCCCAGGGCCTCAGAGTCACCTCTTGCCCTGAAAGGCCAGCCTCCTCGGGAAGCTCACCTTGATTCCATCTGTCTGGAGTTTCTGCAGGACCCTCCTGAACCCCAAGAGGCTGGGCTGTCCCATGCCAAACACAGGGAGGCCGCCCCGCACCTGCCGGAAGTTGGGGGCCCCACAGCTCTCCAAGGTGCCCAGTATGTCCATCTTCTCCGTGATGTCACGCACCAGGAAATAGCGACCCTGAGAGAGAGAACCACAGCAGATCAATCAGGAACTCAAGGGTTTCTCCTCCGACAGAACTATGTCCTGGGCTCTAGGGAGCAGGGAGGCAGGAACGGAGGCAGGGCTGGAGACACAGTCCCGCCCTCAACTTGGCCTGTAGGCTCATGGAACTATGACGGGCAACAGTGTTTGGTTCAGGAGAACTAGAGAAAGCTGGGGCCAGCCAGGCCATGAAGAGAGAAGATATTGGAGTTGAAGCCAAAGCTAGGTAGGCTCTTGGAGAGAAGGTCATGTCTAGATTGAGATAGATAGAAGATAATTAGGCAAGCTCCTTAGCCCCACCTGTAGGGGGTTGATCTGGCACTGCTTGGATTCAAATGCTAAATTCTGTACCCCCAAATCCGATTGCTCCAAGGTGGAGCAGATCCTCGCCCAGCCTGTTATGTAAACCTTGCTCCCCAAGTTAATGGGTCAATAAAGGGCAATAGACAGAGGCAGGTGAGTCGGCTGGGACTCACAGGTAGAGAAAGAGAAGAAAAGACGGGGGTCAGAGAGGAGGAAGCCGTCAGCATGTGGTCAGGAGAAAAGGCAACAGGGACACGTGGCTGGGATGGAAGTTAGAGCAGCTCCAAACCTGCCCAATCTAGGCTTACCGCTGGTAGATAAAACACCTGGATTGTGTGTCTTTTATACGAGCTCTCTAGAACGTATCATTCCTTTTATACCCACTAGTCCCAAGGACTCCAGACTTGGGTGAAATGACACACAGTGACCACAGGGGGTTGGGGATCAGAATACTGGCTGGTCAAGAGTTCATTCCTGGGCAAACCAGAATCCCCTGGTAATCAATCCTGTGGGACCCTTGTCTGACAGACAAGGAGTGAGACCTGTACTCCCAAAGAAGCCAGAAATCCCCACAATGACTGTCACACGGTCAGTCAGTCACCAAAGCCTCGTCACTGTTGCATGGCCCTCACCACTGTTCATGGGACAACAGTAGCAACCAGCAGGTGTGTGAACTTTTTACCCCCTAGGAGACATGAGGGGGTGCAGGGGGAAGGGACAAAAAGCAGCTAAGCCAAATAAAGTCCTTTCAAAACTCTAAAATCTGGGAGTTTGACACTTTTCAGAGTCTAAAACATCAATTCTCAACCTGTGGGTCACAACCCCTTTGTCAAATCTCTATCTCCAAATAGATTTATATTACAGTTCATAACCACAGCAAAATTATGGTTATAAAGTAACAACAAAAATAATTTTATGATGGCGGGGGAGCAGGGGGCGGTCACCATGACATGAGGAACTGTCGTAAAGGATTGCAGCATTGGGAAGGTTGAGAACCACTGCTCTTAAAGAGACGGAGAATAATAGACAGGGCAGGGATGGCAAGCAAGAGCTAGAATCTGGGGTCAGGACCCCTAAAGGAGAGAGGAGCATGGAATATATTGGGCCTGGCTCCTGCTGACACATATATCATGGTGGCCCAGCTTCTGCATCCCTGAGACCCATTTTTCAGTCTAACTCAATTTTCACATCTATCTGCAAACCTTTCCTGCAAAGAGTTGAAAGCAAACATATCCTGCTTTGTTGGGCAGGTCACACAGGTTCTGTTACAGCCTGGCGGTTATGCCATGGAAGCACTAGGTATCAGCAGGTGATGTCCAAGTGGAAGCACCTAACAGTGAACCAATAAAACTTTATTTATATCAACAGGTGGTCGGCCAGATCTGACCTGCAGGGTGCAGTAAGCTGGTGCCTCAACTGGATGACCTGTACGGTCCTTTCCCACCTCACACACTCTGGAACCCAAGGGTGGTTAAGAAGAACTGAAGGGCTGGGGCAAGGCTCAGAAGTACTTATTTGCCTAGAACCACATCAGTGAGGGACTGGGGACATGGCTCAGTGTAGAATGCTTGCCTAACATATGAAAAATGCCCTGCGATCCAAAGAAGGACTGAGAGACAAAGATAGAATGGGAGAAGATGGAAGTGGAAGAGAGGCAGAGAAGTGTGGGGTGGGGTGGGGGTAGGGGTGCCCTCACCTGCACCAGGTAGTGCTCGGGGGTGGCATCTGATAGCCGGCCCATCCTGTAATGGGCCTTGAGCAGCTCATCATGGATCTGGAACTCCTCCTTGCAGTTGTACCTGCATAGTAAAAGCTGGAGTCAGACAACCTCTGTTGGTCCCTTACAGTGTCACCAGAACACAACAGCAAAGCCACCTCACCCTAACCCATGTAGCTGCCCTTTTATCTTCATACCCAGAACACCAGAGCTGACACTGAGACCTGGGCTATTCCACTGCAAACTACATTTCTCATCGAACTTGCTGCTAACGCATTTCTCAGCCTCCCTTGCAGCTAAACATATTTCCCAGCTTCTCTTGCAGCTAGCACATTTCTCAGCCTCCCATGCAACTAGCAGTAATCCTGTTACTATGTTCTAGCCAATGATATGAGAGGGAGTAAAGAGAGACAAATTCTGGGCCACTCCTAAAAGGAAACTCTTCTAGTCTGTCTTTTGCCTTCCCCTGCCCCTGGAAAAAGTACAATAGCCATCCCAAAAGACACATGCTGATGGAATTGAGGCAAGATACTAAGGGAGCCTGGATGGTCACGCCTACCGTGCCAGCCTAGACACTCAAACTAGAGGTGAATATCTGTCTCGATTCAAGCATTCTATATAGGCAATACTTTGTTATGGTGGTCTAACTCAAAGTCTTATTGAGATGCCAGTGGATGGCCCACCCCTCAGGCTGTGACTGGAACAGCCCCCACACTTCCAATTCCAGAGTCCAGTGCAGTTCATCCCACAAGATGTGAAGGGTGTGTCCCTACTCTGGCTGTTAACAGGTTTTCCAATTCCTGGGACCTTACTATTACCACAATAGGCCTGACCACACACCAGCTGTTTAAACAAGCCCATGGTGGTTTCTGTAGACAGAAAGTCAGGTAAGGCACAATCACTGAAGCAGGATACTATGTACTCAGACACAAAGCCACACTGCCGCTGTACCATGCATGAAGCCCGCCTGCTGCAACTCAGGCACCATACAGAACAGCTGCCAATAGGAAAGCAGTTAGCTCAGTAGGTGGGGTGAAGGAAGGCTGCACAGGCCAGGGCAAGGCTCCTGCTGACACATCATGGTGGCCCACCCTGGGTCCCTGAAACCCACTGTCCTGTCTAGCTCAGTTTTCAGATCTATTTGCCATGATCAGGCCTCTGCTAACCTTTCCTGCAAGGGACTGAAAGCAAACATGTCCTGCTTCGTAAGAAGGCCATGCAGGCTTTGTGACAGCCTGGCAATTCTGCCATTGAAGCATTCGGTAACAGCAGGTGATATAAAATCTTACTACCTCCTAAGTGCTGGGATTAAAATTATGTGCTATGGGCTGGTGAGATGGCTCAGTGGGTAAGAGCACCTGACTGCTCTTTAGAAGGTCCGGAGTTCAAATCCCAGCAACCACATGGTGGCTCATAACCATCCGTAACAAGATCTGACGCCCTCTTCTGGAGTGTCTGAAGACAGCTACAGTGTACTTACATATAATAAATAAATAAATTTTTTAAAAAAAAAAAAAAAAAAAAAAGTATGTGCCACAACCAGGCGTGGTAGCACACAGGTTTAATCCCAGCACTCGCGATGTAGAGGCAGGCAGATTTCTGAGTTCGAGGTCAGCCTGATCTACAAAGTGAGTTCCAGGATAGCCAGAGCTATACAGAGAAACCCTGTCTAGAAAAGCCAAAAAAAAAAAAAAAAAAGTGCCACCACACCAGTGACCCAGCAACCCAGACTGACTTCCAATGTCTGTCAAGTCCCTTTTGCAGGACACTGCTCTTCTGCCTTTATCCCAAGCACAGTAATCTATGGTAATTACTGCTATCCTGCCAAGTCCTAGGGCTAGCAGCCTGATGGATCACCCCACCTGCAGGCCCATCTCCCAGGTTTCTGCCAAACGTCCTGTTTGGAGCATATTCTTCTTCCTGCATTCCCAAAAGGCCCAGAGTTAAGAACGAGACTCCAGCTCCCCAGGAGGCAGACCCGGGATCCCTCCCTTCTCCCGTCTCTAACTCTCAGAAGCACCCATTCCTTCACCCACACATAGATCATCCCCCTGGCCCTCCTGGATGCTTAGGTGTCCAGGTGGCTGAAAGCATGCTATCAAAAACAAGCCTCTGCCTCCAACCTCCCTAAAGGTTGGTTCCTAAAGGCCCCAACTGGAGCATGGAGGAGGAACTCCCAGCTCTCCAGCCTGAAATAATCAACTACGAAGCATCGTGATGCACACCTTTAATCCCAGCACTCGGGAGGCAGAAACAGGTGGATCTCTGTGACAGCCTGGTCTATATGGCAAGTCCTAGGCCAGCTAAGGCTACCCACCACACATGGGTAGGCAATATGGGCCCAGAGACTCGACCCAGCCCTGCTACCTGTTTGCTGTGTATGGTCGTTTGAATATGCTTGGTCCATGAGAAGTGGCACTATTAGGAGGCGTGGCCTTGTTGGAGGAAGTGTGTCACTGTGGGGGTGAGGTCTACCCAGTTCGGAAGAGAGCCTCCTCCTGGCTACCTTTGGATCAAGATGAAGAACTCTCAGCGCCTCCAGCACCATGTCTACCTGGATGCTGCCACACTTCCCATCATGATGATAATGGACTGAACCTCAGAACCTGTAAGCCAGCCTCAATGAAATGTCTTTTTTAAGAGTTGCCTTGATCCTAGTGTCTCTTCACAGCAATGGAAACTTTACTAAGAACTAAGACACGGTGTGATTGCAGAAATACTGCTTAAACTCTCTGGGTGAGGCTGGGGAAAGTGAGGGTTAATCTACAAAACTGGAGGCTGTCTGTAAACAGTAAGTGCCTGCAGGTTCCCCCACAAAGGCCGCTTCTTCCAGGAACACGATCACGTGTCCTCGGATACTCACGTGATCACAACAGGGGCCACCTTGTTGGGGATGATGGACTTGGCCTTGTTGTTGTGTAAACGTGTGGCACGGAAGGACTGCACGCCACCAAGAGAGTGCTGGCTGTCCATGCTGCTGCTGCTGCCGCCCTGCAGGCCCTCCAAGGACGTGCCAGCCGAGACTGTCTGCTGTGCTGTGCTTGCCGTTGTACCCATAGTCTGCCAGGGGCCTCAGGACCCCAGACCTGCAGGTAAGAGGACACACACAGTTCAGAGGGACAGAAAAAAAAGCCAAAGCGGGAGGCCCCTGGCCACCCCGGAAGAAGCAATTTCCACGATGGCTGTAGACTCTTAGGGCACCTGCCTTTATGCCTTGCCCTGCTGACACCGTGGGAGAAACACAGAAACACAGGGACCAGCTCCAGAGCAGCCAGGTTCAATGCCTAGCACCCTCATGGCAGCTCATAAATATTTAACTGTTTAACTAGGGGACCCGGTGCCCTCTTCTGGCCTCAATTGGTACTACAGGCACATGTAGCACATAAGACAATCAGGCAAGCAAATTACCCATAGACAGAAAAATAAATAAAAATTAAAAAAAAAAAAAAAAAAGGAAGAAGGGCTGAGGGACAGACGTGCAGCTTAGCCAGAGAGCATTTATAATTGGGTAACACGGGATACAGTCAGGAAGGGTCAGCCACCCACAGAGGTCATGGTGGTTCAGAACCTCCAGGCTCAGAATGGGAGACGAAGCTGGGTAGAGAGGGCTTGGATGGGAATGGGCTACAGGGCCCACGTGTGCCCCTTGCACCTACCCGAGAGGCCCTGGTCATCTCTTCTGCATCATTCCGCTAAAGCAGACACACGGGAAACCACTCTACCCATGACTTTCCTAAAATGAAGCCAGAGACATCCAAACTAGGCGAGCCTCCGTCGGCTGAAACGTTCAAAGAAAACAGCTGCCACAGAAAGCAAGAGCAACATCTGCTCAGCATCGTGAGCCTTCGGGAGATGGGGAGGCGCCTCCTCACCCAGAGAACCCCGGGCATCCTGGATTTGAAGGAAACAGGTCTCGCCAGGCTGAGGTTAAAGTTAAAGCCTGTTTACAGCAAGCAAAGGAATCTAGCCGGGAGATGGTGGAAGAGCTGGAGGGTGATGGTCTTGCTTGAGCTTGAGTCTGCTAAGAACAAGGCTGGGTGTCCCACATGGAGAGTAGCAGACATGGCAGAGAGGATCATGGGAGTGTCTAGGAACTCAGAGGCCACAGGCCTCACACATGGCACAGATATGATTATTATTGGGGTGGGAGGACAAATTCTGATAGCACCCCACACTCCTTTACCCTTGAGAGATAGCCCACTATGTAGCCCTTCTAAAACATGGCAACTCTCCCAGCTGCCAATCATGGATAAATGGGTCCTGTCTGCTCCTGACCACCCACTCACGCGCCTCACCCCACACCCCCTTCTTCTCATCACTGCAGTGGCACCCAGAGATGTGCGTGTAGTGCGGTCGAGACAGCCTGCGGTCCCCAGACCTGACTCAGAGCTCACTGCACTCAAGTAGACTCTCCCACGCCTCCCAACACCAAATACAGAGGCACCACCCCCAGAGCTGTCTCCTGACCTGGGCACTAAGAGAGAAACTGATCATCTTCTGTGCCCTTCTAGAACCTTCTCCAACCACTGACCATACAGAAACACAGAAAGCCTGGCCATCCTTGAACACTCCCAGGAGCCTCTGGTGAACTGCCCGCACCGAGCCTCTGCAGAAGAACACTTCTTCCTGGTTCTTGATACACTGCGTGATTCTCCCACTCCTCGGAGATACAAAGAATGAACCTTTGACATTCCCAGATAGGAAAGCAGGTGGCCCACAAAATGGCCCTTCTCAGTGGACCCCAGCAGAGGGCCCGACGGGAGCGCACTCTCTCCTCTCCAGCTGCCACGTGCGCGGCACCAGCATTTCCCAGGCCTCCTCCCAGAAACCTGGGCCAAAAGAATGTGGATAAAAACAGCTCCAAGAAAGGGACAACGGGCATGCGTTCACAGCCGGCCGGCTGGCCACAGCTGCCACAGGCCAAGCCCAGGCTCATTCCCACAGCTAAGCTCCACCCCACCCACCCTTGGCGTCTATTCCACCTTTCCTTGGGCTCTCAGACAAAGACCAGCACCAATTGGTGGGTCGCAAGGGCAGCCAACAGACAATACAGATGTGCACAGCTGGCAGTACAAGCAGCTGGGGTAGGCAGCATCCTTTGAAAACTGAATGGGCCTTGAAAAGGGAGGAAGCCCAGGGCCCTCAGCAGCAGCCCTCATCCAAAATCCCCTCTCCACCCGACCAGAGTACGCCCTGCGACTTGGGAGTGGTCGGTCCTCCCGTGACAGCTGGAAGCCACAGACAGCTTCCTCCTTGGGGTTCCTATTACACAAGAGAGTCTGCAGGTTGCTAAGGCTGGTGGTACTGGTAATTATACCTCTGTTGATCACAGCAGTCAGCCCAGTAGTGGGGCTGTGGATGGGCTCCTGAGGTTCTAATGGGACATAATGGAGGTGGACCTGAGTGTGGACATGAAACACGGCTGTTTAGGCAGACCATTAGCCTAGGTATGTAAACAACCTGCTGTAAACAATACACAGCCTGGAGAGGGTGGCATATGCCAGGCGTAGCACTCAGGAGGCAGAGACAGGTTGAACTCTCAATGAGTTCAAAGCCAGCCTGGTCTACACAGAGTTCCAGGACAGCCAGGGCCGATACAGAAAAACCCTGTCTCAAAACACAGAACAAGACAGGATAACAGAACACTTGAGGACTCAACTGGCAAAGGGAAAGGTTTATTCTGGTCTACAGACTCATTCAATGGAGGGTGGGCGCCATTGCTTCGGGGCCATCGGAAGAGCAGAAACTCCAGAATGGTGGCGGGGCGCGCCAGTGTGTGGTTCTCCATGCAGCTGAGAACTTGTCGTGAAGTTTATACACGAGAAAGAACTGCTTATAGATAGGCCAGAGAAGGGCTGGAGAGATGGCTCAGCGGGTAAGACTGCTCTTCCAGAGGTCCCGAGTACAATTCCCAGCAACCACATGGTGGCTCACAACCATCTATAATGGGATCCGATGGCCTCTTCTAGTGTGTCTGAAGACAGATAAAGTGTTGCTATATACATACAATAATTTATGAGTAAGAGGACTCGTACACCTCCAACAAGCGCTTGAGGTGACCGTACTCATTCTTCTTCAATGACACATTTTTCCCAGGCTTTCACCCAGCTGGTCAAGTAAAGCCCTGTGGTGACTTCAAAATAAAAAGTTCTGTAGTTTTGTTTGTTTGTTTATTTGATGTTTGTTTATTGTTCTGTAGCTCTGGCTGGCCCCAGGAACTCATTATGGAGTCCAGGCGAACCCATGGGAACCTTAGCCCCCTCTCTCCACATCAAGTCCTAGGATGATAATCACAAGCCACTCCAAGCCCAGAAGTCCTGAAGTTTCTTACGAAGGTAACCACATGACTGTCACATGACTCAGCACTTCCACTTCAAAGGCTCTACCAGAGAACAAGTCTGAGGTGCTCCTGTATAGCCTCAGGAGCCTTAGGGCTCAGGGTCAGTGTCTGAGACCAACTTCACTAATGACCATCAACTAACAAAGGAACAAAACACTACAGATCTATGTTGTGCACTCAGCAACGGCAGCATAGCCGAGTCACAAACATCGTAAGAAGAGAAATGAGCCAGGTCCCAAAGGCCAGCTCTTGATACCTCATGGCAGCACGTGGCCATCTAGAAAAGGCAAGAACAGGATCTTAAAGAAAGTCGGCTGTATGGGGCCGGGGAGCTGCACAGAGCCTCAAGGGCACCTTGGAGGACAGAGCTGTCCTGGCTTGCCCAGAACAGCAGCTGGGTAGCAAAGGAAACCGAGCTTTCAAGATCAGTGAGCGCCATGCACCTAGCACCTGCAGCCAGGGGCCAACAAGCCAGCCCTGTCCTCCACAAGGTGGGAGGAAGTGCTCCTACTACAACACACAGCCCACCTTCTACCCAACAGATGCCCAGCTCCTGCAGGAAGCCCCCCTCCTAATTCCCACAGCACCATAAAAGTTGCTTCTCACTGCTCCCGGCAGGAGTCGCCACACAGCTTTCCCAAGTCTGGACCAGCTGCTTGCTTCGAAGAAGGAACAGAAGACCAGACTGACCCCAAAAGGAACCAGCTCCTAATCATCAGGGCAGAGTCTCTCCATCACTGCCCACCCTGCCAGGTGGGTCACTGTCCTGGCCAAGGCTGGCGCTCAGCAATGAGCAGACACAAACCCTGAGATCTCACAACAGCACCGAGGGCCGGCTGTTCACCCACACTGAACACGGTTCCTTCAGGAATGGCTTCCTTTTTTCAAAGAACTGTTTATTTGTTTCATGTATGTGAGTACACTGTCGCTGTCTTCAGAGCACCAGAAGAGGGCATCAGATCGCATTACAGATGGTTGTGAGCCACCAACTCACAACCTGGGAATTGAACTCAGGACCTCTGGAAGAGCAGTCAGTGCTCTTAACGGCTGAGCCATCTCTCCAGCCCCAACTTTCTTTCTTTTTTCTTTTTTTTTTTTTTTTAAGTTTAATGACAGTACGAATTTCAAGGCTGCGTACAGGTCAAGGCGCCTCCTCTACTACACCAGTTCTTGCAGCTCTGCGTCCCTCTGGGACCATCCCCCCCTGCGGAAGGTCACTGCCACAGTCCTGTGAACATTCCAGCCACCAGCAAGGAAGTCTAGGTGCTTTCCAGGACAACAATGGAGGGACTCCCCAGGTGACTCAGCTTAGCAAGGGCGGGTCCTGCCCATCCTGCACCTGGGTTGGTCACTTGTGTCCCTTGAATTCCCTTCCCCCGACCTCTTCCTCTTTAAAACCAGGACTGCATCCATCAGAAACTAAATGAAACCTCCGGAGGGTTGGGAAGGAGAGAGCCCCGTCACTACCTCCCAACTCTTGTCTTTTTGTTTTGTGTGTTTATGGATCTTGAGGTTGAGCCTAGAGCCTGTGAAAGCTTACGTTCCAACCCCAGCACTGCATAAAACAGGCATGGTGGGACACACCTGAAAACCCAAACCATGGTTGGTGGAGGCAAAAGGATCTAATGTTCACCGTCAGGGGATAGAGAACGCGCACCCAGTAGTTAAGAGCACTTGCTGTTCTTACTGAGGACCCAGGGTCAGTTCCCGGCACACACATGGTAGCTCACAACCATCTGCGACTAGTTTCAAAGGATTTACCAGCCTCTTCTTTTTTGAAAAAAAAAAAAAATGTTTGTTTGTTTGTTCGTTCGTTCATTCATTTATTTATTTATTACATGTATGTGAGCACACTGTCACTGTCTTCAGACACACGAGGAGAGGGCATGAGACCCCATTACAGAGCCACCATGTGGTTGCTGGGAACTGAACTCAGGACGTCTGGAAGAGCAGTAGGTGCTCTTAACCACTGAGCCATCACTCCAGTCCCTTTACAGCTTCCTCTGACCTCTGGGGGTGGAGGTGGGGGGCATGCATGCATGCAAGCAAAATACATACAACTAAATAAATAAATCTAAAAAAGAAAAACAAACCCTTTTAAGTTCACGGTCAGCTAGAGAGAGGCGTTCCTTCTTGGCCTGGGGCATGAGAGCATGGGGCTTGCTAGTCCTCAAAAGCAAGACCGGCCAAGACTGACCTACTTGGGAAACATCCCTGGGAGACCCAGAATACCCTAAGGCTCCCGCCAAGGTTTATGGCCTACATCACCCTTAAGTTCAATCAAATAGTCCATAGTTGGGGCCAATGAGATGACTCAGTGGATAAAGGTACCTGCTGCCAGGCCTGAGGACCAGAGTCTGAGTCCAAAATCCACACAGAAGAGAACCTACTTATAATTATCCTTCGGATGCCACAGGAATCACAGGTATGCTATCTGTGTGCCCTGGTTCCACCTCTCTCTCTCTCTCTCTCTCTCTCTCTCTCTCTCTCTCTCTCTCTCTCTCTCTCTCTCTCTCTCTCTCTCTCTCTCTCTCACTCTCTCTCTGATAAATAAACAATATTTTTAAATTACTTTAAAATGCCAGAATGACTTACTCCCCCAGGAAGGGCAGGCATGACTACCAAAGCATACCTCGCTAGCCAGGACCCAGATTTTTACTGTACATACTTGGGCCATGTGACTAAGTTCTAGCTAACAGGACGTAAGCTAACATGTGGACTTCCAGCATCCTTCCCTATGACAGCTTTTCCTCCTTTCTCCCCATTCTGTGCCCTGGAACCCATACAAGAGCAGACATGTTGCGGTCATGATGGGTGAAGTCGCAACTTAGGAGCCGTGGACCATCCAAGTTCCCGAGGGAAACCATGAAATGGGGCCAGCACGGCAGGTCCGATCAAAAGCCCTGAGCTTGAATAGCCGCAGAGAAATAAACTTCCATCTTGTGTAAACTCCTGCTATTTGCCTTTTCCTAGGACTTACAGACCAATCTAATCCTGACTAATGCGTCCTGTTATTTTTAGGCTAGACCCTCAGTGACCGCAGACCATATGGTCCCAGGAATGAAAGTTCTCCTCTCTTGCACAGCAATGCCAACCTTCCCTGCTGGCGGACGGGCTGTACTGTAGACGGGAGTCCGTTCTCAGGGGATGGGGGAGGGGGGGAAGGAGTCACAACACTGGGTGGTCACTCAACACATGACCTGTCGCACACCAGGGTCTTGGGAGCCACGGAGGAGACAGACGAGAACTTACCATGAGACCACCTCTGCCTCCAGCTGCAGGTTCTAAGAAGTTCTCTGACCCAGGCATCCCTTTCCCCACTGCAGAACCTGGCCTCTGATGTTCCCGAAGGCAAAGAAGCTCAGAGAGTGAGTGTCCCTCTGTCCCTCGGGAGCCCTTGTAAGCCCTGAGAGTCCCCTCAAGGTGAGAAGCAGTCATGGGGGGGGAGAGGCCCCAAGGCAAGCGGAGCTGCTCCATGCAGAGCTAGTGGGCAGTACAGATTCCCAGAGGAGCCAGTGACTGCAGAGCAGCAGCTGTCCCCTTGGCTTCTGTCCTCCGCAGCCCCCACGAGTCCTAACAAACATGCTGGAGACCTCAGCAAGCAGGGCGAAGACAGCCTAGATTCTTTACGGGTTAATAGAAACCTAGACTCTCTTGCCCCATGAGGACACCATCTGCCCACATTCCTGAGGGCTACCCGGGCCTCAGAAGGCCAGCGGCAACTTACATAAGCGGTCAAGCTCCACTTGCGATTCCAGCCACGCTGCAGGGACCTGAACCCCACAGCCTCTAACCTAAACTCCCGTGTCTAGCACTGAAATCTCCTCTTCCGGGGCTAGGGAAGCGGCCAGTGTTCACCTAGCACACCGCAGCCCTGGGTTCCATCTTCAGCACTACACAGAGCAGTGCGGCAGTGCACATCTGGAATCCCAACATTTAGGAGGAACATCTGGAGTTCAGGGTGATCCTCGCTACAAAGCTAGCTTGAGCTACATAAGACCGTCTCAAAAAAAAATTCAAATAGGGCTAGTGAGATGGCTCAGCGGGTAAGAGCACCCGATTGCTCTTCCGAAGGTCCAGAGTTCAAATCCCAGCAACCACATGGTGGCTCATAACCATCCATAACAAGATCTGACTCCCTCTTCTGGAGTGTCTGGAGATAGTTACAGTGTACTTACATGTAATAAATAAATAAATCTTTTTTTAAAAAAAGAAAGAAAGAAAGAAAGAAAGAAAGAAAGAAAGAAAGAAAGA
>NC_034598.1:26771902-26773115 GCF_900095145.1 Mus pahari
AAAAAAAAAAACAAAAAAAAAATCAAATAATAAAATCACACACACACACATACACACCTCCCCTAAGATTCTAGGCAAAACCACTCAACTGAGTTTCCCCAGAACTGGAGAAGCACCACATTTTCGTTCTCAGCCTTGACTTACTTTTATTTATTTTTTAAATATTGATTGGTTGAATCCAGATAGGGTCCCACTATGTAGCGCTGGCTGGCCTGAAATTTTCTTTTTCTCTTCCTTCCTTCCTTTCTTTCTTTTTAATCTTTATTTTATTTTTTAATTTTTCGAGACACAGTTTCTCTGTGTAGCCCCGGCTGTCCTAGAACTTACTCTGTAGACCACGCTGTCCTGGGACTCCACCTGCCTCTGCCTCCCCAGTGCTGGGACTAAAGGTGTGTTGTGCCACCACTGCCTGGCTCACCTGTAAAATTCTATGTGGACAAGGCTGGCCTTGAACTCAGAGAGCTCTGTGCCCACCTCTGCCTGGAATCAAAAGTATGGTCACCACATCCAACTAAATTTCTTTAAAGTTTATTTTATTTGGAGGGGAGGGGGCATTTTCCTGGCACAGCGCTCATGTGGCGGTCAGAAGACAATCTGTGCGGGCTGGTTCTCTCCTTCCACCAGTGGGTCCTGGCATCATTACTAGGAACTGTCTTTACTCACGAAGCCATCTTGTTGGTCCCTCTGCCCCGACCTCCTGTCGGGCCTTGGGGTCTGCCTCGCCTTCTCTGTGGCCATCTTTGTTTCCGTGTGGACGGAGAAGGGATGGACCAGACAGGTGGCTGTCAAGCATCTGGCAGCTCAATCTTTCAGGCAGGTCAAGACTTCCTGACAGTGCAGTGCTCAGCCCAACACATGCAGAGCCATTGAAGTGGCTTCTGCCTCAGGGTGGAACTGCAGCGCCTCCATCCCCAGACCTGCTCCAGAAACGCTCCCAGGAAGAGACTCTAGCATGATGGATGACCAACCTTATCAGCTTCTCTGCACCACAACGGGTGAAGAATTGTCAGGAGCGACGCAGGGGTGTCCACACTGAAGCTTACAATTGTAAGGCCATATAGACATGCATTGTGTCATGATGGGACAGAAAGGTGCTGTCCACAAAGGGCACTGTCCTGAACTGTGCAATTTAGTTACAAAAAAACTCAAAATCTGGTGTTGGGTCATGTGATGGTTTGTCTATGCTTGGCCCAGGGAGTGGCACTATTAGGAG
>NC_034598.1:26773475-26785139 GCF_900095145.1 Mus pahari
GTTGCCTTGGTCACGGTGTCTGTTCACAGCAGTAAAACCCTAACTAAGACAGATCATATTCACAGTTATCTCCCTTAACAGATCTCCCAGAACACAGGCTCCTCCTTGTGATCATTTTGGGTTCCACACCTGGAATCGCCTCCCTTGCCCTCAGCCCCCCACCCCACCCCACTCACCCGGAACCACCAGAAAAGCCTTGCTGCTTTCAGCTCACACTCCAGTCCCTAAAACAAAGCCCCCAACCCACCCACCTCCAGTCAATGTGCTGCACTTATAAACAAGTACAGCAGCCCATAGATTTGAACCCCTGATACATGTAGTTTCAAAGCATCTCTTTACTCGGTGAATGTCACATCTCTTGCCCCTCCGGAGCCCGTGAGGAAGAGGGCTACTGGCCCATTCAGGGGATGGGACAAACTGAGGTGCTGAGTTCCCGTCTGAAAAGCCACTCAGCTTCTCACAGGACACAGAGAAGCGGGGAGACAGAGCGCGTGGTGGGTGGAGGTTGTGTCCCTCCCAGGGCCACGGCCTCCCACATGCTCCTGGAAGCCGATGCCCAGACATTAACAATGGAGCTAAAAATAGGCTGACGCATCTCGAGGACAGTGGCTGAGTGAGTGGCCAGCTGCAGGAAACATCTGCCCCAGCTTCAGAACAAATACAGGGAAGTCACCACGCTCCGGGGTTCCCCTGCTGGGGGACCAAAGGGCTGAAGTGGAGTCAGAAAACTTTCAGGGTGGGTGGGGTCTCACACACACACACACACACACACACACACACACACAACACATATGTATATACACATGTGTGTACACATCTACAAACACATTTTCAGGTCTATACCTAGAGCTCAGACTGAACCCTTCCTTCCCAGGCCTTGCCGCTCAACTCGTAACTACAGACACAAACACATGCGTGTGTGTGAATGCTCACAGCAGAGTTGGCACCCCCACACACACACACCAACATGTATCCTAGTGTTGAAACCAGAGGAGCTTTAGAGGTTCCATTCTGTTCTCTGATACAGAAGAGGAAACTGAGGCCCAGTGGTGGCCAGAGACCTGCCCACATTCACCAACAGTAGGCACTGGGATGGAACCAAGAGTCTCCTACCCACCTGCCTGTCCCCTGCACCTCTCTGGTTATCTGCTTGCTGGCCCAGAACCAGGCAAGGCCCTGATATGGGATACACATCTGTTTCTGGCAAGTGGTAAGAACCGATCCCCATCAAAAGGACTTGGGGGAGGCTCGAGAAAGAACTTCCCTGAGCCGGCCCAGCGGTCTCCTCTAGACTATGACTTCCAGGACCCACAATGCACTGCGTTCTTCACTGTCCTAGGAATAGCCACATCGAGGGGTCTTTGTAGATCATCAATAACAGAAATACAGAGCAGAAGGACATCTCACTACAAGGCCAGAATGGCGTCTTGGGAATCCTAGTCGCTGGTGGGTAGCCTCTCTGCTGGCAGGCCTAGCCAGTCTGGAAGGCCTGGGGCCTCTCACCAGACTACATCACTCTTGATCTTGGCTTCCACTCCTTCCTGCTCAGCCCCCTCCCCATACAGAGCAAGGGAAGTTTACGGTCCTCCCCCAGAACATCCTAAGGCTCCTTAGGCTTCAGCTACATCCCAGGGCCTGGCCAGAGCTTGGCACAAAGGGGTCACTTGAGTAAACAAAGAATATACAGAACAGAAGGTTGCATTCATAGGAGTCTCTCATTGAGAGTTATCAAGACAACACAAGGCAATTGTAATTTTAGCCTGGGGTGGGAAACACAGTCCCTATACGACAAGGCCCACCTCGGGTAACCACCCACTGCAAATGGCAAGCAGAGGTGAGCTCGATCCCACACAGCAAAGGATCATGAGGGAGGGTCACAGAGCCCAGAGACTGTGGACAGTAGAGGAGTAGGTATTCCATCTGAGACTACACTCCACCACAGGACTGCAGCTCTGTAGGCATCCTTCTCGGGATTCCAGGTCACCAGAATGGGATCACACGGGACAGCACCCTGCTTTCCTTGATGGGATGGCATTTTATGGTACAAAAGCCATGGTGGGTAAAAATGTCACAGTCGTGGCAGATAGTAGTAAGGCAGTGTCCCACATGGGCTAGCCTGTGTTCCCCATAGACACTGTGACAAAATATACCCATGTCATCTAAGAGTGTCCTCAGTGAGACAGTAAGTTACTCAGAACCGCAGCTTTTCGGTATCTCCGTGCCTACCCAGTTCAGCTGCCCGCCCCAAGGTGAGAGGGGACTGGAGGAACTCTGTGCCAGAGCTGGTTATGAGCCAGTGTCAAACTGGCTTTTTTGGGTCCAAATATCAAGGCATAAAGACTAGTGAGGCAATAAATGCAATAGTAATAGTAATCTTCAAGCCGAAGATCTGGCTCAGTCAGTAGAATGCTTGCCTAGCACACACAAGGTCCTGGGTTCAATCCCCACTGCCACAAAAAACTGTGTACGGTGGTACAAGTTACAAGTCTGAAACTTGCAAGGTGGTGCCAGGAGGATCAGAAAGTTCAAGGCCATCCTTGGCTACACTGGGAATTCAAGGCTAGCCTGGGCTACAAGGTCTGCCAGGTGTGATGGCATGCACTTTTGATCCCAGCACACACGAGGCTGATGCAGATGGATCTCTCGTGAGTTTGAAGCCATAGAGAAACCCTGTGTGAGGGATGGTTCTTCTTGCCTAAGTAAGCCAGGATTTTCCCCCCAAGGTCTGCATCTGATGTTACAGAGTCACAGAAAAGCCATTTAATATGTAACAGAGAAAGGTCCCTAACTCTCTGCTCACTTCTAAGAATCTGCTCCTGGGCCAACAAAATGTCTCATTGAGTAAAGGAACCTGACACCCAGCCTGAGAAGTTAAAGTTCAGCTCCCGGGACCCAGAAGGGAGAAAGAACCAAGACTGGAAAGTCACCCCTTAACCTCTGTGAGGAAGCCATAGCTCGCGTGTAACTCCCAGCAGGCGCAGGCTGGTCTACCTACCAAGTTCCAGGCAACCAGAGCCACATAGTGAGACTAGATCTAAAATAAAGAAACAGAATCCACTGCTGGGGTCAAAAGTGTCCCCTGGTGACTAAAACATCTCTTTCCACCCAGGAATTGACGGGCCGATGGTCCTTCTCCACTGCACTGAACCAAGCAAACAGATCCCAGCCCACTGAATGTAAAACCAGAAATGGGCACCCAGCAGGCTTCCCCTGGGCCCATGAAAGGGGCTTGGAAAACCGAAACAATGTCACTCCAGCTGAGCGCACACACAACACACATCTGCGAGGAAACAGTTTGCAAATGCTGGGGTTGGGGCTGGCTGTGGCATCTAGGGGCAGGGATACCTGGGTGGTTTTCCGTCGTTCCAAATACTTTTAATCTGATTTTTTTTTTTTTTTTGAGGGTTGTTTTGGTTGGTTGAACTGGTTTGGTCTGGTTTTGTGGTGCTTGGAAATGAACTTTTTTTTTTTTTTTAAAAAGATTTATTTATTTATTATATGTAAGTACACTGCAGCTGTCTTCAGACAATCCAGAAGAGGGAGTCAGATCTCCTTACAGATGGTTGTGAGCCACCATGTGGTTGCTGGGATTTGAACTCAGGACCTTGGGAAGAGCAGTCGAGTGCTCTTACCTGCTGAGCCATCTCACCAGCCCGGAAATGAACTCTTGACATCATGCATTCAAAGGTAAAAGTCTGTTTCTGCTTTCTCCGTTGATTTTTTTTTTTTCTTTTCTCCATTTCTCCTCCCACAGACATACCCCCATACACAGTAAGGCCATTAGGACAAGCAGCCACGATTCGCTATCAACTTTATAGCCAAGGACATGCGGGTACCTCCCCCAGAAGTGGGTCCGCCCTTGAGTCCCGAGGATAGACTCATAAACACCTTCCTGTAGGAAAAACCAGGACCTTGAAAGTCAGCAAGATTTGGGTTCTCTGCCAGCACTGTCCTGCTCCAGAGGCCTGGCCAGGCCCTGGCTTCTCCGCACCCCATTTCCTGCAGGGTAGTGAGGGTTAAGTGGGGTCATTCTGGGCTGTCTTGTCCAGGTCAGCGCTCTTGTTCACAAAGGCAGCCCAGGCTCCCCAGAAGAAACTGGACACAAGGGCAGCCATGAAGCTTGCTCACCTTGCACCACTGGCCTGTCACTGGCCTAGACCAGAGTCACACAGCTTCCTTGGACCCCACTGATGGAACTCCAGGCAGGAAAGGTGGATGGCTTATTCAGACAGGAAGTGACCTCGCCGGATGAAAGACCGGCCAGCATTCCATCAGGAGCCCCCACCTGCTAGTGACCCGTGGGGTCATGGGAGCCGGGAGTGTGTGGACACATGGAAGCTGGGGAGGAAATAGGATTTACTGCAAACGCCAGGCACAGGGCAGACCCCTGGGCAGGGAAGTGATTTCATTTCACACTCTGTCCTCTTTGCTTCCGCCTCTGGTACGGAAGGGACTTAACCCTGAGAAGGCCACGTTTCTCCAAATCCAGGTCAGCTTGACACACACTGGGGGAAGAAAATTCAGACTTTCTCCTCTCCTCCCGACACCAGTCATCCCAATTCACAGATGAGGAAACTGAGGCTCAAAAAGGCCAGAGACTCCAGCATGTTTCCACCCTGAGCTGCAGATGTTAACTATCCATCAGGAAAGGCTCCTGAAGGAGACAAGAGAACGGAACCTGAAAAATAATGGTGTTGTTTCTAGAAGGGACCGTGCGCGCGTGCGTGTGTGTGTGTGTGTGTGTGTGTGTGTGTGTGTGTGTGTGTGTGTTCGTTCAGCATTGTTTAGATCCTCCTAGGAATCACATGGCATGGTACCTGGGTCTAGAACAGAGGGTGGGAAGGGGACCCCAAGTACCTTGGGCTCTGTACCAAGATGTCAGGTGTCGCCCCGTAGGTGAGGTGTGCTGCCCAGGCTCAGCCACCACATGGAAGCATGGCCGCTGCCTAAGTCAGCTTCAGGTGGCCACGCAGAAAGACACCCTAGCAAAGATTCGAAGTTTCCCTGGGACGGGGATCCTGAGGCTTGGTCCCTTCATGATACCACCCCATTGCCTCTAAGAGAAGAGAAAGGAGTTCCCATAGCAACAGGGAATACCCCCTGACATCAGCCAGATCTGGCCCCTAGACTCCAGCCTCTGCCCCAGAACCTCGCAGCCTGGACTAAAGCACTGTCCTTCAAGGCCAGAGTCCCTAAGACAAAAATAATGCTGGCTAGGGGCTGGAGAGATGGCTCTGAGGTTAAGAGCACTGGCTGCTCTTCCAGGGGACCAAGATTTGATTCCCAGCAGCCACTTGTCAGCTCAAGTCTGTAACTCCAAGTCCCAGGAGGTCTTGATCTCTTCTGGTCTCCCGGCCTCCCTACCCCCAACCCCTATCTGCGGCCAAGAATAGGCAAGCAGGCACACATTCAGGCAAAGCACCCATGCACAGCAATGGCTCTCTGGGGTTGTTAACTGGACTACATCTGGAACTAGCTAAGATCCCAGCAGCTGGGCACACCTCTGAGGGTTTCTCCTGACTGGATCATTTGAGGCCAGAAGATCCACCCTATATCTGGGCCACCCCTTCGGTGGCAGCCCGAATACAAGAACATGGAAAAGGAGATGTGGGCATTTTGCCTGCGTCCCCTCCCTCTTGCCAGCAAGCTCCTCCTTTGACTGGCAACAGAGCCTGTTTCTTCAGGATTCCAAGGTATACTAACACCCAGCTGAGACATCCAACCTCAGCGACTGAACAACTATTGGAGCTCTGGACCTGTTTGGAGACTAACCAGACCACAGCCCGTAAGCAACTCCAAGAAATCCCCCTTACACAGAGAGATGGAGATTCTGTGTCTTGCAGTTCTCTTTCTCCAGAGACCCCTGACTAATACATGCACATAGAATAAATAATAAAAAAAAAATTTTTAAATAATGAGGATGGCCAGCCAGGCTGAGATGACCCCAGCCAGACCCACGCACATGTCCCCAGGCACCTGCCGCTGTGCTCTTGTTCCCTATACTGTGGAGGCCACCAAATGCAGATGGGTGGCAAAGCATACTGGCACGGAATTCAAACTGGAGTGACACACCCAATGCCAAGCTCACCCCACTCATCATGACAAATGGTGGTGGTAAGGCCCTGACAGGCTAAGCCCAGCCCCCCCTTTCCCTTACCCCCTCCCCACACCCACCTCTCTCTGCCCTTCCTAACTCTGGGCCGAGAGGGCAGCAGGGAGAGGCGCCAGGCAGCATGGGAAGACGGCGGTTCGGTTTCTTCTCCTCTTCCTGTTTATCTGTCCTCACCATCCTGAAGTCCTTGGCGCTGTTAGTTCAGGGAAAGTCTTGCCAAGAGGGACATCCTGCATTGTAGCCATTCTGGGCTGGGCTTTCCCTGCGAGCCTCGTGCTGGGGGTTCTGAGGGCCATGTGCCTGCAGGTCCCTGTCTGGCGCTGAGGCTCCTGCACAGCAAGGAGGGGCATCTGGGCCTGGAGAGACAGGCCTGGCTCCCCAGAGACTCCAGGTACAGATGGCAGAGGTGACGGAAAGGACTCCAAGCAGGTACTCAGTGACACAGACAGAGCCTAGGCTGCGTGGTCCGTTAACCCTGTCGTCCAACCCTGCTCAGCAATGTGACCTTGGCCGCATTATCATCTTCTCTGAGCCGGGTCGGGGTGGCCCCTGAAAGGTAACAGAAGCTGGCAGCCTCCTCGCTCAACCCTCACATGTGAACCGTGGGCTGGAGAGATGGCGCAGCCGTTACAATCCGCTTCCGGATCCAGAGGGCCCGGGTTTGACCCGGAGCACACACAAAACGAATGGCTCACAACCGTCTGTAACTCCAGTTCCAAGGAACCTGATGCCCTCTTCTGAACCCCGTGAACACCAGGCACACCCGTAGCACTCATACACATAATTGTTTTGTTTTTTGGTTTTTTGGTTTTTTGGGTTTTGGTTTTTGGTTTGGTTTGGTTTGGTTTGGTTTGGTTTGGTTTGGTTTGGTTTTTCGAGATAGGGTTTCACTGTATAGCCCTGGCTGTCCTGGAACTCACTCTGTAAACCAGACTGGCCTCGAACTCAGAAATCCACCTGCCTCTGCTTCCCGAGTGCTGGGATTAAAGGCGTGCACCACCACTGCCCAGCAAAAATATTTTTTTTAAAAAAATTAAAAGAACAGTTCCATGGCAGCCGAAGCTGGAGGATCCTTAGCTCAAGGCCAGCCTGTGCTACGTAACAAGACTCAACTCACAAACAAAACAAGGAGAACAACGATGGCCCAGAAAGCAATGAAATTCTGGGAGGCACTACCGCATGGAGGAACCCTAAGGACACCGTGGTGTCTCAATAAGCCAGAAACATGAGGAGGGTCACCGTGTGCCTCCTCCTCTTGTCACCCCTATAACAGTTCATCACAGAGCCAGGAAGCAGGAGAGCGGCTTCCAGGGACGGACGAGATGGTGTCTCATCAACACAGAGCTGCTGGTTGAGAAGATGAGGTTGGGGACATGACACCGTTGGCAGAGTGTTTGTGTATCCTGCATAAAACCTTGGGTCATTCCTTACCCACCGCATAACACTAGGTGTGGTGATACGCACGCATAATCCAGAACTGGGCAGCTGGAGACAGGAGGAGGATCAAGAATCCAAGGCCAGCCTCTGCTACATAGTGAGTCTGAGTCCAGCCTGAGGTACATGAGGGCTTGTTGAAAGACAGGCAGGCAGACAGACAGACAGACACAGAGAGAGACAAGGACAAACTGAAGCCTGACCACCTGTCCTGGTAGGACCAGGGATGGGGGGAGAGGAGGAAGAAGAGGAGGAGGAGGAGAAGGAGGAGGAGGAGGAGGAGGAGGAGGAAGATGGAGACTACTTCTGAGCAGGCATGTCTATTCCCCACTAGACACAGTTCCCCTCCCCCACTCCAGCCCAACCTAGAAGTTGCAGCCACGGTGGGGGTGGGGAAGACTAGGGAGTCGGACAGACTGAGTGACACTTCACTTCCTGTTGTGGGCCCTCTGTCAGCTCCTCAGCTTCCTTCTTGATAGAACAAGGATCTTCCAGCCTATTGGCCAGCAGCTCACTCCTGGACATCTCTGCTAGAGCACTGAGCACTCCTGGTCCTCAAAAGGCACAAGACAGCATTATCCCAACGCCCACAGGTTAGACGCGAGTTACGCATCCACCCCAGGAACACAGGACGATGTGGTTTTTGGCTGATCTTGCAGAGGACTCGGGAGAGGACTCAGGTTTGGTTTCCAGCAGCTCGTAACCTTCTGTAGCTACAGTTCCATGGACCCGGGACCCTGTCTGACCTCAGTGAGCTCCCGAAACTCACCATGGTGCACAGACATACAAACAGGTAAAAAATAAAAGCACACCTTAATTGTAAGGACCACTTTGTAAGGATGTGCAGTCTGGGCGGGGGTTTGTTCCCATGTTTACAGCCCAATCCCTTCCCCCAGGAAGGCCACAGCATCACATGCAACACAAAGAAAGAGGACTGTGGCTCAAGTCAGAACATGCAGTGGGGAGGGACAACTATGCCACCTCACCCCCACAGGAGCATGGCCGGTGCCTGACTAAGGTCAAGTCTCCAAACAGGCTGGACCACGGTGGAGCGGAGAACATCTGTGTGTACTGGGCTAAGCCCATCGCTGCCGTGCCAAGTCCTGACTCCCACAAGAAGTGGGCTGAAGAACCATTGCATACAACTTCAATAGTGCCTTTATTCTCCCCCTTATCGGCAAGCCAACAAAGCACCCTGCAAGGAGTCAAGGACGACCTACCGAGACAGACATGCAGAGTCACTCATGGGTAACTGGGCTTACCTGGGAGGTCTGGTTACCCTAATCCATACACCCAGCCCCAAGTCACTGATATGCGTAGCCTGTCCACGATGTAGGTAGGCGGAGCAAGCGGTGTGGCAGGAGAGACCAGGACCCCAGGATTCTGTCACCCACCCAGCACTGGCAACCTCTGGGCTGACCCTACTTCCCCATAGCAGCAGGGCTCACCACTCCTATCTGGCTTTCCAGTGTCCTTTGTATTTCTGCTTTCTTAGGAACCCAAGGCTTTGTGCACGACAGGCAAGTGTGCTGCTACGCAGCCCTGCTCAAAGCACCCCGAGTTTGCTTCCTGGTTAAATAAAACATGAATTCTAAGGCACTTGGGTCTATTATGCCTATGTCAGTTACAGTGTAATATTAGTAACGTAAACAAGCGAGTGCTTCTCTCTCTCTGTGAAGGCGGAATCTCTTTGAAAGGGAATCTGGGGCTGGGCTGCGATGTAGCTCACTCTGTAGAATGTTTACTTTGCAGGCATGAAGCTCCGGGGCTTGGATCTCCAGGGCAGCATAAACTGGACAAGATGGTCCATGCCTGTAATCCCAGCACTGGAAAGGTGGAGGCTGGAGAATAAGGGGTTCAAGGTCACCCTCTGCTACATACTAAGCCAAAGCCAGCCTGATATACATCAGACTCTGTCTTGGTGGGGATTGGGGGCACCAATCTATAAAAACACACACGAGGTGTGACTGGCATTATATGAAGCGTCCACAATCAGAAAATCTATAGAGACAGAGAGTGAAATCATGGACCTGGGTGTAGACACTATTAATGGTACAGGATATCTTGGGGGGGGGGGGAGTCGTGAAAATGCTGTATCATTAGACCACGGTGACAGGTGCGCCATCTGGAATATTAAACAGAAGCTGCTGAACTGAATGCCTCAGATGGGTACACTGAGATTTGTGTGAATCATTCTCAAGCCAGGTGTGGTAGCACGTGCCTAAAATCTCAGTGCTCAGAGGCAGGAGGGTCACAAGTTCTGGGACAGCCTGAGCTACACAGAGTTCCAGGCCAGCCTGAGCTATATAACCAGACCTTATGGAGAGAAAGAGAGAGAGAGAGAGAGAGACAGACAGACAGACAGACAGACACAGAGAGAAAGAGAAACAAGAAAGAGAAAGGAGAGGGAGGGAGGGAGGGAAGGAAGGGTTCAGTGACAGTTCTGTCCCATCCCCATTTGGTGTCCCTAAATTACAAGTCAACCCTGAGTAAACAGAGGCTGATTAAATAGGTGGCAGCACTGGACAGTCATCTCAACCCCCCCCCCCCCAACCAGGACTCCTGGCTGAAAAGTACTTCAGACAATAGCATTAAGACACTAAACCGAATTATTAAATTAGGAGAAAAATGCACGGGCACGGTCAGAAGGGCGATGGCTGTGTTTACGATCAGAGTGCCCAGAACCGACTGCCAGGGGTTTGCTAGTGCCATCTGTGCCGCAGGGCCCCTTCCTACAGAGGTGCGGGCAGGCCCAGCCCTCCACCCACACACATGCCAGAGAGCATTTCTGCAGTGCAGATGCCCCAGCCAAGCACTCCTAGAAGAGCTGGCTAAGCAAGCAGTTTCTGGGGCTTACAGGAAACCTCTGTCCCTGCTCCTTCACCTCGAAGACCCCAAGGCTCTTCCATATACCCAACCAATTGTCCTGGCAGGACCATATTCCTTTAGTAATATTTCACACATATAAGAAATGGTGCAAGAAGCCTGCTTGCAGCTGCTGACTGGACATATCCGCACAGACCCTCACCTTTGAACTTAACTACTTGGTGGTGATAAACCACACCACCAAGCAGTGTTGGTTAGGGCAAATGCTTCAGTCCTAATACCAGATCAGGCCTGGAGCAGGCACCTTTACCCACTGTGCCATCTCAACCATCACAATATCTATATCTATATCTATAT
This sequence comes from Mus pahari, assembly GCF_900095145.1. Lineage (NCBI taxonomy): Eukaryota > Metazoa > Chordata > Mammalia > Rodentia > Muridae > Mus > Mus pahari. The sequence continues at coordinate 26,784,205 of NC_034598.1, forward strand.
CTATATCTATATCTATATCTATATCTATATCTAAGTATCTATATACATAGACAGAGATGGATGGATGGATGGATGGATGGATGGGCAGGCAGGCAGGTAGCAAATGCCTGTAATCCCAGGACTTGGAAGATTGAGGCAGGAGGATTGCCCAGGCAGAAACAGTCTGGACAGCTACGAGTTCCAAGCAGCTAGCCTGGGCTAACAAGTGAGATTCTGCCTCAAAACCACAAACAAAAAACAAACAAACAAACAAAAAGGAGGCTAGAGGGATAGCTCAGTTGGTAAAGCGCTTGCTACATAACCCTGAGGGCCTGAGTTCGAATCCCCAGAACCATGTAAAAGCCAGACACAGTCATGCACATCTGTAATCCTAGTCCTCCTCCAGTGTGGCGGGCGCCTGCTCGTCCACAGAGCCCCCGCGCCTCAAACAGAGCAGAAGCCAAAGACCAACACCCATGGTTTCCTGATCTGCATGCGCGCACTCTCGCTCGCAACGTGATGTCAGAGTCCACACTCACGGGTGGGGTGTGCAGAGAGATATAAACAACAAAAGGCAAAACCTGTAACTGTGAGGGAGATCATCTGTAAAGCACTTTGCTTCCAAGCACTGGAACTGAGTTGGATCCGGTACCAAAAACTGAGCTTGGTGGGGCGTGGTGTCACCCCTAGGTTGGAGAGCCGGATTCCTGGGGCTCACTGGCCGGTCAGCCTAGCCGACTTGGGAAGCTCCAGGCCAGTAACACATCCTGTCTCAAAAACAAGGTAGGGGGCCGGGCGTGGTGGCGCAGCCTTTAATCCCAGCACTCGGGAGGCAGAGGCAGGCGGATTTCTGAGTTCGAGGTCAGCCTGGTCTACAAAGTGAGCTCCAGGATAGCCAGGGCTACACAGAGAAACCCTGTCTCAAAAAGCGAAAAAAAAAAAAAAAAAAAAAAAAA
>NC_034598.1:26785376-26793825 GCF_900095145.1 Mus pahari
CGGAAAAACAAACCTCGGGAAAGAAAGAAATAAAACCAAGGTGGGTGGAGCCTGAGCAAGAACATGAGGACACGTGTGTGCGTGCGTGCGTGTGTGCATGAGCGCACGTGCACGTGTGTGTGTGTGTGTGTGTGTGTGTGTGTGCGCGCGCGCGCGCGTGCATGCAGAGAAACAATTTTCACCCATTCTGCCATACAGATAGTCAGAGCGGGTAAACAACTAGACCACCACCCAAGCGAAAGCCCATGAGAGCCCAGGGGCCAGGCCTGATGCACACTTCTCTATAACCCAGTAGCTGGTGTCCCAAGACCGTCCTCTGCCATGAGCTCACTGACAAGCCATGGGGGAAGTCAGGCTGAGCTACACACACAGGAAGCTCCAAAGGTCCAAGGACCCCTGATCGCGCCCCCATGCGTACCATGGCCATAAGGACAGGCCCAGAACCTGGAAGCCAGAGCAAGGCTAACCCATACAGCCGACCATGGCTGGCTTGAAGGTCTTCCAGGCTCTGCCACCAGAGTGAGGCCCTGTAGGGACAGGGACACCCTGGGAAGGGACACCAGGGTCCTAAGATGGAGGCGTGGTGGCGCAGCCTTTAATCCCAGCACTCGGGAGGCAGAGGCAGGCGGATTTCTGAGTTCGAGGCCAGCCAGCCTGGTCTACAGAGTGAGTTCCAGGACAGCCAGGACAACACAGAGAAACCCAGTGTCGGAAAAAAAAGAGAGAGAGAGAGAGAGAGAGAGAGAGAGAGAGAGAGAGAGAGAGAGAACACTCAGTTGTGGGGGAGAGGGATCTAAGTCCAGGAAAAGGGAAAATAGAGGAAACTCCCCCTCCCTCTGCACTTTCCAAAGAGAATCTTCCAAAACAGCCCTGGTGTTCCTGCTCTACTTGGGGAAGGGAAGCCGGAGGCAGGTGGGGGCTGGGGTGAGTAGATCAAGCGCTGCAGGCCACTTCAGGACACTCACCATTCTGCCTCTGGAGACACATTTCTCCAAGAGTCCCAGTCATCCATTTCCAAGTCCCCTCCTCTTTGGGAACTGCTGGGAGGCCAGAGTCTCTCCCAGTGGCCTACCCTGTTCCCAAAGGCCAGAGCGTGTTGGAACACCACAGCACACAGTGAGCCCAGACACCACATGTCTGTTGCAGAGTTGCCCTAGCTGCAGGTCAGACTGGATCCCAGTACCACAGAAAAGTCCACAGGAAACATATGAAGAGCTGGGGTCACCCCACCTCTGCCCCCACCAGTCCCTGTGCTTGGCTAAGCCTACCTAAGTGACTGACTGACCACCCAGGCAAACTGTGTCCTCCAGCTCCAATCCCAGGCGGCAGTCACATGGTGGAGTGTGGTGTAACTCATGGCTGAGCCTTGCTTGCTTGCCTCCTTCCTATCTGACCAGAGTCTAACCCACTTCTAAATACCTACCTGTACTTCATCGACGTATGTGCACGTGAGTATACATACGCGTGTGTGGCCAGGCGTGGAGGTTGACACGTAGATGTCTTCCTGGATCACTTTCTATTTTACGTTTTTTTTTTTTTTTTTTAGAGACCGTGTCTCACTAAACCTGGTTCTCAGCAGTTAGACTAAGCAGGAAGCCTCAGGAATTCTCCTCTCCATTTCCCCAGCGCAATGACACAAGACTGCAGCCAGCACTTTGGTGGGTTTTAGCGATGGGACTTACGCGCGGGTGCTTGCCTGAGACCCAACTTTACCAACTGGAGCCATATATCCGACTGCCACTGGATCCTCCGTACTTCGGATGGAACCCACACGGAAGAACCCAAATCAAAATGACATTTGGTCCTACGTCCCCATCCAACACAATGCAATCATTGGTGTCAACAGCCGCTCTGCTAGGAAATGCAATCCTAAAGATGGCTGTGGCACCCACTGTCTCCCTCGAACATCCTGTGAGCCAGACAGTCTCCAGCCATCTCCGTACACACCAGCCTTACACTCTTGGACACGCTTACAGGGAAATCCCTCTTCCTAGCCTGTTACATAAGGAAAATAAGCCACGGAGACGTTGAGTGTGCTGCTGGAGGGTCACAGAGCTGGGACAGGGATTCAGAACTGTCTTCTTCAAGTCAGGGAAGCCGGACAGGGGTGGCACTGTCAGGACACGCTGTGGGGGTAAGATCTCCAAGTGACAAGAATGTTCCTCACTTACTTTTTCTTTACCAAGTCCCAGACGAAGGCCTGGCTGGGCAAAGCTGCAAAGTCAGCTGCAGCCAGGAGCCTACAGATCCCATATCCCAGGCCCACCCCTATGCCATGCTGGCCACATGAGACATGCAAAGCCTGTCTCCAAAAGCCTTGCTATGGGAGAAGCAGGGAGAGGCAGCGCTGCCCACCGGGAGGCCAGAGCCATGATTTGGGGCTATTCTTAGCGAACCACTGGCTCTCCTCCCAGAGGCCCAGCAGGCAGAAAGCCCAAGCTTCCACCCGCCCAGCTTGCCACTTCCTGACCCTTTCTGAGGACCCCAAGACGAGGAGGGGCCACTGGCAGAGAGGGAGGGGGCAGGGGGGATTGCCGTTTCCAACAAAGAGTTGTAAGGTGTCTGCCCAGGCTCCCGACCAAACACCTGGCTGCTAAAGATTCAGGGCAGTCCTGATGCGGGCTGATGGAAAGTCACTAACTTGTCATGAACTGTCTTCCAGTTAACCCTCCAGGGAGCTGGGGCTAAGAATGAGGTAACTGCCACAGTAAGTGACCGTGGAAGGTCACAAGAGCATTTGGTGTCAAGCTGTATCAGGGTCAGGCTGGCTCCAAAGGTGCCAAGCTGGGCCGAGGAGCCATGAGCAAAGGCAGAACCTGGGAGACTCTGCTCTGTCCATGCCAGAAGGAGAAAGCTCTCATCCCAGACTTCCACATATCTCCCGTGGTATACAGCGACAACTACCTAAGGCTCCAGGGGCTTAGGGAAGTTCGGCAGGAAAACCCCACAGCCAAGCAGGGCACAGCGGCACAAAGTGGCAGGAAGTTTGTAGAAGTCCTGGGGACAACAAAGGGATGCCATCGAAGACTGAAGAAGTTTCTGCTGGTGTCCCAGGCAGACGCTCAGCCCTGTAACTGAGCAGACAGGAGGCTGCACACCTTCACACTAAAACTGAGCCCTTTGGGGGTCTTCTAACCATCCCAACATGGGCTAGAAAAAAGCCTACAATGAGGCTGGGGCTCAGTAGGTAGATTGTCTGCCTAGCATGCAATGAGGTCCTGGGTTCTATCCCCAGTACCCTATCCACTGGGTGTGGTGGAGCATTCCTGCGACCTTAGTAGTACCCAGGAGGTAGGGACAGGAGCATCGGGAGTCTAAGGCTCTCCTTGACTACATAGTGAGTTCAAAGCTAGCCTGGGATACATGAGGCAGGAAGGAAGCCATGCCACACAGCATCTGAGTACCTGTCCCTCCATGCCGAACAAGACGACGTCTGGCTCGGCTGTCTTAACCACAGCCAACAGTCACTTGGGTATCTCAGCATGTACAGCTAGCCAGACCCTAGCCTTGACTAACAGGTGCCTCTGACGGGTATATGTGTCCCTGCCCACTAGAGGCGGGGCACAACTGGCTCCAGGTCTATCTAGTACTAGAGAACCTTGAGACCTGGTGTCAATTTAAATGCATGTCTGTTCTTCAGTGGGTCTACCTATTTACACACCTGCTGCCCGAGCCGACTGCAATGCCAGGAACACGAGCCTATCTCTAAGTGTCTGTGGCTATCCCTAGTTCTCCTTCACATGCTCACAAACACTGTCCCTCACAAGTCTATGTTCGTGGGGTGCCAGCCCACCTCACGGTAAATATGTCCAGTTCTTCCCTGTGTCCGCCCACAGGGCTCTATACACCTGCATATGAGCTCATGTTCCACCCACACGGCTCTCTCTCCTGGGCCTGGGGAGCTCCCACTAGAAGAACAGTGTCCCAAGACCTTGAACAGAGATACCCTACCACCTCCTCCGAAGTATGGGGAACAACAGGGACGGAGCAGAGTCTCAGATACTACAGGGCGGCAGAGTAGGGTCAGAGTTGCCCCGAGCCCCACCCTGTTCACTCCATCACCAGAGAAGGGAGTAAAGTTGGGCGACCTCAGGCCGGCCTGCCCCCACAGGAAACCGCGTCTGGCCAATACCTCCCCCCTCCCCCCTCCAGCCCCCACGATGGAGACTCTTCAAAAAGGAAGTCAGGGTTTCCTCCTGGAAGGCTGGCTCAAACCTCAGCCGCCCCAGACCTGCGCTCCATCTGACTGGAGGAAACAAATGGGTCTTTGGACACTACCACCCCACAAAAGCAAACAAAATATGGGGGTGGGGTGGACAAACAGAAGCAGGAAGTCCTAGCCAGCCTTCCTAAGCTTGTTGCCCCCATCCCATTCCCACCACCACCACCACCACCCCACCCCCCACCACCACACGGGGCGAGGTGCAAAGAGGTTCCAAAGAGGTTCCGATTAGTAATGCTAATGAGGAGGGTGGGGTTGCCTGCACCAGGACTTTTAAACACATTTATCTGCAAAGTCACAGGACACCCAGATAGAGTACCCTCGCTGCGCCGGTGTTTTGCAATTCCCATGAGGAACCTCCTGGCATTTTCTTCTCAGGCTACCAGCCCAGGGCTGGTATCAAACTCCCTATCAGAGAATTGGCCAAGTGTTTCTCTCTTGTCTTCCCTTGCAGGACAGAGCTACAAGAGGACAGAGCCCTTCCAAGTCCTCCCACCTCCCACACTGTCTGTGCATGGCCCGGAGCCCACAGCCACAGGTGCTCTGTCACTGGTTGTGGACAGACAAGGACCGGCCCATACTCTCTGGCTGAAGACCAGAGATGCCTCAAGCTTACCCGGGCCAGGCTTTTGTGGAGTCTGATTTCCAAAACAAGGGCAGCTTGGCCACTACAAGAAACTGGGACAGTCAGTGTCCCAAACACTACCTTTCTATTAAGTCCATGTGTTTTGTTTTGTTTTGGTTTTTTTTTTTTTTTGGGGGGGGGTCATTCTCAGGCACATGAATGTACTCACGCTGCACGCACACCCTTGCTCACAACATGGAAACCCCGCCTCAAAAGAGACCAAACCGAGCGGCGAATCAAAGCCAGTGCCTGCCAGGCCCCTGAGTTTGCCCCCTTGCCCCTGGGCCTCAAGGGTCCTGCAGATAAGTCTAGGGACCCCATGTCGGGGTCGCAACCCGGCTATCTTTCCTAACTTCTTCGGAAGCCCAGCTGGCCGGGAGGGCTCCCAGGCCATGAAGTGCTGGTGTCGCCACTTCACGTTGTCCCCCACTCCGAGGGAAGCCAGAGGACAGGAGATGAGTCCGGGATCGACCTGCGCACAACCCGGGAGCAGCTCCGGCTTTGAGAAAGCATGGTGGCGCCGGCCTGGGGCAGGCCTGGGTAGCTCGGACGCCTCCGCCCCAGACCAAGGGACCCCGATCCTCCCTCGGCGCGGCCCTCGCGTGCTTACCTGGAAGCCACAGCTCCGGGGGAGCGTCGCACTCTGCGACCGGGGACTACCGGCGCCGAGACGGGCTGCGGGCACAACCCGCGCGGGCTCCAGATGACTCCGCCCACCCTCCAGCCCATCCGGGGGCGGAGGCAGCTCCTGCGGAGTCCAGGCGGCGCAGACCCCGCCAGCCCAGGGCCACCGAGGCCAGGATCACCCCCAGAACCCCGCCCCGAGTCCAGATCTCCTCCATCCCACGCCTGGGCGGGCGCGGTCACAGCTTCGGCCTCCGCCCACGGGGAGGGGGCGCGGACTTAAAGACACACTCACCCCTACCGCGGTCGGATAGGCACAACCCCAACCCCACTCCACCCCACCCCCCGCTCTCAACTCAGCCGGTTCCGGGCCAGCTTCCTCCGTCTGCTCGCCCTGAGCCTGGAGGAAAACTCTAGGGTAGAGGGAACCTGCGGGAGAAGCAAGTTCCTCTTCCCTTTTCTGCCCGGTTCCTTCTGGAAGATACCCAAGGCCGGCTTCCAACCTCCATGGCTGGGGGAAAAACGCTTAGGGTGGTGGTGCCACACCCCCTCCCCTACTCCAGGGCCCCTGTTATGTCTGTAGCCCCGGGCTTCCTCTTTCTGCTTCTCCTGGACTCCGGAATCAGCATTTCTCCTGTGCCACTTGAGAGAGGTAGGGAAGGAAGGTCTGACGCCTCTCCGAATAGATGGCGAAGGATGAAGCCCTCAAAGAGCGGGTGGTCACCTTGACCGCTGGCTTAGGAAAATTGCAGCTCCCAGTCTTTGGAAGAAGAACAGCCCCACTACCCCTACCCAACGCCTCCAAGTGGTGGTGGACCCTGGGACTCTGGTGAGCTCTGGATCCAGGGTGTGGGCAGGCTACCTGACCCTTGACCTTGGGTCACCCACGGGCACTTACCCCTGCTTAGGTCTCAGGAAAGCCTCTTTTTTTTTTTTTTTTTTTTTTTTGGTTTTTCGAGACAGGGTTTCTCTGTATAGCTCTGGCTGTCCTGGAACTCACTTGGTAGACCAGGCTGGCCTCGAACTCAGAAATCCGCCTGCCTCTGCCTCCCGAGTGCTGGGATTAAAGGCCTGCGCCACCAGGCCCGGCTAGGAAAGCCTCTTTGATGGAATGTGCTCTCTCTCCCAATTCGCTCTCCCTACACTGAGGAATATTTCCTTCCTGCCTCTGTCAGCCTCAGCCCCAATCAGAGCTAGAGGGTCCTTGTCACCCTCTGCAGGGAGTTGTGACCAGGATGAAGACTCCGCAGGCCTGGCCTTTAGCCAAAGTCAAGCCACAGAACTTGAACTATGCAGAAGGAGGGCCTTGCAACCCTAAAAGGACTCATTAAGGGTAGTCTGGCCAGATACCCAGCGTATCTGCAGCGGTGTCTCATCTGTGTAATCTTAGCAGGTACCTATGTACCTATCATTGTTCACACACACACACACACACACACACACACACACACACACACATAGGATCTCATATATCCCAAGTTGATTTTGTTCAATATTTAGTTAAAAATAACCTAGAGGGCTGGAGAGGTGGCTCTGCGGGTAAGAGCACCGACTGCTCCTCTGGAGGTCCTGAGTTCAAATCCCAGCAACCACATGGTGGCTTACAACCATCTGTAATGGGTTCTGATGCTGCCTTCTGGTGTGACTGAAGACAGTTACAGTGTACTCACATAAATAAAATAAATCTTTTTTTAAAAAAAAAAAAAAAAAGAACAACCTAGAAATTCTGACCCTCCTCCTGAATGCTGGGATTTTAGGTATGGGCCACTGGCTTATGCAGTGCTGGGTATCGAACTCAAGTATTCCTGTACACTGGGCATGCAAATCATATCCCCAGCCCTCACCATTCCTGTTTTGATACATGGGGAAACTGAGGCCCCGGGACTACCTGCCCTTTATGTCAGACTCCCTTCTGCCCATCCAAGGCCTGTGAGGAAGAGAGAAAGGCCCAAAGAGTCACTTAAGGAGCACGGCCATCTTGACTCCAGCCACACTCCACTCAGATTGGCCTACAGTTCGTTAGCTGGGCCGTGTGGCATGGGAAGAGTAAAGCCCTCTGAGACCCACCTTCTGCATCTTTGAGAGAGATGTCTGAGGAGCTACTTTGCTGGGGACCGGCCGGAGGCCTAAGTACAGTGTGTGGCATGCTATCAGGCTCCATCCTTGGGCACAGTGTTCTTCCTGGTTCCTCTGTCACAGCTCCATGTCCCCATCCACTCAAGTCCCAAATGGGTCCCCTGCGGGCCTGAGGACAGGTTTCAGGACAGTTTGCTCACAACGCCATAGCAAAGCATGTGCAAACACATGGTATAGAATGCACACACACAGAGACTAGAACATACACGTACATGCACAATGCTCTGCACTGTCCCGAAGAAACTGGATCCCTGGCTGTGTACCTCGAAGGATGGAGCCTGGAGTGTCAGAGCATGTGTGATCTGTCTTTGGTCCCCAGCATATGCCTGACACATCTTCAGTGAGTGAAGATGTACTATTCACACATGTCTCTGCTCTTGTTGAATCCAGCAGAGAAGCCCTCTGTGGTGGCCCGCAAGAACAGCTGTAATCTCAGCCCTTCAAACCCTAACCAACAGTCTCACAGCTTGGTGGAAAGGCCTCAGGACCTGGGAGGCAGAGACTTGGAGACACCTCAGGTACAGGACACAGATGCCTCACCAGTTCCCATGTGAGCCCCTGCTCTGCAGCCCTGGCTGGGACAGGGAAGTCCCACGAGCCACAAAGACTAAAGTCAGGCCTTGAGGGCCAGAGTCATCCCACTTGCTTTTGAGATGGGGAGAGATGTCACAGAGCAGCCAAGGGCACGGTGAGCAGAAACCCTGTACTCTCTCTAGGCCCAGTAGAAATCAAGGATCAAGAAGTGGCTGGGCGTGGTGGCACACGCCTTTAATCCCAGCACTTGGGAGGCAGAGGCAGGTGGATTTCTGAGTTCGAGGCCAGCCTGGTCTACAGAGTGAGTT
>NC_034598.1:26793835-26798361 GCF_900095145.1 Mus pahari
AAGAAGAAGAAGAAGAAGAAGAAGAAGAAGAAGAAGAAGAAGAAGAAGAAGAAGAAGAAGAAGAAGAAAGTGGCTCTTCTAGCTAAGCCAGCCTGGACCCTCTCAAATGCTGTAGACGATTCTATAGTGCCACATGGATGCTCAGAGCAAAGCCAGGAAGCCAGGTCTCCTGAGAAAGAACCCATGGGTCACAGAACAGAACCTGAGAAAACAGTATTCAGGATCCAACCCCACACCCTCAGTACCCTACACGGGCTTAAGGAGTGGGGAGCCCTGTACAGATGTGTTTGTGGTGAACACATCTACACAGTCAAGACTTGTGCTCCTCTGCAGGGATATGAGGAAGGGATTGTGTGTACAGGGTTTCAATGCGAGTGTGGGTATGGGTGTGTTTGTGTATGTGTGTGTGTGTGTAGGTGTGTGTGTATATTTGTGCATGTGTGTGCATATGTGTGCATTATGTATATGTGTGTATATGTGTATGTGTGTATACACAAACTTAAATAAAAATGCATATAGAACACAGAGAGCTCCAACCCCAGTGCAGAGTCAGCCAGCCGCAGCAGCAACTATTACTGCAAATGCATCTTGTGGGGCCCCAGGACTGCTCAGCCCTAACCAGGTTTCAGAGCTCTTGAGAGAGAGAGAGCTCTCAAATGCAGTCCTTGAGCAGAAGCTGTGGGAACCGGGTCTCCCTCATGGGAACACTCAAGCCACAAGTTATTTTCTGACAGGCACAAATGACTGTCCGGAAGGCAGAGGCACTGTATCTAAAGCAAAGTTGACACTTGACAGGGGAGAAGATGCAGGCCTCACAGCTCCTCTCGACTCCTATCGGGCCCCGCAAGTCTGGGCTCACAGGACACAGCGACACAGCGGATGAAGACAGCCTGGCCTTGCTCTTGGTGACCACAGGACTGTCACAGCACTCCAGGGAAGGTGTCAGCAGCTTTCCCCAAGCCCAGTGATCTCTGGAACACTCCCAACCCAGGTGGTTCTTCTGGCTTCTTCGAAGTCCCAGGCCCATTGCTTGACCTCAGGATCCCACCCCTAGGTGAGTGAGTCCTACTGTGTGCCACCCATGTGTAAAACCAGCTTTGAACCAGGAAGACACAGGCATGGAGAGGTGGCTCCCAGTCCCCACAAGTCCCCAGCAGTTCTTGCTTCCTGGGACCACCTGGAGGATGAAAGGGGTACCAGCGTTTACTGGTAACAGCTGCCATCAAAGCTCACACTGGGAACCCAGCCCTGAGCCTGCCCAGGGCAGAGGGCTTCTCTGGCTGAGTTTAGGAACCCAGTTCTCCTTGGATCACTCTCTGGTACACTCACTAACTCTGTCTGCTTTGGACTCTGCCTCGTGCCTATCCTGCAAGGCCATGGGACCCGAGCACATCCCCTAGACCGTGGGTACTTTCAGGAGCCTACAGCTCAGGATCTCCAGAATTCGCACTCACACCACAACCCACCCCCTAGTTCAAATTGGTCAAAATTTAAATTCAAGCTGGTTTTTTTGTTTGTTTGTTTGTTTGTTTTCTTTTTCTTTTTCTGGTGTTGTAGATAGAAGCTGGGGCCTTAAGTATAGCAAGGCTCTGCTACCAGAGTGCAGCCTGGTGGTCCTGTGGTGGTTTGAATAGGAATGGCCCCCATAGACTTATGTGTTTCAATAGGGAATGGCACTAGGAGGAGGCGTGGCCTTGTTGGAGGAGGTGTGTCACTGTGGGGGCGGGCTTTGCGGTCTCCTATGCTCAAGTTACATTCAGCGTGGCACATGTCTCCTTCTGCTGCCTGAGGACCAAGGTGTAAAATTCTCAGCTCCTTCTCCAGCACCATGTCTGCCTGCACGCTGCCATGCTTCCCACCATGATGATAATGGACTGAACCTCTGAACCTGTAAGCCAGCCCCAATGAAATGTTTGCATTCTTAAGGGTTGCCATAGTCTCTCTTCACAGCAATAAAACTCAAACTAAGACAAGCCTCAAACCCTCAGAATGCCTAAAAACCAAGACTCAAACTAAATACTGTCTTCTGGTTCTATCTTTTCTTAAAAAATAAAAATAAAAATAAAAAAAGATGTTATTTATTTTGTGTATGTGAATACCCTGCTGCTGTCTTCAGACACACCAGAACAGACTAGAAGAAGGCATTGGATCCTATGACAGGTGGTTGTGAGCCACCATGTGGTTGCTGGGATTTGAACTTAGGACCTCTGGAAGAGCAGCCGGTGCTCTTTACCCCTGAGCCATCCCTCTCGCCCTGGTTCTTTCTTTTCTGTTTTCAGTTTGGATTTTGCTTTTGAGGTAGGGTCTTGTGGAGCCCTGGCTGACTTCAAACCCCCTGGGTAGCTTAGGATGCCCTTGAAGTCCTGGCCCGCCAGCGTCTTCTTCCACATGGCTGGAATTACAGGTGAGAATCAGTCGCCACGCCTGGAGCCTAGAGCGCAGCTGCATTAGATTGCTGAGGGGCAGCCAAGCCAGGATCTTCCCCTGGCCTGACCCTGAGCACCTGTGGAAGAGACAAGAGCAAGCTGATTGGTCATCCCTAAGCAATTGGTTCCTGCAAGAAGAGGGATGTGACCAAGGTACTGGAAAAGCAAGGAGGGGAGCCCTGGGCCAAGCAAGGAGACCCAGCTTTCTAGACCAGCTTGAGCTGAAGGAGATGTTTGCAAAGGCCCTGCCAGCTCCAGCAATATGAGGATTCAGTTATCTGCAGGAAAATAGGTCTGAGCTCCCAGTCAGTTTCTCTCACTTACCTGTGTGACTTCAGACAAGTGGCTTGACTTCTCTGAGTTACTATTTCCACACCTGTGAAGAAGCCACACCTACTCTGATATCATTTTGAGATTAAAAAAATATATAAATCCCTTCACCAACAACTGTCCCAATGCTCTGCTGAACAGGGAAAGAACGGTAGTTATTTTCAGCAATAAAAGGTTCTCTCTCACCCAGGCAGTGGTGGCACATGCCTTTAATTCTAGCACTTGGGAGGCAGAGGCAGGCAGATTTCTGAGTTTGAGGCCAGCCTGATCTACAGAGTAAGTTTCAGGACAGCCAGGGCTATACAGAGAAACCCTGTCTCAAAACCACCACCACCCCATAAAAAGAAGGTTCTCTCTCAGACACGATATTCACCCGCCTCCCCTCCAGAGTTCCCGAGCCAGCATGTATCCCAAGCCCCTTCGGAACATGCAGAAGTGCCCGGCCCCTGCCGATGTCAGGCAAGGCTCCAAGTGGCTTTCTGCTGGGACTCAGTGCAGAATCCCAGGCCCTGGACCTTGGGAAGAATGGGCACAGGCAGGGGCCACCACCCTGCGCCAGAGAGACCATCCATCCCTGAACAAACCGCTGTCATTCCCTCCCACCCACCCATTCTCTCCCCTAAATAGTTCAGCTCTGTTGCCTGGTTGTCTCCAGGCAGCCCGGTGCAGGCTTCCAAGGATGTCTTAGAATGGCAGTACCGTTTATGAAGATCCCCCAGGGGAAGCAGGCAACTGGGGGAGGTCACGGGAGCCAGGGAGGCCTGACATAGCTTCCCAGGGGCCCTCCTGTGATAAAGTCCTTGTCTCCATAGAAACAGAACTCCTGAAATGAGTAGCATCTCCCTGCATCTAAGACGTGGTGAACGGCTGCTTACCAGAAAGATGCCACGGAGGCAGAGAGCCACAGGGTAGGTCCTGGACATTGGGAAGGCGCTTAGGAACTGGGCTCAGTCTCTGGCAATCCAGCCTCAGAACCAACCCAGCCCTCCTGGGATGAGCCTACGATTTGCCTCTAAGTCTCAAAGAACCCTGGGGTTAGAGGAGACGTTGACAAGCCTTTTGCCAGTATGTATACAGATGACACAGGAAGAGACCCTCTGACCTCCCACTTCCACTCAGAAATAGGCCTCTGTGAAATAGGAAATGTGCCTCTGTGGCTGCAAACTGCCACGGACAAGGCTGGTCATCGTTGGCAACGGTGCAAGTTTGGAAGATGAAAAGATCAACAGACAGGGAGCTGCTGGGCTGGCTAACGAGCATAGAGCATGTGTGGCTATTTTACTTTAATTTTTTTTTAATTTATTTCATGTGCATCAGTGTTTTGTCTGCATGTGTGTACATGTCTGGTGCCTTCAGAGGCCCGAGGAGGACGCTGAATCCCTTGCAACTTGAGTTACAGAGGGTTGCGAACCACCACATGGATACTGGGAATTGAACTCGGTAGAAGCAGCCTGTGTTCTTAACCACTGAGCATCTCCAGCCCAGGTATTTTGTTTTAAGATTATTTATTTATTTGCTTATTTGTTTTTTGTATACACCATACAAGCAAACAAATAAATAACCCAGATTTTGTCTCTAGAGGGTGTGATCGAAATTCCAGGCCATGCCCAGCTCACCCAGGCAGCTGCATACACAGACAGGAAGTTGGAATAAGCTTGGAAACACTGTATCCAGAGATAAGGACACAGCCAGCTGGAGACATTAACTAGGCAGCAGTATATATATATATATATATATATATATATATATATATATATATATTTTTTTTTT
>NC_034598.1:26798372-26799390 GCF_900095145.1 Mus pahari
TTCTATAGACCAGGCTGGCCTCAAACTCACAGAAATCTGCCTTCCTCTGCCTCCTAAGTGCTGGGATTAAAGGTGTGTGCCACCACTGCCCGGTATATGGAACACATGGAACACACTATTGAGAGAGAGTACCGCCTGTGTAGACAGACAACACCTGTATACAGGATGTTGCTTTTGTTCTCTACAGTGCTGGGATGGAATCCAGGGTCTCATGCATGATACTCTACCACTGAGCCACACTCCCAGCCAGAACACCACACACACACACACACACACACACACACACATGCTGAACACTCAGTATATGCAACACCCTGGTTTTAGGCTCAATCCCCGCCCTACAGTAGCCTCACACAAATAAATAAAATACATACAACTAGCATATGTATATATAATGTCAAATATATATATATATATATATATATGCACACATATAATTTCTTTAAAGATTTATTTACTTATTATATGTAAGTACACTGTAGCTGTCTCAGACACTCCAGAAGAAGGCACCAGATCTTGTTACGGATGGTTGTGAGCCACCATGTGGTTGCTGGGATTTGAACTCATGACCTTCAGAAGAGCAGTCAGTGCTCTTAACCACTTAGCCATCTCTCCAGCCCCACACATATAATTTTTAACTTAAATCAGTGTCTCTCCTTGTTGTCCATCCTGGTATTTTTTTTTTTTAAGATTTATTTATTTATTATATGGAAGTACACTGTAACTGTCTTCAGACACTCCAGAAGAGGGCATCAGATCCCATTACAGATGGTTGTGAACCACCATGCGGTTGCTGGGAATTGAACTCAAGACCTCTGGAAGAGCAGTCAGTGCGCTTAACCTCTGAGCCATCTCTCCAGCCCCCATCCTAGTCTTAAAGTCCTGCATTACAATTATCTCTCAGCCTTAGCCTTCCAAATACTGGAACTACAGTTGTATACCACCATACCCAGCTCCATAATTTTTAATTTTACTTTTTTTAAAATTTTTTTTAAATCTTTTTTTTTAAGATTTATTT
>NC_034598.1:26799402-26800856 GCF_900095145.1 Mus pahari
TTATTATATGTAAGTACACTGTAGCTGTCTTCAGACACTCCAGAAGAGGGCGTCAGATCTTGTTACGGATGGTTATGAGCCACCATGTGGTTACTGGGATTTGAACTCTGGACCTTCGGAAGAGCAGTCGGGTGCTCTTACCCGCTGAGCCATCTCACCAGCCCCCTTTTTTTTTATTTTTAACTAACTAATTTATTTGGTTTTTCAAGACAGGATTTCTCTATACAACAACCCTGGCTGTCCTGGAACTAGATTTGTAGACCAGGCTGGCCTTGAATTCGTAGAGATGCACCTGCCTCTGCCTCCCGAGTGCTGGGGTTAAAGGCGTGCCCCAAGGTCAGCCTTTCGAAAGCTCTGGAAGTGGGTGTCATGAGAGTTTAGCCTTAGAAGAAGGTTGCATGTGGGGGCAGGGAACAGGGTTACCTTCTACCATCTTTTTGTGTAATGGATTATTTTTACCTCATGCATTTATGCTAAATTCTAATTATTGAGTCATTTTAAATGTTGACCATTTCTGTATTGGCACATATCCAAAGCAACATTAAGTCCACAGCCCATTGTCCAGAGCTGATGGCTCGAAAGCTTTCCCCTCCTGGAGCTGAAGAGATGCCTTGGTGGTTAAAGCACTTAACTGCTCTTGCAGAGGACCCAGATTTGAGTCCCAGCACCCACGTGATGGTTCCCAACTGCCTTTAACCCCATGCCTGAGGGACATCTTCCTTTGACCTCTTCAGTCTCCTGCACACTCAGAGTACACAGATACACACTCAGCCACATACACATCCCCATACATTATTATATATATAATATATTATAGATGTGTATTAATTTTATCTCTGAGCAAGGCATAGTCCCAATCATAAAGGCACAAACACGCCTTTAATCCCAGCACTCGGGGTGGCAGAGGCAGGCAGACCTGAGTTTGAGGCCAGCCTGGTCTACAGAGTGAGTTCCAGGACAGCCAAGGATACAGAGAAGAACCCTGCCTGCAAACAAAACGAACAAGCAACATATCTCTTATCTCTCATGACTTCTCTACTACTTTTCTTTTTCTTCTCCTATTGGCTTGGAGTGTTGGTTTTGTTGTTTGGTTGGGTTTTTTTTTTTTGTCTGTGTCTGTCTGTCTGTCTGTCTGTCTGTCTTGGGAGTCTTATGATGTAGCCTCCGACTTGCAGCAATCCGCTCGCCTCCCCTCCCAGGAGTGAGGATTACAGACTTGGACTACCACAACCAGTTCCCACTGGTGTGGGCTTTTGCTGGAGTGTTTGAAAGCAACCACCTGCCTCACACTCGCTCCCAGACACCAGACTCTGAGGGACGTGACACCGAGTATTCCAGAAACAAAGTGTAAGAGGAGAGCTAGCGTGTCCCACCAGACCTGACCTTCCCGGGACTAAGTTACCTGCCTTCTCCTCCTCCTCCCCCTCCCCCTCCTCCTCCTCCTCCTCCTCCTC
>NC_034598.1:26800880-26802991 GCF_900095145.1 Mus pahari
GAAAGAAAGAAAGAAAGAAAGAAAGAAAGGGCAGGTAGATCCACTTCCATAGAATTTAGGATCAGCAGATCTCCCTTCACTCCAGAGTCCCCCTCCCCTCCTTAAGATGCCTCTCCTTCCTTCCCTGGTTGAGAGACTTCAGAGTGGCCATTTCAGTCCTAAGGCTAATTCTGCTACTGTCTTCATTATACAAACGCACAAATTGTGATAACGGGCCATTGAGGAATTTTCCCAGCATCCCCTAGTCTGTTGGTTCCCTTATGTTCAGCCACAAATGCTGCCTGATTTAATTCTCTTACTGACAGGGAGCTCACTCTTGAAAGCAGCCATTTTTGCTGTCAGATTGAAGGTGCCAGGCTGGTCTTCACTCAGGCTTCCTCTCAGTGAATGTGACAGCCACGTCCAGCTGGTGAGCTCTCTCTCTCTCTCTCTCTCTCTCTCTCTCTCTCTCTCTCTCTCTCTCTTTCCTTTCTCCTTTTAGATAGGGCTTCTTTGTGTTCTCCTGGCTGTCCTGAAACTCACTCTGCAGACCAGGCTGGCCTCAAACTCACTGAACTCCACCTGCTTCTACTTGTGTAGTTAGTGCTAAGATTAAATGGGTGTACTTCCATCCAGCCATCAGGTTAGGCTTGGTTCTGCCTGTCTCCTTCTTGACCGTTTCCAGCAAGTCATTATCAGAAATCTCTCAATCTCTTTCTCTCTCTGTCTCTCTGTCTCTCTGTCTCTCCTGTCTCTGTCTCTCTGTCTCTGTCTCTCCTTTTGACACAGAGTCTCATGTAGCCCCAAGCTTAGCCATGAACTCCTGACCTCCTGACCCCTGTGCCTCCACCTCCCAAACGCTGGGATCGCTGGGGTCACAGGTGTGCCCCAGTATACCTGACTTGCCCAGGCCAATCAATGTGTTCATTCCGGTGACTGGAAGCTCTACTCCTCAGAAGAGGCCGGTGCTTCCTACCACCTTGCCAGCTTGCACCTAGCAGAGTCAAGGACAACTTCCAGGTCTGTTTATCCCCCTCCAAACATCCTCAGCTAGACCACAGCCCCTGACATTCCCATTCGCTGGAATCAGGGCTCTGCTGTCTCCAGCCCTCCGCAAAGCAGACCTCCACGGTCACTCTCAATCCTGCAGGAAGGAGCAAGCAGGTACAACGACAGACGGTTCTTCCCCTGCCACAGCCACTCGCAGAAGCCGTGGACACCTTTCCAGGATGGGTGGGGTCTAGTTTGACTAGAAACCACTGGGCCAAAAAAACCCAGAGCCCTCTCCTGACTGTATCCAGCTAATGCAACTTGGTTACACACCCCCAAACCACAATTGGAGCTACAGTCAGTTGTTAGCTGTCACATGGGTGCTGGAGACTGAACCCAGGTCCTCTAAAAGAGCAGTCAGCGCTTTTAACCACTGAGCCCTCTCCAGCCCTGCCTTCCTTTCGATCAATCAGTCAGCCCTCCCTCCACTGAGGGGAAAACAGTGCCAAGCTCCAAAGAACCAAGAGCCATGATCAATCTTCTGAAAACCCAAGTCCCAGCCCAATTCCTGCCTCCCTGGGACTGGGCTGGTGTTCTAGTTACGGTTTCCATCCCTGTGAAGAGACACCACGGCTGTGGCAACTCTAATAAAGGAAAGCATTTCACTGGGGCTGGCTAAGAGTTCAGAGGTTCAGTCCATTATCATCATGGCAGGTCACATGGTAGCGTGCCAGCAGACATGGTGCTGGAGAGATAGGTGAGAGTTCTACATCCTGATCAGTAGACAGCAGGAAGAGAGTCACACTGGGCGTGGCTTGAGCATCTGAAATCCCAAAGCCCACCCCCAGTGACACACTTCCTCCAACAAGGCCACCCAACAGTGCCGTTCTTTATGACTCTACGGGGACCTTTGTTCATTCAGACTGCCACAGCTGGGCATATCGAGGGACCTTCTGACCTCAGTCTCCTGGTCTGTGCAATGAGCACAATCGCCTTCGCCTTATGTCCTCCTCAGCTCCACCTATGAAGAGGGGAGGAGCAGCAGATGTCTCTTTGGTGGCAGGTGACAAACTTCAGGTGACTTAGAGGCATTGTTAGAATGGGCAGGTGGGGGCTGGTGAGATGGCTCAGTGGCTAAGAGC
>NC_034598.1:26803606-26806894 GCF_900095145.1 Mus pahari
CTCTCTCTCTCTCTCTCTCTCTCTCTCTCTCTCTCTCTCTCTCTCTCTCTCACACACACACACACACACACACACACAGAAACATACACCATACACACACATACCCCACCACACATACACCACACCACATACACACACACACACCATACACACCACACACACATATGTCACTCACCTCAGATACATCAAAACATAACACACACACAGAAACATATACACACACACACCATGTCACACGGATATATACACACACTACACCACACATATACCACACGCACCATACCAAACACACACACACACACACACACACACACACACACACACTATATTATACCACACACACCACAAAACATACCACAACACACACATACACACCATCTCTCTTTCTCACACACACACCATACCACACACACAAACACACACACACACACACACACACACACACACCACTCACCACTGGTGGTGAGTCAGTAGACTAGCTTTCAAATATTTGAGAAATGCCATCCCATAACTGGCTCCCAGACTCCCCAGCTAAACTCTCTGGCTCTCAAGGGCTGTGGGAACCCTGGGAACAAGAGAGTTCTGAGCTCTTTTCCTATTTCCCCTGTGGGATTTTTTTCCCAAGATGGTCAAGAAAGGAGTCTTTGTCTCCCCACCCAGCACCTCCCACACATGGGGAAGCTGACTCCCTCCCGGCTCTAACTTTGCACCTACCTGGTACTTCCCATTAAGAAACTGTGGTGGATCCTGAGCCCCTCGCCTGCCTCCCAGCCTGTCACCTGCGACCTACCGCCAGACTTCTGCTTTGATGGAAGAACAGCATGGGGTTGCAGCTGGAAGTTGCCTGGTGGGGGCAGGCCAGGCAGGAGAGGGTGATAGTCAGAGCCAGTAAGGAGAGCTGGAAACTCAGCAGGTCAGAGAGCTTCCTGCTCTGGAGCCTTGCAAGCATGCAAATGTTAAGTGAGGGGCTGGTGAGATGGCTCAGCGCTTAAGGGTCCTGAGTTCAAATCCCAACAACCACATGGTGGTTCACAACCATCTGTAATGGGATCTGATGCCCTCTTCTGGTGAGTCTGAAGACAGCTACAGTGTACTTACATATAATAAATAAATAAATCTTTGGGCCAGGGCAAACAGGACCTGAGCAAGCAGAGGTCCATGAATCAGTTTAAAACACTGGAAGGACATTGGGGAAGGGTGTGGGGGGCAGAGGGCAAGGGGCAGGGAAGGGGGATATTCAACAGCATCGCTGACTCCAGGACCCGGGTCACTTCCAGCCCCAACATGTCAGCTCACAAATGTCTGCAACTCCACTCTCCAAAGTCTATGCTTCTTCCAGCGTTCTAGGAGACCAGACACACACAGAATTGTCCCCAAACATACAAATGGGTAAAACACCCATACACATAAAACAAAAAATAAAAACAAAATTTAAAAAAAAAAAAGACGCATTGGAAGTCAGAGGCAGAAGTGCACACCTATGATTCCAGCAGCAACTACATAGTAAGTTCAAGTAAGTAAGCCTGGGTTACCGGAGACCTTGTTTCAACAACAGATATTTAATCGGTGGTTGGGGATATAGATGTAGCCCAGTTGGTAAAGTGTTGACCTACGGCCTGGGTTCAGTTCCCAAGCAGAATAAAAACAAGCAGGCATACTGAGGACACCTGGAATCCCAGCACTTGAGGTCAGAGGATCAGAAGTTCAGAGTCAGCCTCAGCTACATAAGAAGTTTGAAGCTGACCTGGGCTAATGTGAAACCTTCTCTCAATATATATGTGGGTGTGGTGGTGCACACCTTTAATCCCAGAACTTGAGGGGCACAGGCAGACTCTGTGAGTTGGAAGCCAGCCTAATTTACAGGACAGCCAAGTCTCCAGGGTGAGTTCTATCTAAAAATGAGTGTGTGTGGTATGGGGGTGTGTGTGTGTGTAAGTGTGTGTGAGTGTGTGTGACCTTACTAGCACTCACCTACAATCCCAGCACAAAGAAAACTGAGGCAGGAGGACTTCGAAGTTCT
Organism: Mus pahari; assembly: GCF_900095145.1. Classification (NCBI taxonomy): domain Eukaryota; kingdom Metazoa; phylum Chordata; class Mammalia; order Rodentia; family Muridae; genus Mus; species Mus pahari. Next base: position 26,805,627 of record NC_034598.1, read on the forward strand.
AGGCTACATACTAAGACTCTGTCAAAAATAAGCCAACAAATACTTACAGAGCTAAGCTTATGTTTTATTGTATTTTATTGCTCCAATTTTTTTCCATTTATTTATTTGTTTGTTTGTTATTTTTAGTTGAATTCTTCTTCCAGCCCTCACAATCACGCCACATACAAGGTTCTCACTACATGGCCTGAAACTCTCTATGTAGACCAGGCTGGCCTTAGAGTCACAGGCAGCCACTGATTCAGACAATTGAAAGCTCATGACATGATACCTAGCCTGACCCCATTCGTTTTAGTGCGTGTGCGTGTGTGTGTGTGTGTGTGTGTGTGCCCATGTGTGTGTGTGCATATGTGTGTATGTTCCCATATGTGTGTGTGCATGTGTGCATGCACATGGCATGAGCCCATGTGCATGTGCATGTCCTGATCCTGTTCGTTTTTAGTGCATGTGTGTGTGCCCGTGTGTGTGTACATGTGTGCATGTGTGTGCATGTGTGTGTATGTGTGTGTGTGTGTGTGTGTGTGTGTGGTGTGACTTGCTTACACTTTTCTCCTCACGTGACAGGCTTCCCGATCTCTGACTCTCTAGTTTTCTGGGATCTTTTAAAAAAATATGTATTGGTGTTCTGCCTGTATAAATGTCTACATATCATGCGTGTGTGCACTTCGTGTCCACAGAGGCCGGAAGGGACTGGAATTACAGGCAGCTGTGAGCTATTAAGAATTTAACTTCAGGCCGGGCGTGGTGGCGCACGCCTTTAATCCCAGCACTTGGGAGGCAGAGGCAGGCGGATTTCTGAGTTCGAGGCCAGCCTGGTCTACTACAGAGTGAGTTCCAGGACAGCCAGGGCTACACAGAGAAACCCTGTCTCGAAAACCAAAAAAAAAAAAAGAATTTAACTTCAGGAGCTGGTGAGATGGCTCAGTGGGTAAGAGCACCAGACTGCTCTTCCGAAGGTCCGGAGTTCAAATCCTAGCAACCACATGGTGGCTCATAACCATCCATCACAAGATCTGACGCCCTCTTCTGGGGTGTCTGAAGACAGCTACAGTGTTCTTACATATAATAAATAAATAAATCTTTAAAAAAAAAAAAGAATTTAACTTCAGGGGCTGGAGAGATGGCTCAGAGGTTAAGAGCACCGACTGCTCTTCCAGAGGTCCTGAGTTCAATTCCCAGCAACCACATGGTGGCTCACAACCATCAGTAATGGGATGTGATGCCCTCTTCTGGTGTGTCTGAAGACAGCTACAGTGTACTTACATATAATA
>NC_034598.1:26807145-26808841 GCF_900095145.1 Mus pahari
AAAAAAAAACAAGAAGAAGAACAAGAAGAACAAGAACAAGAAGAACAAGAACAAGAACAAGAAAAAGAAAAAGAAAAAGAAGAATTTTACTTCAGTCCTCTGGAAAAGCAGCCAGTGCTCCTAACTGCTACGCTATCTGGCCCCAGGTTATGCATATTTCTTTTTTTTTTTTTTTTTCGTTTTTGGCTTTTTTTCGAGACAGGGTTTCTCTGTATAGCCCTGGCTGCATATTTCATATTTTATGCATACATGTGTTTGACCAGTCTGAGGCCAACACGTTGGACTTGGTTGATTCATAGCATGTACTCTAGGGACAGCAAGATGGCTCAGAAATAGCAGCTGTCCACTAGAGGGTCCCAACTCACTGCGGGGAGTTAAACAACCCTTCCACAGGGGTCCTGTATCAGATATCCCACATAGAAGATTTTACATTTTGACTCCTAAAAGTAGCCACATCACAGTTAAGAAGTAGCAGCAAAAATGATTTTATGGCTGGGGAGGGAGGTGTCACCCCAAGATGAGGATCTGTTGAAGGGTCACAGCAGCACTCGAAAAGTTGAGGACCACTGGCTCGGAGGGCCAGAGTGCTTGCTGCCTGATGCCTTGAATTCCATCCCTGGAACCCACAGTAGAGGAAGAAAGCCAACTGCCACCAAGTGTCCTCTGGTCTCCTCCATATGTGCATGTGAGCGCACACACACAAATACAATTAAAAACGAACAGTAAGAAAGCGTCAGTGAGCTACATCACCACCCCTGTCCCATACACCACACCACATCTTTTACCACAATTGGAAACAAACAAGCAAGCAAGACAACCCACCAAGGGGGAGAAAATAATTGTCAAAAAAACAAAAGTAGGCCTCCCCAGGAAGAAGCCCCAGGAGTCCTGACAGCTGGCTCTGAGTCAGGAGGACCAGAGGAGGTGGAGACCCCACACAGCGTGGGAAAGCAGAGTGATTCTGAAGATCCTCCCTCCGCTGTGGTCTTCAAGCCACCCCCATAGCAAGCCTGGACCAGGGGCAGGTCCATGAAAGCCAGGAACCTTTCATCTCAGACCCACCTCAGGAGGCCAGACTAGAAGGCTGCAGAGAACGTGTGGCCTTGAAACTGGTGCCCAGGCCCCGGAGCTGCCCTCAGCAGGAAAGGAAGGCCTGTGAGAGCCCAGAACGGTTCCAGCTTAGCCTAGACCTTCTCTCCTACTGGTCCCCACCCTGAAGAGGCCCATCCTACACCCTCCACCCCCCGCTGGGACTCTTCTGGCTGACCCCTGGAGCTAGGAATGTGGTCCAGGTTCATGGTGATGTTGGGAGGAGCAGGGCTCTTGAGAGTCTAATAGTAGCTGTGAATCCATTTCTTTCTTTTTTAATAAATGTTTTTTCTTTTAAAGATATTTTTATGGGGCTGGAGAGATGGCTCAATGGTTAAGAGCACTCACTGCGACTGGGCGTGGTGGCGCACGCCTTTAATCCCAGCACTTGGGAGGCAGAGACAGGCGGATTTCTCAGTTCGAGGCCAGCCTGGTCTACAAAGTGAGTTCCAGGACAGCCAGGGCTATACAGAGAAACTCTGTCTCGAAAAAACAAAAACAAAAAAAAACAAAAGAGCACTCACTACTCTTCCAAAGGTCCTGAGTTCAATTCCCAGCAACCACATGGTGGCTCACAACCATCTGTAATGGGATCTGATGCCCTCTT
>NC_034598.1:26809161-26822756 GCF_900095145.1 Mus pahari
CTACACAGAGAAATTCTGTCTTAAAAAAAAAAACTAATTAATTAAAGCAAAGTTACTGACCAGCGGCATCTCAGGCATCATGAAAATGTAACACCCCCCCCCCGCAGATACAGAAGACTCCATCCACCACAGTGGCCTGCTAAGATCAAAGCTATGAGAAAGGTCATTGGTGTGTGAGGAAGACACCAGCCAAGATGGCACCAAGAACCCTTCTGGGGTGCTGGAATGTCCTTCAGAGCGGTCTAGGCCAGGAGTGGGGGAGTGGGAGGGGGAGGGGGAGGGAGTGTACACAGGCCTGCGCCTATAGCTGGAAAGAGTTGAACTACTGGCTTCCATTCGGGTATTCAGCGCCACCTAGTGGTCCAAGCCTGTCATGCCATCCGCTCCCCAGGCAGAGGCAGAAGGAGCTTTAGCTTAAGGCCAGCCTGGGCTACAGAGTGTGTTGAAGGCCCAGCTCAGGCAACTTAGTGAGACTTTTTTTTTCTCAAGGTAAACAATAAAAAGGCTAATCGTACAGCTCAGAGGTCGAGTGACTTGCCTAGCATGTTTGAGACCCGAGGTTCAATCAGCCCCTAGTGTAGGACCAGCTCTCTCCGGCCTCTTCTGTCACTTTGCTTTGTCGCCACATCACCTATGAAGTGTCACATCTTTTAGTTCCTTAAACCCGCCGAGCCCTCCCTTCCTCCTCCAGGTCTCTGTATTGCAGGTCTTTCTTCCTTCAGACCCCTCATCATTCTGGTGGGGTGTTTGCTTAAATGTCACTGCCTTGAAGATGCCTTCCCTGTCCTGGAAGTCCCGCCTCTGCCCCTCTCTATTGCATCATGCTATGTTGCCCCCCCACCCCACCCCCCGCACGCCATTAGTACCCAGTGCTGTCCTCACCCTCACGGGACAGGCTTTCCCTATTCTCTGAATCCCCCCCAGGAGGATGTGAACCTGAGAAGAAACCCTGTTTGAACATATTTCCACAAAGAGCCTCTCAGCTACTAATTAAACATTTCTGACTGAGTTGCAGGCCGTAGAGCTCAGTGTTGTGTGGTCTTCTTGAAACAAAGTATCATGACACTCAGGCTGGCTTCCAACTTGCTTATGTGCCAAGAGTGACTTTGAACCCCTGGTTCTCCTATCTCTGTCTTCCCAGGATTGAGATTCCGGTTATGTCTCACCCAGTCTTACACCATTGTGTGTGTATGTGTATGTGTGCACCATACACAACTGTGTGCACTGCTCTGCAGTACAACAGTGGGCAGCTTCTCCCCGAGATGGGCTGGGGGATGGAGTAGGGGGAAGGACAATGTCTTAGTCAGGGGTTCTATTGTTGTGAAAAAACACCATGACCATGGCAACTCTTATAAAGGACAACATTTAACTGGGCTGGCTTACAGTTCAGAGAGTCAGTTCATTATCATCATGGTGGGAAGCACGGCAGCATCCAGGCAGGCATGGTGCAGGAAGAACTGAGAGTTCTACATCTTGGTCCAAAGGCAGCCAGAAAAAGGAGGAGTATGAGCATAGGACCCCAAAGCTCACCCCCACAGGGACATACTTCCTCCAACGAGGCCACTCCTCTGAATAGTAGCACTTCCCTTGGGCCAAGCGTATTCAAACCACCACAGAGGATAAAGAGCCCTCTTTCACTGAGCATTTGCTATGTCCATAAGCCACCCTCGACTCTTTCCAGGTGTTTGTTTTGTCTTACTGAATTCGTATTGTTTGGTTTTATTTACAGCCTTCCTATGTAGCCCAGGCTGCTGTTGCACCCGCTACGTAGCCTAGGCTGGCCCTGAACTCACGGCATCCTTCTTGCCTTACTGCTGGGATTACAGGTGACGAGCCATCACACCTGGCTGCCATGAATGTCTTCATTCCGGGTCTCATGAGCCCTCTGATGCATGAGCTGCTTCCCCTTCTCAGAAGAGGGGAATGAAAGCAGTGGCCAGCGAACTCATCTCCCGAAAGCCTCCTAACAAGCTGTGAAGCAAAAATTAGACCTTAAACAACGGTGCTCCTAAGCCTTGACCCCAGCACCAGGAACAGCATCCTGCTTCTGGTAAGCCAGACTTCTCTCTGTACAGTGCCCGGGAAGATGGCCACAGGTGATGGCTTTCCCTGGTCTCTGCTAAAAATGTGCAGGCATAACCCCAGTGGAAAGTCCCAAGGAAGCAAGAGAGATGCACGGGGCCCCGTCCAGGGCAGCCTGGCTCAGCACCTGCCATTTGGCTCTCAGTGCTTGGGAAGGAGGATTCTCAGCTAAGCACTAAAGTGAGGATTGTGCCAGGAAACCATCTGGTAGACCACCTCAGTGGCCAGCTTGGTGCTTCCCCTCCTTTACTTATGGGCATTCCTGTGCCCACTATGAGCCTGGCACCAGGCTAGGCCCAGAGGATTCCTAATTACACAGATAATAGACCAGAGTGCCCTTATAGGACCTGTGCTCTGCAGGGAAGTAGGCAGCAATCAATAGCCCTTTGAAGCCAGGCAGTGGTGGCACACAGATTTAATCCCTCTCTTGGGCACTCCGGAGGGAGGTGGATCTCTGAGTTTGAGGCCAACCTGTTCTAGGGAGTGAGTTCCAGGACAGCCAGGGCTACACAGAGAAACCTTATCTTGAAAAATAAGCAAGCAGTACCTTTGAACAACATGACTGTGCCTGCATTTCATATGTCTTTTCAAGTAAAATGTAGGGGTTACTTTAGGGAGAATGATGGGAGTCAACTGTCTTTAGACAAGGAGAGGGGACCCTCCGAAGAGGCCATATTTAAGGGCTGTTCAACACTGGGAAGGCAGAGGCAGGAGAATTGCCATGAGCTCAAGGCAAAACAAGAAGACTGAGCTAAAGGTCAAGATGTGGAGGGAAGCTTAAAAGCAGAGAGGGAGCATCTGGAAAGATGGCTCAGTGACTAAGAGCACACTGGCTGCTCTTCAAGGGGTCCTGAGTTCCATTTCCGGTAAGCACATGGTGGCTCACAATCATGTATAATGGGATCTGATGCCCTCTTCTGGCACACATGTGTACTACAGACAGAGTACTCATACATATCTTTTTTAAAAAGTAAGAAAGACAGAGAGACAGAGACAGAGAGAGAGACAGAGACAGAGAGAGACAGAGATAGAGAGAGATAGAGACAGAGAGAGATACACAGAGAGAGAGAGAGAGAGAGAGAGAGAGAGAAAGAGACAGAGAGAGAGAAAGAGAGAGAGAAGGAAGCCTTTGAAACAGTTTCCCACCATCCAAGCCGGGGAAGCCTTGGGAAGTGTGGACAGAGTAGAGCAGAGTGAAGGGTAACTCTCAGGACAATGCCTTCAGCAACTTAGCAATGAGGGAAAATGTAGCGGTTAGAAGATGGTTGAAGGACAGGCTGTAGAATAGGAGTGGGGGTAGGGCATAGTGGTATATCCAACAACAATGACTGTGTGATCAGAGGAAAAAAGATGTGGAAGACTCGGGCGGAGCATTCTAGAACTTTCTTTGGTCTCTTCCACATGCACTCCAGTTTCTGAAGTCACCCTAACATCTGCTGCCAAGGTCACATGCACACTGCTCCCTGCCAGCAGGCTGTTTAGAAAACGTGGAAGCCAAAGACCATGCCAAGATGTCAAGAGTCCTTTCCCCTACCTGGCCTGGAATACCCAGCCCAGCAGAGGACAAAGGAAGATAAAGCCCAGGAAACAGTTCAGATGTGACATTTTGCTTTCTAATTGGCCAACATCAGTCAAAAAAGATTACATATATCCAATAAACAGCCTGTTAGTTTTAAATCACATACATTCTGTGTACGGTGAGGAACTCTCCAGCTATCTCATGCCCAGGATATGAACTGCCCATTCTCCCAGAGCATCTATACAGTATGGCTAACCTTCCCTTGAGTCACTTAGCAAACACCTCAGGTCAGCTGTGACGCTTGGCCAGTGTTTGTGTTCCTGTAACTTTTATTTTGTGGGGAAGAGAATGGGTTGGCTTTTTGAGACAGGGTTTCTTTGTATAACAGAGCCCTGGCTATGCTGCACTGGCTCTGTAGACCAGGCTAGCCTCCAGTTCACAGAGATCTGCCTGCCTCTGCCTCCCAAGTGCTGGGATTAAAGGCGTGCGCCATCATACCCAGTCTAGCTATTTAATTTTTGAAACAGGGTCTCACTATGGATCTCTGGCTGGCCAGCAGTTTGTAGGAATTCTTGGTTCTTCTGTCTCTCAGGATGGGAGTTACAGGCATATAATCAGCTCTGGGTGTATAGGTGTGCATGTGTATTGTGTGTGTATGTATGTGTGCATCTGTGTATATGTGTTCATGTGTATATGTGTGTGTTCTTGGGGGAGTATGTGTATGTGTATGTATGTTTGTGCATGGGTGCCTGTGTGTAGGCCTGTGTATATATATGTGTGCATGTGTGTGGTGTTTATGTGTGTGTATTCTCAGGTAAGTATGTGTGTGTGCATGTGTGTGCCTGAGAATGTGTGTGTGTGCATGTGAATATGTGTGTGCGCGCATGTGAATATGTGTGTGCATGTGAGGGAGTAGTGTGTGCCTGTGTATGTGTATGTGTGTCTGTGTGTGAAGGTGTATGTGTGTGTATATGTGAGCATATATATATATATATATATATATATATATATATATATATATGTGTGTGTGTGTGTGTGTGTGTGTATTCGAGAGGGAGTATGTGTTTGTGTGTTGACAGTCTCACTAGCCCAGGCTAGCCTCAAACTCATCATCATCCTGCCTCAGTCTCCTGAGTGCTAGGCTTATAGGCATATGCATCACAGCTCACTCAAGTGACCCTCGTGAAGCAGAGCCCATCGGCTCTTGTCTATAATCCCAGTACTGGGCACGCTGAAGCAGGAGGATTGCCATCTAGACTACACAGTAAAGTGAGTACCTGTCCAGAAAAACAAAGCAAAACAAAAACATAAAACCCGGACTGGAGAGATGGCTTGGCTGTTAAGAGCACCGACTGCTCTTCCAGAGGTCCTAAGTTCAATTCCCAGCAACCACATGGCGGCTCACAACCTCTGTAATGGAATCTGATGCTCTCTCTCTTCTGGTGTGTCTGAAGACAGCTACAGTGTACTCATATAAATAAAATTAATTAATTAAAACAAAACAAAAAACTCACAAACCCCCACCCCCCAACAATTTAAAAATCAAGTAACCTTCTTTTACTTAATACAATAGATGTTCTATCTTGTAGTTAGTCATTCTTATTAATCACTTACTGGGTCTAATTTATACATTTTTTTTTTTTTTTAGAAGGGGGCTCACTGGCTTGGAACTTGCTATGTAGTCCAGGCTAGCCTGGATCTCACAGAGGTCTGCCTACTCTGCCTCCGGAGTACTGAGGTCACAGGAGTGCCACTGCCACACCCAGTTTTCCTTTTAGTATCAATGTGACCTTGGGCAGGAACCAAAGCAGTGAGATCCTTAGTGTTTTCACCTGTGAAATGGGAATAAGTACACCTCCTGAGAACAACTGGAGAGCCACCGTTCACCGATGCTGGAATGACCTGGAGCTGACGCAGCTAGCTCTGTTGTGTTGTCATTGGAGAGAATTTCACTCTGACGCAAGGGTGGCTACACATCTGACATGGAATTGATACAGCGGCATTCATTGCTATATGAGAGTTCCACTTATACATGTATAGTAACTTAGCCTGGAGCTCATGATGTAGACCAGGCTGGCCTTGAACTCACAGAGATCCTCCTGCCTCTGCCTCCTGAGTTCTGGGTTGAAAGGAGTGTGTTACAACAGCTGGCTTCTCTCTTGCTCTTCTTTAGTCTTGCTTAGAAAGCACCCAAGCTTGGCACAGCCCCATCTTACCTCAGTCCCCAGGTAGCTGGAAGCAGATACTAGCCATAGGAATAAAGGACTCCTAGCGCGGCTAGGGCGAGAACAGATTTTCACTTCCAAGGAATTAGCTGTTCTCTAAAGTACTTCCTGCCCTGTTGAGAGTCCCTGGCTAATCGCATTAGCTGTCCGGAGCATTCTCAGTATGCGCACCTCTCCAGAGACGCCTTTGAAGTCCGGGGCCCTTTGATGTGAGAGGAGAAGGCGGTTTGCCTGGAGATCCTGAGACCCCTGTGGTCTGTGGTCCACAGAGCCTGGGTGCTTGCTACGAGTCTGAGCTGCAGGTGCCGCCTCCCTGCCTGCGGTCACGCAGGGTGGGCTTTAGCGTCAAAGAGCTGAACGCTAGTGCCTTACTTGCCATTAACCATTGTGACCTTCGGTCAGTCACCCAGCCTCTGAGCCTCCCACGCTACCCCTTCAAATGAAGAGTATAGAAACACCTCGTGTGGTGGTGGTGGGGGGAGCAGTCTCTCATCTCATCTGCTCAAGAGCAAGACTCTCTGAAAAGAAAAATCTTCCTGGGTCCCCTGCAGCCCTGAAATGAGACTGCCTTCCAAAGACCTTAGAGAACTGTACGCTTTATTCAAAAATATTCTCTTAGCCGTTTTTTTCTTTCAGACTTATAAACAAACATATAAAGAACATCATTATATATTTCCATTTTTGACACTTTGTTTTAGGAACACGTTTATTCAGTCTTTGTTGTTTTGTTTTGTTTTGTTTTTTTAATTTTGCTTTTGAGAACGCTGGATGTCCTGGCACGTGCTATGTAAACCAGACTGCCCTTGAACTTGTGGCGAATCCATGCCTCTTTCTCTCAAACGCTGGAATTATAGGCTGCTGGGAACCAAACCTGAGACCTCTGGAAGAACAGCCAGTGCTCTTAACCATGGAGTCATCTCCCCAGCTCCCAAAAATGCAATCTTTTAAAATCTTTCAGTAAAGCATTACAGAATGGCTGTGTAAGTCTTTACTGTTTATCCTTTTAGAATTATTAAAGATCCAAGGAGCACTAATAAAAGTAAAAAGTATTCCAAAACTCTGACTGTGTATAGTCGTCTGGTTTTTGTTTTGGCAAGGTCTCAGTATACAGCTTTAACTGGACATGAAGGCACATGTCTTTAATCTCAGCACTCTGGCAGGCAGAGCAGGTGGATCTCTGTGAGGGGAAGCATGGTCTATATAGTAAGTTCCGGAACAGTCAGGCTACATAGTGAAATCCCATCTCAATTAATCAATCAGTCGATCAATAATCAATCAACCAATCAATCAATCAAGAACACAGTTTCACAGAGTCTGATTGGTCTGAAACCCCTACTTGGTACAGGACAGACTTGAACTCATGACCATCCTCCTGCCTCAACCTCCTGAGTGCTGAGATTGTAGGCTCAAGCCACTAGAGAGCTGTCTTCTTTTCGGTTTCTGTCTGTTTGGGGTTAGGGTTTTGAGATGAGTCTTGTGTGGCTTGGGCTAGCCTCTCACTAGTACTTCCTAAGTAGTGAAGGATGCTTTTCCACTCCTGATGCCCCAGCCTCCTCTTTGAAGTGCTGGCGTTGTAGCTAGATGCTTGCTTTTGCTCTTAGTAGGTTCCCAACCTGATCATTATCATAAAGCAATTTGGGGGGACAGTGAGCACCTTTGCTCCCAGAAAACAGTTCTGCTGTCATTACATCCCCCTAAACAGACACACAGACATGGGAGGGGGACCTCTTTTTTTTTAACCCAGGGATCAGAGCTGAATCAGCACCTCACCTTCAGCCCTGTGACTTCCTCCAAGGGACAAGGGGGAGGCGGGAGGCAGCAGATAGAGGCTGTGGGAATTGCAGAAACTCCATGGTGGGAGGAGAAGCCTTCATCTCTGTGTTTGTTTCACAAAACCTTCCCACTCCCCGGGGTTCCCAGGCCAAGGGAGCCTTTCCCTCCTGACCCTGTGGGAAGGAAGCACCCGGCTGGGCTCCTGCCTGACAGAGCCCAGGATGAGGAGTCTCAGGAACTTTAGATCTGCCTGGCCCCTGGTGTTAGACCAGCTCAAGCCAGTCTGTCATGTCAAGATGGTGCCAGCCCACCTCAGGACAAGGCTCCCACGAGGCTCCTGAGAGGTTCACATTAAAAAGCATGCATGGGCCATGAGTCTGAATACTGGTTCATCATAACAGATGGATAGACGTCCTCTGGTCCTCTGTCATGTTCCCAGAAGAGTTGGGGAGTGTCTTAGTCAGGCAGGGTTTCTATTCCTGCACAAACATGACCAAGAAGCAGTTGGGGAGGAAAGGATTTATTCCGCTTACATTTTCCACATTGCTGTTCATCACCAAAGGAAGTCAGGACTGGAACTCAAGCAGGTCAGAAAGCAGGAGCTGATGCAGAAGCCATGGAGGGATGTTCTTTACTGGCTTGCTTCCCCTGGCTTGCTCAGCCTGCTCTCTTATAGAACCCAAGACCACCAGCCCAGAGATGGTCCTACCCACAAGGGGCCCTCCCCTCTTGGTCACTAATTGAGAAAATGCCCCGCAGCTGGACCTCATGGAGGCATTTCCCCAACTGAAGCTCCTTTCTCTGTGATAACTCCAGCTGTGTCAAGTTGACACAAAATTAGCCAGTACAGGGAGACAACTCAGACTAGAGGAAGTGGTGACCTGGGCTCCTGTCCTTTTGGCAACCAAGAAGCATCTGCCCTGTCTTCACCCCTTCCCACCTTGTGTCCCCACCCCCAACCCAGTGCAAGCACTGGGTAACATGTACTCATGCAGCAAACAGGTCCTGTTTCCTTCTGTGCGTCAGATAGGCCAGTGGTCCACTAATGGATTCGTGGTATAGCTCAAGGATGGGGGCTGAGGACGGGACAGTTACACGCCCGGCTTGCAAATGGTCACAGACACAATAAGTTCATCTCTGCTGCGGAGGGATGTGCCCTGGAGATGCGCAAGCATCTACCACACAGCACTGGCACACAGGAGGCTCTTTAGCGGCAGCCAGCGGATGAGGGAAGGCCTCCCTGGGGCTGTGTGGGGAGCCCTGGCCTGGGTTTACAACACAGGAGAACGCTGGGCCGATCCTAGCATGACTGCCTGGTTAGAAACTCTTCCGTCAGTGAGCGAGCGGCCAAGCCTTCTGAGCCTCGCTCGGTTGCTCTGTCTGTAATGCAGAAGCCAACATCCTATCAGTTCCTAGGACTAAAGAGGGGTCCACACTTAGCATGCTTCCAGTTTCCCCAACCAGGGCCATATATAGATCAATCTAGGTGATCTATTCATAGGTGAGTGACACCACAGGGGACAGTTAGGAGTGGCAGGGGCAATCTAAACCCTCCTGAGTCTCCACTTTCTGTTTCGGACTCTTTCTCAAATCCAATATTCATCTGAGTTTACAAATCATTTGGCTTTTTTCATTTTTTTCCAGACAAAGTTTCTCTGTGTATCCCTGGCTGCTCTGGAACTCATTCTGTGGACCAGGCTGGCCCTGAACACACAGAGATATTCACCTGCCTCTGCCTCCTGAGTGCTGGGATTAAAGGCATGCACTGTTGGGGTCTGACAAGGGACTGAGGTGGATCTTTTACATAACCCAAACAGACCTGGCTTCCAGGTTCTCCCAACTCCCCTCCCCCCCAGTCAGTCTCCAGCTGGCACACCCTGCCCCCCACCCTGAACTTTACAGCCCAGGGCTGGGCTCCCCTTTCCCCGGATGGTCTTCCCTGTGTAATCCAGACATTTTGGTCCCTGTCTCTTCTTTTCTTTCCCTGCATGCACACACCCCCTTCTCTCTCCACCCCTACCCACCTCACAGCGACTTCCCTGGCTTTGGTTCTTGGGGCCAATGAACTCGCCTGCCCGAGAACAGCTTCCCAATAAACCTGCTTTTAATATAATCTAATCCGGTTTGAATCTGCTCATTCAGTAAGAATGCACTTACACATGTACTTATCACTTGGGTTTTTTTTTTTTCTTTTGTTTTGTTTTCTTTTTTTTTTTTTAAAGCTGAATCTTGCTAGGTTTATCAGGCTAGCCTTGAACTTAGAACAATTTCCCTGTTTCAGCCTCCAGAGTATGGAAATAACAGGCGTGTGAACCACCATACCTCTCTATTTATTTAACTAACTAATTAATAAGGGCAGAATGGTCTCAAACTCCCTTTGTAAGCTGAGGATGTCTATGAACTCATCCCCGGCCCCGGCCCCGCCCCAGACCTCACCCCCCACCCCCCACCCCCGCCTCCGCCCCCGAGTGCTGGGATTACACCAAACCTGGTTTACGTGGCTTTAGGAATAGAATCCAGGGCTTCACATATGCAAGGCAAGCAAGCTTTCTCGGCGGCCAGTCGACTTGGATCCCCAGCCCTAGTTACTAATGAGATGAGCTCTCACGGGGTTCCCCAGGCTTGTCTCAGACTTGTGGTCTCAGACACTTACCCCTTTCGCCAGCCTTCTAAGTAGCCGCGGAGACTATTGCTCTGAATTCCCAAACTCTGATAATAGTAATGCTTTGTGTAAATAAAGAGACAAAAAGATTTCTGGCAAAAGAAAAAGAAAGGAAGGAGGGAAGGAAGGAAAGGAGGGAGGGAGGAGGAAGGAAGGATGCTGTGAACATTAGAAGTGGGCAGTCATTTCTGTGGGGCTGTAGCACACTTGGGGTGAGGTGGGAGGCTGGAGGGGAGGACGGTGAGCAACAGGCTGGAGAGCAGGAGCTGTCAATATCTCAAGACCACAGAGAGCCACGGGAGCCCAGCAGGGGCGGAGACAGGGACCTCTCAGCTCTGAGTGTCCATCTCACAGAGCGGTGGTGTGGGAACCAGATGGGGTGGGACCCTGAAAGTGCAATCAAAAAGCAAGCCCCGTGTTGGGACACCCCTCTTCTCCTGCTTCTAGGAAACTTCATCTGGAGGTTGTCATGGATACATGGACACTGCTAAACAATGCATGCGCTGTCTGTCTGTCTGCTGACTGTCATTTTTGAGGTAGGGTCTCACTAGGACAACTGCTGAGCAATACTTTATTGGTTTACCTATTTATTTATTGGTAAGGTAGGGTCTTACTATGTAGACCTGGCAGGCCTGGGACTCAGAAAGATCCACCTGTGTCAGTCTCCGGGCTGCTGGGACTGCAGGTGCTTGCCACTATGCCAGCTGGTAGGTGGGTTTTTTTTTTGGTTTTTTTGAGACAGGGTTTCTCTGTGTAGCCCTGGCTGTCCTGGAACTCATTCTGTAGACCAGGCTGGCCTCGAACTCAGAAATCCGCCTGCCTCTGCCGTTGCCTCCCAAGTGCTGGGATTAAAGGTGTGCGCCACCACACCCGGATAGGTGTTTTGTTTCGAAGCTTTTCTATATAGCTGGAGACTGTACAGAGAAGGGGGTGTGCCTCCACCCCAAAGTACTGGTGGGAACCTAGGTCCTTGCACACAGGAAGCAAGCACCCTACTACACATTCACATCCCCAAACCTTTTGAGACAGGGTCTCTCACTGAGTTGTTGAGGCAGGCCTTGAACTTGTGATCCTCTAGCCTCAGCTTCTCAGCAGCTGGTGTTCCAGGCCCAGCTCCTGGAGGGGACTTTTACTGTGTGTTGTTAGAGTTGGGGTTTACTGAAGAGACGCTGTGGAAACAGCGGGCTAGAAGCTGTGCCAGGCACTGCCGGGATGAATGCCGGAAGGCAGGTGCTCTCCACCGTCACAAAGAACTCGACATTGAGTTCTTCCTCTCCGTGTGACTTCCGAGCACTGACACGTAGGGTTGCCCAGGAGTAGCTATGAAGAGTTCCCCCAGGTACCAACATCAGCAGCGGCTCAAGTCTCTTATACAAAATAGCTTCATGTCTATATATAAACTATATGACTTCCCAGACACTCTTTACAAAGTCTCATGGAGCCCAGGCTGATCTTGAACTAAGTAGCTGAGGGTGACCTTGAACTTCTGATCTTCCTGCTCCTACCTCCCAAGTGCTGGGGTTACAGGTGTGTGTACCACCACACCAAGTTTCTGAAGTACTTCCATGCTAGGGAAGTACTCTACCCACTACACGACTAGCCCTTCTCATACACTTTAGATTATCTCCCAGTGACTTATAAAACCTAATCCAAAGGAAAAGCTGGGCCCAAGGTTATTACACTCTCCATATGATGATAAGCTGGTTTTCCTACAGTATTTTCTAACCAAAATGGTTGAACCTACAGATTCAAAACCTGCAGGCACAAAGGGTCAACTGTGTGGGAAGGCAGCCAGTGTCAAATCGGGAGAGACAGAGGCAGGTGCATCTCTGTGAGTTCGAGGTTAGCCTGGTCTACAGAGCAAGTACCAAGATAGCCAGGGCCACACAGAGAAGCCCTGACTTGAAAAACCAAAACCAAACAAATAAAAAAAGCAGTAATAATGAATAATAATGAATGTGTCTGGCTCCCTAAGAGTCATGTCCGAGGTACCGGGCTGTGGCATCGGGGCATGACCCGATTTAATGAACTGTTAGGTGCTACACATGGTGTGTTTCCCTGCGTGTACTATATCTATGACACTTGTATTATTTAGACATTAGTGTTTATCTTCGTTTTATAGTCACTCGAGCAGCAGCATCAAAACAGATCTGGCAAGAAGGCTCAGCAGATAAAGGAACTTTGTGCTAAACCACACCCGTCACAGTCGTGGTGCATGTCTGGTCTGTAAGCATGCTCGAATGAATAAATCAGTGTGGTGGTCGTTTTTTTTAATAGAGTAAACGACCGATCCAATACATTGAGGTGGTTGAGAGGAGGACCCCGGTTTGCTTTCTAAAACCTGACCTCAGGGCCCTAGAGCACTCAGCCAGAGCCACACTAACGCTCAGGTTAGGGGAGAGAGAGAGAGAGAGAGAGAGAGAGAGAGAGAGAGAGAGAGCTGGCAAGTGGGAAGCCTTCCCAACCTCGAGAGAGACTTTGCCCTGGCTCCCCTGGCAGCTGTGGTGTGGAGCCTCAGAGGTTATCTCTCAGGTCAGTCGGTCTGGGGAAGTGAGAAAGCGCCACCCTCTGCCTGAGAAAAAAACACTTCTGGCCTTTGAGGAAACAGCCCCGGGACTGACTAATTAACAGAGAAGGCTGATGTGATTGAAGGTCTGTGTCCCCACGAGGCTGAGGCTGCGGAGTCTCGGATCGCCTTCCAGTGGAGCAAGAGAAGGCAGGAGATGGAACAAGCTTTGTCAGACCGTCCAGGGAGAAAGCCCAGATCCCCGTGCAGCTGGGTGCCAATACACACAAGGAATGAACTCTGTCTGTCTGCAGCCCAGGTCACCGGTCACGGGGGGGGGGGGGGCAATTTGTACAGCTTTTTTTTTTTCTGAGATGGGTTTGGTTACTATGTAGTTGAGGCATGCCTGGGAGCACTGATTTTTGGGTCTCCGTTTCCTGGGATTCTAAGTATTACCTACGTTTTGTTTTGTTCTTTAAATGTAAAAAACATCTTGCATGGTGACATACGCACTTAAGAGGCAGAGGCAGAGGCAAGTGGATCTCTCTGAGTTCAAGGCCAGCCTGGTCTACATAGTGAATTCCGAGATAGCCAGGACTACACAGGGAAAACCTGTCTTAAAAAGCCAGAGAGAGAGAGAGAGAGAGAGAGACAGAGACAGAGACAGAGACAGAGACACAGATAGAGAGACAGAGAGATACACAGAAACAGACATAGAGACAGACAGAGAGGAAGAGAAGGACAAAGAAAGAGACAGAGAGAAGATGATTTATTTACAAAATTTAACAGTTTTTTTAAAAAAAGATTTTATATATATATATATATATA
>NC_034598.1:26822783-26829286 GCF_900095145.1 Mus pahari
TTGTTAAGGATGGTTGTGAGCCACCATGTGGTTGCTGGGATTTGAACTCTGGACCTTTGGAAGAGCAGTCGAGTGCTCTTACCCACTGAGCCATCTCACCAGCCCGCAGCCAGTGCTCTTAACTGCTGAGCCATTTCTCCAGTCCCTATGCCTTCTGTTCCAGCTCCCATTTACTAAAACTTTAGTAGTGTATTTACATATTTGTGTGTCTTGTGCCATGGCAAAGGGCAGGCTGCAGGAATCGGTCACCCTTCCATAGGTGGGTCTCAGGGATCAAACCCAGGTCTCCAGCTTTGGCTGCAAGTGTTTTTATCCACTGAGCCCTCTCACAGGTTTTTTTCTTCTCTTCTCTTCCCAGCTCTCTTTTATGGGGAAGCACCACGAGTTGTCGAGTTGGCACATGTTCTAGGGGATGGGCAGACCTGCCTCTCCCTCCTGATGGCCCTGTCTAGTGTCTCCTGGGCCCCCAGCACAGCACTTCTCCTTAGCATACACTCTGCTTCAGACATCTTGGACATGGGGTAGATGATGAAGTGGATGGAAGCTTCCAGCAGAATGGATAACGCGTGTGTCGATCCATAATTAGCCACTGTTATTACCGTTAACTTCAGTTCTTACACTTTCCATGTACCACACCAGGCAAGAGACACAGGATGCCAAAAGCTTAACCATTCATTTCAAGAACCTTCTAGGGCTGGTGAGATGGCTCAGCAGTTAAGAACACTGGCTGTTCTTCCAGAAGTCTTGAGTTCAAATCCCAGCAATCACATGGTGGCTTACAACTATCTATAAGAGGAACTGATGCCCAATTCAGGCAGGTGAATGTATATACAGCAGAGCATTTATACATTAAATAAATAAGAAAAAAAATAAAAATAAAGAAGCATCTAGCCTGGTACTGAAGGTAGATACATCACCTTTATCATTCCTTCTCAGATCTTGGTGGGTAAGTCTGCCCTTAGACACATGGACATCCCAGGAGGTGAGAGGCTGGCAACCACAGGTTTTAGAATCCCCATCTCTTTAGCATCCCTCTGCATGGCCATGCTTGCTGTTCATGTTTTTATTAGTCCGGATCTCACCATGTAGCCCGCTGGCCTGGCACATCACCTGTAACTCACCCCTGAAACTTGCTATGTGGGACCAGGCTGGCCTTGAACTCACGGGAATCCTCCTAGCTCAGAGATCCCCCTGCCTCTGTCTCTCAGAGTGCTGGTGTTAAAATCATTTCCCACAATGCCTAGCAAGCTGTCATTGTCTGAGTTGTACCTGCTAGGATCCAGGGGCCATAGGCCTCTGGGGAGGGGTCTGCTGCAGAAGGCAGGGTCTCCTTATTCCCCACACTGTAAGCATCCAGATGTTTGGGTTCAGAGCCTCCCAAGCACTTCAGCTTTAAGTGCATAGGAGGAGATCTCACCAGCTGTTTTACTGGGGACATCCGATAGGGAACCTGGCCCACCCAGGTTTCCAAAGTCTTCAGATAAGCACCCCTGGGGTGCTCGATGAATATGTAGATAGCCACGCCCTCTCTCTAAATTCCACTTCTGAAGTCTGGGGCATAACAAACAGTTCAGGAGACTGCGTCCTTGGGCAAGTCCACACAAGTGCTCTGGATTGTGGGCAAGAGGCTGGGGCTGGGGCTGGGGCTGGGGCTGGGGCTGGGGCTGGGGCTGGGGCTGGGGCTGGGGCTGGGGCTGGGGCTGGGGCTGGGGCTCGGTTCCTATTGTTTTTACTTAGCATGCAGGCGATCGCAGGTTCAATACTCAATATCACAGAAATCGGGGCACAAGTAATGAGTACGTAGGAGGTAGAGGCAAGAGGAGTAATCCAATTTTGAGGTCATCCTCAGCTTCAAAATAAGTTCGAGGCTAGCCTGGGCTACACAAGACCCTGTTTGGGGCGGGGTGGGATGCTTAAGACTAGACAACGGTATTGGATGGGAGGGCAGGATAAGCCAACTGGTAGGTCATCAGGATCGTCAGGGTGCCTGCAACCTCAGGCTCCTTTCAGCTGTTTAGAGCAGCTCCTACAAGATCACGCAGGTCTGTAGGTCCCGGGTGTCTCTCTCCGCTTCTAACACCTGCTCACTCCCCGACCTGTGAGAGCGCCCAAGTGGGTAAAGTACCCAGCACATAGTAGGTGTTCAGTAAATGTTAGGCAGCTGCTAATGTGCTAGTTGGATGCTTGAAGAGGGCAGGGTGGGGGTGGGGAGTAACTAAGGAAAAACCAGCTATAGAGGAGGAAAACATGGGGGCGGACTTTGGAAGAGGAATTTACATTTCTTTAAAGGTAATTCCTATCCCGCCTTTCCTTTTGAAAATACAAAGGCTAGGATCTTTCCATCCTGCAAATTCTCTTCTCAATGGCTCTCTTCCTAAGAACTCAATCTTTTATACAGCGTGAAAGAACGACCACCCCTCACCCTAAGCCTATGGCATATTTGTTACATTGTATTTCCTCATAAACAAGAACTATGACTGAAGACAGTTACTTTGAGAAAAATCAAAGACATTTAATTCCATCTTGGGCAGACAGAGTCAGCAGGCTTCAGGGAGAGCGGTGGTCTGGAGAGTGACTGAGGTGTCCCTCGGCTCTGCCCCGCAGGCAGGAGATGCAGCCAGCAAACCTCCAGCGTCCCCTCCACCCCTCGCGCCTTCAAAAACTCCCATAGCGAGCAGGCAAGAACCTGTCACCCTCAAACCACTTAGGTTACCTTATAGCTGGGCCTTCAGCTTCCACGAAGTATTCCCCTTGCTCCCCGGGAGGGCACTTTGGTATTTGAAGCTGGCATTTGTCACCAAGGACACTTCCCTGGAGCTCACCTTTGCTCTCCCAATTTCTCAATACCCCCTAGTGACCTAGGGGCCTTGCCAATGAAGGCTGTAGCCCAGGCTAGCCCGGGGCTATCCAGAAGAGAGGACTGGCTCCTAGCCCAGCACTCCATACCTGTTTTTTGGATGAACTGGAAAGACAGGACCTCCAGGGGTCCAGAAGAGGCAAAGTAAGGAAGCCATTATTGTGGTTCTGGGATTGAAGCCAGTCAGGGCTCCAACACACACCTCTAGCTCGGCGAAGCTTCGTTCGGAGCAGGCTCTAGCCCGCTCTGCCACAGCAGGAAGACTTTCCGAGGTAGAGGGGCAAGGTACGGGGGCGGCTTAGACTCAGACTCTGTATGCATCCCCCCTCCCGCCCCCGCCCCAATGTATCTGTAGTCTTTCTCAGAACATCACACCTCCCCCCAGCAGGGGCTCCCCTGCCCTGCCCCTCCAGGGGGGGTTATAGGTTCTTAACCTATAGGTTACAGGCCTCTCTGGAGGGAGGGAGGGAGAGGGGCGGGGCGGCGGCGGCTCAGATATAAGGGACCCAGGCGTTGTTTGCGGGTCCAACCAGCCCACCATGAGTGCCCACAGCTTCCCCATCCTTCTTCTCCAAGCCTGCTGGGCCCTACTCCACCCGCGCGCGGCGACCGCGGCCGCTTTGCCTCTGTGGACCCAGGGGCAGCCCTCGTCACCGTCCCCTCTGGCGTATATGTTGAGCCTCTACCGAGACCCGCTGCCTCGGGCGGACATCATCCGCAGCCTCCAGGCGCAAGGTAGGCTGCAAGCCTGGCCTCGCCAGCACCCAAGGGCTCATGGCCGGGAGGCGCGCGATGGTTGCAGCGGGGACTGGGCATCAAGAGTCGTCCAGGGTCAGGGATTAACTATGTTTCCCCGTGGGCACAGAGCTAGTGGCGCGGTCGGAATGGAACCAGGGGCCACCGCCTTTCCGGTCGGTCCTACCTCAAATGGCAGAGGGTAAAAAGGGTAGGGCGTGGGCCGGATCGCGCTACTGAGCACCTGCGAGCCTCAGTTTGCCCATCTGTACTTTAGAAGTCGTAAGACCTTCTTGATAGACTTATAGAGGGGACTAGGTTACAACGCCCCATCTCCCCCAGAAACGCTCTGCACAGAACCGGGCGTAAAATAAAACAAGTCGTTACTGGGTTTTATCCCGGCAGCAGCAAATGACACCAGGAACTAGGACTCAAAGATCCGAAATTAGAGTTCGGGTGTAGGAAGTCCAGAACTCAGGCAGCTCTCGTGGTTGGGCGGTGTCAGGTGTCCTGGGTGAACACAGGCTCAGAACCTACTTAGATCGAGGTGTTCGCGTGTGTAGTTGACCCAGCGACCTGAGTGATGTTCACCAGAGTAGGCCGACAGGTGGGTGCCCAGGAAAGGGAGTTCGGACTCGGGACTCCCTTCCTGGGCGCAATCAACATCCCGCCCCTTGGGCAGCTTGGCCAGCCCGCTCCTCTGTCCTCTGGGGCCAGACGGCCCTCCGCGGGACCCGGACGCAATCCACATCTTCTAATCCGGTCTGACCCGCCGCCCGCCAGCCCTCACGACCTGGAGGCGGAGTCCCTAGTCTCAGTCTGCCGCGTCTGGGCTGTGACTGCCGGTGACCCTCTCCTGAAGGGTCATCTGGGGACCACAGAACAGGACAGCCTGGAGGGCAAGGCACTGGGAAATCAGTGGGATGCTAAGCCCCTCCGCCTAGGGTAGGACAGAGGTAAAGCTGGGAAAAGATACCTTTCCAGTTCACTTCCCTTCTAGAAAGTTCTGGAAGGTTTGTATGGCGATGGGACAATCTGGGATGCAGAGAAACTGTTGAGGTCCATTAGATTGCGTTTTGCAGTCGCCTGAGCCCACGGCAACATTACCTCGACTTTTGTTTGCTTTTGTAAATCAGGGGACTACTGTCTCCTGGCTTGTTTAAATAAACACAACCAACTTTAGCGTTTTTAACTATTCGCCAATGGTGTCAGCGGCAAAAAGGCTCTACCTGGAGGGAGTCGAGAGGAGAGCGGCATCCCAGGCCCCTCCCTCAGTACTTCATCTACTCCTGCATAGCGGAAGTGGGGTCTGTCAGCTGCCTATGCCCACTTGTTCAGCATACTCTGGTGCAAATGGCAGTACTAGGGTGTAGGGGGCAGGGAGGCATTTCATGTAAAGCCCTGGCCTATGGGAAGCCAAAATGGCAAAGACCCTGATAGCCCCTTGCCTCCTGAGCTGAGGGGAGGGCAGACGAATGGCCTGAGATGCAGCTCTTTAGAATTAGAGGTGGCTAAACGTGCTAATGATTCTTGCCAAATCCACACGGGTGGGTTTCAGGGTGTTCCTGAACCCCTTCCACATGCCCATCCTGTTCACATTTATAGCATGGGTTGTTCAGTGAGCTAGAGCTATATCGGGAGGACCCTCTATCCCAGGAACCCCTGGGAGTGGCCCGTGAGGAAGTAGTTTCTTCCTGCCCAGCCTGCTCACTGGCCATCACAGTCACTGGTGAGGGTCCTCATTGGGGTCGCTGCTCTCAGCCCAGGGCCTTTTGCCTGGCTACCACAGATAATTCTGAGTTCTGAGTACAGGCAAGGAGACACTTGAAACAGCCAACCTTTGGATACTTTGCTTGTGCTGGAAAGCATCTCTCTTGAGTATCTTGGTTAATCGAAGCACAAGCTACATGAAGCCCAGAGACGGAAAACCACCGGGCCAATGTCAAACTGGGACTCCTCAGGTCATGCGGGACTCTGACTGCTGCTTTTAACTGCGGAGAGGGGACACCTGCCTCGCCGAGAGACCTTTTGCAGACACTTAGGGTAAAAGTTTCAGATCACTCCCAGGCTGCTGGGCAGAAGGGGACACCCTACCTAGCACCCAGGGTCAGTGGTGTTTGGGGAGAGTCTCTGAGAGGGCTGGTTATTGTTTCCTGATATTGCTAATGAGGAAGGAAGTGGAAATCAATTGAAATGGCAGCTAGAGACAGGCGGAGGGTCAGAGTTGTTGGGGGGGGGGGGGAGAAGATGCCAGAGGCTGAATTCATGTCAGCCCAAAGATACTCTAGGAAATGGTTAAAAACTAGGAGCCATGCTAGAGCACCCCGATCTCTGCCACCTCCAGGACTGCTCAATACACTCATCGGGACTCCTTACTTTGTTGTTGGTTGGTCTCTAATTTATCTCTAATGAAATAGACTCATGTAGTTTGCTCTGGCTTCACATAGCAAATGTCCCCAAAGCTGGCCTTGAATTCCTGGTCCTCCTGTTTCTCCGTATCCCAAGTGCTGGGATTAAAGGCCTGCACCACTACTCATGACTGTAATGCAAAGGAGAGGAAGGTAGGCTTGCAAAAAGTGAAGGATCACTTGTTTTGCTTGTCTTTTTTTTCAAGACAGGGTTTCTCTGTGTAGCCCTGACTGTCCTGGAACTCACTCTGTAGACCAGGCTGGCCTGGAACTCAGAAATCTGCCTGCCTCTGCCTCCTGAATGCTGAGACTAAAGGAGTATGCCACCGGGGCTGGTGAGATGGCTCAGTGGTTAAGAGCGCCGACTGTTCTTCCAAAGGTCCTGAGTTCAATATTCCAGCAACCACATGGGGGCTCACACCATCTGTAACAAAATCTGATGCCCTCTTCTGGAGTGTCTGAAGACAGCTACAGTGTACTTACATATAATAAATAAATAAATA
>NC_034598.1:26829436-26830391 GCF_900095145.1 Mus pahari
TATATATATATATATATATATATATATATATATATATATATATTTAAAAAGGAGTATGCCACCACCACCTGGCTCACTTTTTTTTCAAAGGTAAATTGACATTTTTGCCTGCATGTATGTCTGTGTGAGGGTGTCAGATTCTTGAGTTACAGACATTTGTGAGCTGCCGTGTGGGTGCTGGGATTTGAACCTGGGTCCTTTGGAAGATCTGCAAATGCTCCCAACTGTTGAGCCATCTCCCCCCACCCTCTTTTTTTTTTTTTTTTTTTTTTTTAAGGCACCACATCATCTCATATTGCAGCCCCAACTGGCTGCAAACCCACATCTGGGTGCTGGGATTGTAAGCATCAGTGACCACACCCACTCAGTTAATTACTTTTAAAAAGACATTAATGCACACCAGTTCTAGACAGCAGACAAACTTCATCTAGACCAAAAGTCAATGGGGTACAGGACCCCAAGATTTCTCACTGAGTGAGGGCCACTCTGTCTTGGGTTGGCACCTCAGGGACAGAGGGTAGGGTGAGCATCCTGCAGGAAGACAGGAAAGACTGAGTCGGGAAGCTGAGAGCCTTGGGGCTGTGGGAAGAAGCTACCCAGTCTGTAGGGGTGGGTGGGGAGAGGCTGGCCAGCCTGTTCCTTCTTCCCTGAGAACTCTGGAGTGCCTGTGATATTTACATCTACCCAGCTGAAGCAAGCTGTCCCTGTCCACTGAGGGGAAACACAAGCCTGAGATGGTGGCTTGCTCAAGGCTCAACAGGAAGAGCTGAAGCCTAGAGTCTAGGCGTGATGATCTCAGTCAGTCTTAGCTGTTGGGTGAGGGGTGGCAAAGCCATCCTTTTTTTTTTTTTTTTTGAGACAGAGTTTCTCTGTGTAGCCCTGGATGTCCTGGAACTCACTCTGTAGACCAGGCTGGCCTCAAATTCACAGAGATCCACCTGACTCTGCCTCCTCC
>NC_034598.1:26831396-26837390 GCF_900095145.1 Mus pahari
TTAAAGCTTTATTTATTTATTATATGTAATTACTCTGTAGCTGTCTTCAGACACTCCAGAAGAGGGCGTCAGATCTTGTTACAGATGGTTAAGGATGGTTATGAGCCACCATATGGTTGCTGGGATTTGAACTCGGGACCTTTGGAAGAGCAGTTGGGTGCTCTTACCCACTGAGCCATCTCACCAGCCCCCAGGTTACTTTTCAAGATAGAGTCTCACACACAAGCCCTTGTATCTCTGAGGCCTCCATTTTCCTTCATCTCTAAAATGGTACTATTTCTGAGTAAATATATATTCATATATATATGCATATATGTGTGTGTATATACAGTCTATGTGTGTATGCATATACATATACATACACACATATCTACATCTCTATATATCTGAGTATATATGGTCTATCCCAGCTCTTGAGAGGCTGGGACAGAAGGATGAGGTCCAGGATGAGTATCCAGTTGAGGATAAATAATAGCAGGTTCCAGCGGCAGTGGTGGTGCCCGCCTTTAATCCCAGCACTTGGGAGGAAGAGGCAGGCGGATTTCTGAGTTCGAGGCCAGTCTGGTCTACAGAGTGAGTTCCAGGACAGCCAGGGCTACACAGAGAAACCCTGTCTCGAAAAAACAAACAAACAAACAAAAATAGCAGGTTCCAATTCTGCCTCAGTTATTATGAAACCATTTCAAAAAAGCCAAATTAAGTCCGATGGACTCAATATTATTACAAGCCGATGGGGTGGGTGAGGGTGAGAGGTGGGTGGCAGGCAGCCCCGCCCAGCTGTGGTCAACAGGACTCTCTCTCACAGTTTCTACCCTGATTTCTCCTCCCCCCTCCAGATGTAGACGTGACCGGGCAGAACTGGACTTTCACGTTTGACTTCTCCTTTTTGAGCCAAGAAGAGGATCTGGTATGGGCGGAGCTCCGGTTGCAGCTGCCGGGCCCTATGGACATCCCCATTGAGGGCCCACTCACCATTGACATTTTCCACCAGGCCAAGGGGGATCCAGAGCAGGACCCGGCTGACTGCCTGGAGCGCATTTGGATGGAGACGGTCACCGTCACTCCTTCTCAGGTCACGTTTGCCTCAGGCAGCACAGTCCTGGAGGTGACTAAGCCACTCTCCAAGTGGCTAAAGGACCCCAGGGCACTGGAGAAGCAGGTGTCCAGTCAAGCACGAAAGTGTTGGCATCAGCCCCACACCCCACCTGTCCCTGTCGCCAGCACCAATGTGCTCATGCTCTACTCCAACCGGCCTCAGGAGCAGAAGCAGCTAGGGGGCGCCACTTTGCTTTGGGAAGCTGAGAGCTCCTGGCGGGCCCAGGAGGGACAGCTGTCTGTAGAGAGGGGCGGATGGGGCAGAAGGCAACGCCGACATCATTTGCCAGACAGAAGCCAACTGTGTAGGAGGGTCAAGTTCCAGGTGGACTTCAACCTAATCGGCTGGGGCTCCTGGATCATCTACCCCAAGCAGTACAATGCCTATCGCTGTGAGGGCGAGTGTCCTAACCCTGTGGGGGAGGAGTTTCATCCTACCAACCACGCCTACATCCAGGTATGATGCTTGGCTCCCAATAGGCTGCTAGACAGGGGGTGGGCTCAAACCTTGGGAGAGGGTGCTCTCTCTGTCTCTGTCTCTGTCGCTCTCTCGCTCTTGCTCTCTCGCTGCATGGCCCAGGATTACCTTGAACTGCTGATCCTCTTGCCTTCACATCCCTCGTCTGAGATCACAGGCATGCACTATCACAATACTAGGGATCAAATCCAGGACCTCACGCATGCTATGCAAAGGACTGAGCTGCATCCCCAGCGTTTCCCTGTTCCCATAATTAGGTGATGGGGAGGGAATAGAACAGAAGAACCCTACTCCAGTTCTGACATTCAGAATTTGGACTAGGCAAGATCCAGCTCATTACTCTGACATTAAGCTGTTTATTCGCTGAATCCTGTTTTTTCAAGGCTGGTAGCATGTTTTACAGGCATGGCATGGGGAGCGGGGTCGTGAGCTGGTTGCACGGGCAGCATTCTATTTATTTATGAAAATAATATGCTATTTTTGTACCAGAAGCTAATTTTTCACTTTAGCCAGAAATAGTAACTCTGCCTTTGCCCCAGCAAATGCAAACTGACCCTCCCTCCTTCCTCCCTTTCAGAGCCTGCTGAAAAGATACCAGCCCCACCGGGTTCCTTCCACATGCTGTGCCCCCGTGAAGACGAAGCCACTGAGCATGCTGTATGTGGACAATGGCAGGGTCCTCCTGGAACACCACAAGGACATGATTGTGGAGGAGTGTGGGTGCCTCTGATAGAGCCAGGGGGAGTGCTGAAATCGGTTTGCACTCCACAATGCTGATGAACTCCCAAGGAGACTCCATTGTATCTATCCAGGGAGCAGAAATGGAAGAAGAGTTCTGCCTGCTGGAGCTAAAGAGAAAGGCCCCGCCCCCTGTGCATACAGTGCTCTTAGACCTGCCAAGCCAGAGGCTACCTTGGCGTGACAGGATGGGGAAGCCTTGCAGGGGCTGGCTCGCTGGCTCCCTGGAAATAGGGTTTATGAACTGCTTGAAATTGTGTGCAAAGGCTGGGGTGTATATGTATATATATATATTTATTTTTGATGCCATCTGTAGCTTTCTTGCATTCTCAAATGTGGTCTGTGACCGGCTGTCCGTCCCTCAAGATTAGTATATATTTTATTAGATTAAAACTAGGCATTTGGTTCTCCCTGCCTCAAGCTGTGGTAGGGGAGACCCCCAATTTTTTGGCTGGCTGGCAGTGACATACAGGCCTTGGTCAGGGGCTCTCTAATCTCTAGTGAGTTGTCTAAACAATAAAGGCACTGTCCAGTTCTCCAGGGCCAGTTGGTTCTTTGACCAGAGAGGTGGGCACTTGTCCAAGAGGGGACTGGCTATGGTGGACTTTAGACGCCAGAGCCCTGAGACGTCTGCTTAGCAGACACAACCCAAGTCTATTAAAAGTCAGTGACAATTCACCTCCGTCTCATAATGTGTTTCTAGGGTCCTGAGTTCCGATCCAGTAGGGGATGAGGTTGTGGTCTTAGCTTTTGCAGAGGCTGTGTGAGGTGTGGGGAACTCACTGCCTGGCCTCCCCTAGTAAAACAAAAAGTGGGAGAGCCACTGGGCAGTGGTAGTGCACGCCTTTAATCCCAGCACTCGGGAGGCAGAGGTAGGCGGATTTCTGAGTTCAAGGCCAGCCTGGTCTATAGAGTGAGTTCCAGGACAGTCAGGGCTACACAGAGAAACCCTGTCTCAAAAAAAATCAGGAGTGGCTGGTGAGATGGCTCAGCAGGTAAGAGCACCTGACTGCTCTTCCAAAGGTCCTGAGTTCAAATCCCAGAAACCACATGGTGGCTCACAACCATCCGTAACAAGATCTGATGCCCTCTTCTGGAGTGTCTGAAGACAGCTACAGTGTACTTACATATAATAAAAAAAAAAAAAAAAAATCAGGGAAAAAAGAAAAGTGGGAGAACCTGATACGTATGTGGGAAGTGCCTCTGACAGTTTGGGAATGACTGGCCCAGTGACAGACACTTGTTTAGTATATGTAGGATCCTGAGTTAAACCCCAGCATGAAAAAGCCAGGTGTGTAGTGGAGCACACCTTTAATTCCAGCAGCTGAGGCAGAGGCAAGAGGGTCTCTGAATTCTAGGACAATCAGAGCTACACAGTGAGACCCTGTCTCAAACAAAAAGCTGCCTGACAGGGAGGGCCATGGGCCTTCTCCCATCTTGAGTCTTTCAATCCTTAAAGTTTAAGGCCTGTTAGGCCGCACCCCTGTTCTAACTCCAGGTTCTGCGGGGCATCACAGCAGAAGGCTCAGCTTGCGGTAGCAGGTTCTACCACTGAGAAATCCGAGTACCTCTGTTCTTTTGGCAAGGTTGAGGGGACTGCTTTGGGGCCGAATTGAAGTCCACAGGAAACACCCCCTCTCCCCTTCCCCAGGATGCTCGTCCACTCTACTCCAGCCTTGGTTGCACCAAGGCAGTGAAACTGGTTCAGAGACTGGGCTGGCTACAGACTAGCCTGGGATTGAGAATGCGGAGCCCAGAGCACTGAGCAGAGAAATGGGCTCAGTCACCACAGGGTCCGGCCTTGGGTTTTGAGTCAGGATCTCTCTTTAATCCCGACTGGCTGCAAACTCTAGGCAATTCTCTCTTGCTTGACTCTCAAATGCTGGGATTGCTCACCTCTACCAAGTGTTGACTTCCAGGCCCCAGGTCCACGGTGGAGTTTAAGTTCTTGGAGGGAAGTGGCCTCCCAGGGTACTGGGAGGCAGGTGCCTACAGTCCCTACACATCGATGACAGGGCCAAAGGCCGTGGTTATTTGTGGCTTCAGCCTGTGGGAGTGTTTACAGTTGGCTGTTCTGTGAACTTGGGACAATCAAGCTCCCTGGTGACACAGCACTGCCCTATGTCAAGTGGGGGATGAGGACACAAAGTGACCACTTACATGTGGCGATTGTGGTCACCATGCTGGCTACAGGACCACCGTGAGGCCCTGGCTAGGGCTATTTGGGTATCAGTTCCTAACAATGGTTCTGGATCTGGGCCATGGCTTGGCTGAAGGCCTTGGACATTCCAGGGGGCTGCCCCTGAGAACTGTCCTATCTGAATGTGGGCCTGCAATAGTTATTTGCTCCCAAGGCAAAGGTCTGGTGTTCTGCAACTGCAAGCAGGGCCAAGAGGAAACTGCCTTGCCTTCCTGGCGGACAGAGGGTGGGTAAGCAGTAGCAGAGAAAGACAGTAACCAGAAGAGGGAAAGCACACAGCTGTGACGCTCTGCACCCTAACCTGGGTTTATCACCACCTTAAGAACCCCCTAACAGGGGCCTGGAGAGATGATGGTTCAGCAGTTAAGAGCACTGGCTGTGCCAGGCGTGGTGGTGCACGCCTTTAATTCCAGCACTTGGGAGGCAGATGTCTGAGTTCAAGGCGGATTTCTGAGTTCAAGGCCAGCCTGGTCTACAGAGTGAGTTCCAGGACAGCCAGGGCTACACAGAGAAACCTTGTCTCAAAAAAAAAAAAAAAAAAAAAAGAAAGAAAGAAAAGAAAAGAAAAGAAATAAAGAAAGAGGAAAAAAAAAAGCACTGGCTGCTCTTCCAGAGGTCCTGAGCTCACAACCATGTGATTGTAATGGGATCCGATGCCCTCTTCTGGTATGTCTGAAGACTGACAATGTAGTCATATACATTAAATAAATTTTAAAAAAGAAAAACCTGTTACAGTGGGAGGATCCCACCCCCGAGAACCCACCCCTCATGGAGGCTCTCCACAGGCTGGAGATTCTCTCAAACCCAGCTGAGCTTGAAGTGTTCTGAGAAGAGTCTCACAGTGTAGCTGGTCTGGAACCCACCACAGTGTAGCTGGTCTGGAACCCACAGTAGTATACACTGCTTCAGCCAAACAAGTGAAGGGAGTGTGTACAACTTGAGGCTTTTTTTGTTTTTTAAAGATTTATTTATTTATGTATGAATACACTGTAGCTGTCAGACACACCAGAAGAGGGCATCGGATCCCATTACAGATGGCTTGAGTCACCATGTGGTTGCTGGGAATTGAACTCAGGACCTCTGGAAGAGCAGTTAGTGCTCTTAACCCCTGAGCCACCTCTCCAGTCCCCCACTTGAGTTTTTACAAGAACCGGTTGTACNGGCATTAGGCACAGATGCTCCTGACCTAAAAACCTGTAAAATGATTTCTTCATCCTGATAAGAGCTCTCAGAACCATGCCACAGGCAGCAAAGCTCCTTAACAGCAGGGCTGGAAGGAAGGCTCCAGCAACCAAACCTCCACACTGTCTGCTGTCTTCTTCTTAAATGATTTATTTATTTTATATATGTGAGCACACTGTCACTGTCTTCAGACACACCAGAAGAGGGGGCACCGGATCCCATTACAGATGGCTGTGAGCCACCATGTGGTTGCCAAGAATTGAACTCAGGACTTCTGGAAGAGCAGCCAGTGCTCTTAACC
>NC_034598.1:26837595-26851876 GCF_900095145.1 Mus pahari
ACACCTCTTTGGCCCAGCTACTTCAGGCCAAGACTTGCCAAATGTGAATAACCTGCAACAGTGTGCTACACACTTTTGTGGTTTTATGTGTCTGTCTGGCCTAACTCTCAGCAATTTTCTGCCTTGGCCTCCTGCCAATTAAGGATTACACGCATAGTGTCTGAATTTAAAAAAATATATAAGAAATAAAGAAAATCAATATACCAAGAGGCTGGGCATGGTGGCACGCCCCTTTAATCCTAGCACTTGGGAGGCGGAGGTAGGTGAATCTCTTTGCGATCAAGGCCAGGCTGGTCTCCATTAAGTTCTAAGCCAGCCAAGAGCTACAGTGAAGTCTTGTCTCAAATACAAAACCATTGATACACCAACTTAAGGCTGTCTTCATGGTAGTTTGCCCTCAGCATATGGAAATGCAGGCTTCAATGCCCAGCACCACAAACCACCACCAAGTCAGTATTCAAGGTCTTTATTTAACTGTAACAGCAACCGTTGGTGAGGATTTTTTCCCCTAGTTCCAAACACCTGCTTGTTTGGCAGGACAGTGAAAACAAACTGGTCATGGGATCACACAGGGTCTTAGGATGGCATTGCTGACAGNGACTGAGAGGAGGGTGGGGGTGGGGGTAACAGCACACCAGAGGAAGCCAAGGGAAGCNCTGGCAGCCTCTGAAACCCCATCCCACAAGGCTGGGACAGCAGCAGCGAGCAGGGAAGTGTAATCAGAAAACACCAAGATGCTTAAAATGGATGGACGACTGGGGATCGGAGTCCTTGGAGGCTCTTTAAATTATTTTAAGGATTACTGGAGCTGACCTGTGGCCATTAAGTGGGGCAAAGGCATTGGCTTGGGCCTGTGTGGTCCTCATGGGCCCTGCCTCCTGCTGGTGTCCCCACTGTCCCGTTCTCCAGCCATAACCCTCAGGTCAGTGCTGGGCAGTTTTCAAGATTGAAATGGAGAGGAAGGGGAGGATAGAGGCAAGAACGGGCATTCTGTGCTGGATTCATGGAGTCTGGGTCTGAAGCCCTGGCAGGGGCACAGCCATGTGTCTACCAGGCATCCAACCTCTCGCTGTCACCCTTACACCTCACAAACGTCAACCNGAATATGCATCTGCTGGGAAGTATCTCAGCGCAGTAGGTCTTTTTCTACTGGGCACGCAGTATGGCCACCAGGGCTATAAGAGCTGAGGAAGCAGGGAGAAGCCATGGACCAACCACCTGAAGCCTTTAAAAGTTAAGTTCTGCCAACAGGCACCAAGTTCCAGGACCTGTCTAAAGGAAAGCTACAATTTCAGAGGGTGGGGAAGGTATTTTGATTGGCTNACTGGAAAATTGANGACCTGTCAGTCATCCTTAGTCTTCAGTCAAGTTTCTGTGAGCTAGCCTCAAAAAGCCACCACGCTGAAACCCGTTACCAGAGCAGGAAACACTGCTAAGCCCTGAAGGACTGAGTCAACCGCAGAAACCCAATTCCCGTCACTAAAAGACGAGAGGCTAGGGGCTAGGGGAACCATGCCCCACTCTAAGTTCAGACAGAACCTTCTGCCCCAAGAAATGGTGNTCCCCCACTACATGGGAAGGCCCCACCTTCCTGTGGTCAGGATGGGTCAGTGATTGAGTTTCGCACATTAATAAATAGCTGCCGTGGGCATGGAGTCCAGAAAACACATCAAAGAACTTGAACTACATACATGAAGACAGCAGTGCCTTCCTTCTAGAGGGAGTGAAAGGGCTGTGGCACAACCCCCTCAAGCCGCCAACACTCAAGATAGANATGGGAAGGAGGTTCCATCCCTGATACATGGCTGCCAACACCGGAGCCTTGTGCAGGAGCCGGGTGTCTGGACGCTCAGTGGAACCCATCCCAACTGGGAAGGTCCGAGACGCCCAAGGAGACAGTACCCAGGCTATCTCCCGGGCCAAACCCACAGTCCTCAAGCACACGCTAAAGCAGTATGGCTACAGGAAAGAAAGTGCTAGCGAAGGACAGCACACCAATCCCAACAAGAGCTTCCACCGAAGGATGATGAGACCAGCCAGCAGGAAGCAGCAGCCATGCCGTGAGATCCGAGGCCCTGGTGAGCTACCTCTCAAGCTTCTCTTGCAGGTTCTTTTACGAGCACACTTCCAACAAGGCACCCAGGAGCCGATTCGCTCACTCGCTCCTCTGCATGCTGCGCTGACCAGGGCACAGACACGGGCACTTTCAGGTGTGCCTGGCTCACGGAGACGCTGCTTCTGGGTGGGAGACCTTGACCCACCTGGAACCCACACCATCATCAGAAGGGAAAGGGGACTGCTGCTCGTTCTGCAGCTCAGGAACCTAACATGTAACATCCTTTGTTACCCGCCTAACAAGCCCCAGAATGCCCCCAGTTCCTTTAGTCAATTCGTGGCTAAAGGCAAGCAGAAGTGGTAATCAATGCTTAAAGCAGCCGCCTGAGACTTGCAAAGCAAGCATTCTTGAGAAGATGGCAGTTGAGGATGGAGATCTGGGAATCTTCACGTCCTGTCACCTCTCTAGGACAAGCAGTTAGAAGTCTGTTCTAATAGCTTATGACTCTGACTGCCTCCACCTCCCCCATCTCCTCTTTTCCTCCTTTTAGGGCATGGCGAATTAAAGGCACTCCAACTTTCTTCTTCCACCTCCTTCTCTGGGGTCAACCATTCAGGAGGAAGCAGGGTGCTCCAGCACAGAATCTACCCCAGAGACCCACGGGGGTGTGACCAAGGAAGGGAGCCTGCTGATGGTCACAAAAAAAGTAGAATTCTCCAGCTCCAGATGAGAGCGGCCCACACCCACTTTCTACCTGTATCTTCCTGAGAGTCTATGCTAAAGTCTCCATGCTCAGTGCTCCTGATTCCCCACCCGAGAGAAGCCCTTGTCATTGCAGGTCATTTCTTACACAGCAACAGATAACCTATACTCGCCAAAGGACAGGATTCCTGCTAGCTTTTCTATTCCTTGCCCAGAGAAGGCAGGACCTAGTTCACAGAACAGGAGGGCTGGGAGCTCAGAAGGGAAAGCACTGAAGGGGGGTTCTTCTTCATGAAGGCTGTTGTCCCCACAACAGAGAACAGATGGTCACTAAGATGTTAACACCTGTCTCGCTCGGAGGAGGGGTGGGAGTGGGGGGACTGGCAGATTAGGGCATCGCACATCTCCACATAAGGCTCCAGCTGTGAGGCTCTGTACACACCCAGAGGTGAACTCCGAAATGGACTCTGTTTACTAGAAAATGGCTCATGTACAAAGATGCTGTCATTGGAAGCTGATTTCTTGCCTTGCGCAATTATCTCACACTGCTGATTTACGGAGGTCAAAGACCAGTTAGTGGCGGCCTTTAGACAAGGCTTGTCCCTGGAAGTGAGGGATCCTGGCCGAGGACCTAAGGCTGGAAGGCTCCTGCCCCACGCAGGTGACACTCCAAAGAATACTGAACATGTCCACTGACTGAGGGAAGAGAAGATGCATATGCAGACTCCCCAAGATGGCAAGAAAAGGGAAACAGTTCCCTGCTCAGCGCCCATTCTAAGGTCCATTCTAAGATCCATTCCGAGCTGTGGTCCAGGAGGAAGCCGCTCTGTGCAGACCACTGTTTAGTGAGGAAGCTGATGCTCTTCTCTCACAACCTCCTCACTTCAGCAGGATTCAGAGTCTACAGGAGGCACCGCCAGCGTGAAGAACCATGAGCCTTGCTCCCAGGTACGAACAAGGTCCTGAACAAGCTTCTTAGCCCAATGACAGCACAGCTTACATTTTCCCAAGACTCCATAGGAAATGAAATTTGGAGCTTAATTAAAAACACAACAGATACATTTAACAGAGAAATAAAACTCTTGTGATTATCACCTTGGAGACTCCAAAAATCCCCAAGCATTGGAGACCCCCCCAAGCTTATTCCTGAGACAGCGACCGTCGCAGAGGGTTGCACTCCGAGCTATTTCACATTGTGTAGCAGAAACCAGAACCATGGTCTGAAGATGGTCCTTCTTTCTTTTTCCTGAAGTCTTCACAAAAGAGGGTCTTGCCATGGTTCAGAAGAAAAACAAACAGCTTTCTTTCTCAGCCAATGGGGTCCTGAACTCTTACTAAGGGGGCTTAGTATAGGCATCCAATTAAACCGGAAACTCCCAGGGCACCCCCGATCACTTTACTGTCTCCCCTTGGGAGGATGGATGGATGAGCCTGTCGGTCGGAAGCCTCTCTCCTGGGATCTCCATGTGGACCACAGTACCAGGAGAGTGCGGGGGGGTGGGGGTGGGGAGTTTTCTTCAACAGCTCATGGCAAGGCAGACTGGACCCATTCTACACTCCAGATAGCCCCCAAAGCTGAGGGCACAGGAGAGCTCAGAGGGGCTATGGGAGACGAAGGACAGTGACAGCAGCGGACTTGCCTACAAACATTGTCTTTGTTGTTGTTTTTTTTTTTTTCTTTTTAAAATAACCTTCCCAATACTGGAAGATGTTTTGTTAAAAAAGTTGCAGTTCAAAATTGTACTGAAAACTTATCTAAAAATAGGTCTGTAGTCATCTTAAAAATAAAAGGTCTCTCCTCTGATAAGAAGAGACAAATATTATCAGATACCAACATGGGAGGCATGTCCTCTGATGCAGATTTGGAAAATGGCCCGGTGGGAGAACCAAAAGGAAAGAGTTTAAGGGAAGAGGGAAGGACGGACGGGGGATAAGAAGAGCGAGAGACCTGGGAGGAATACACTGTCTTAGCCTGTGCTTCTCTCTGGGCAGATCCAAAGTAGGGGAGAGATGCAAGAGGAAGTCAGCTATAAACTCAAGGCATAGTAACCTGCAGGACACCCAACGTAAGGTACACCTGGTTTTAAAACCATGAGCCCCGAGGCTGGCTGCACCGCGCTCAGTCCTCTTCCTCTTCAGAGGCCCTGACACATTCTCAGGCAGACTGCTGAGAGCAGGCCGACCTCACAAGGTGCAGGCCAAGGTGTCTGGCACTTCTGCTCTAAGAGCAGACAACGTCACGGGTGTGGCAGGGCAGACTCTGCCTGCGGGATGCAGGTAGAAAGAATGTCAGACAGGCAAAGACCAGCTGGTCACCAAGGGGTCCCTTCATGAGGGCTTAAAAACATACCCGTGCCAATGAATTAGGTAAAGGAATGGGGGGGGGGGGGGGAATGAGCTAGCACACCCA
The DNA here is from genome assembly GCF_900095145.1 of Mus pahari. Classification (NCBI taxonomy): domain Eukaryota; kingdom Metazoa; phylum Chordata; class Mammalia; order Rodentia; family Muridae; genus Mus; species Mus pahari. Next base: position 26,842,764 of record NC_034598.1, read on the forward strand.
AGACAAGACAGAAGCCTTCCTCCCAGAGACAGGGGAGGCTGCTGTCACATGGCCCAGGAATGCAGCAGAGGTGCAGGAGGTACAGGACTGTGCTCCAGAGCGGAGGACAAACGTCCCCCACATCCAGCGCTCCACCAGCAGTGGGCTGCAGGGAAGGACAGGGAGAGCCCAGGAACGGCAATGGGCACTAAACCTCCTTCACCCCCAACCCCTACAAGCAGAGGTGCTGCTTGGAACCTGTCCTGGACTTGGGGCAAGTCCCAATAGGGCAGGAAGATTCTTGGGAAATGACCCGGGAAGCTACAGGGACTGCTTTCTTCTGTGGACTGGTCAGCTCCACAGAATAATCCAAGGGCTTATTCATCAACCTAACCTTAACTGGGCAGAGGGCGGGAGACGGGAAGATGTGGTCAGATGGCGCACATCTCCCATTATTTGGCACCCAGAGGGGGCAGGGGGACAGGAGCTTCTCTGTACACTGTGTTCCTACTGGCCCAGTCAGGTGCATACAGGCTGCTCCACGAGGCCTCCTTCCACATGGCAGTAGTTAGATGTCCATCTCAAACTGAGCCTCATCCCCTGGTTAGAAGGAAAGAAACAGCGAAGCAAACCATGACTTTCTCAACCTACAAAGGGCAACCTAATACAATCTGTGCCATGCTCTGTGACCTCAGACACCTATTCCTGAGTGCAATACTTAATTCACAGTACTCACATTCAGTATTTTAAACAGCTCACTTATTTTGTTTCAGGTGGCCTATCTCATCTGGGGCGGGTGTGGAAAGGCTGTGAACTCACACTTGCAGTGGGTGATGGCAGCTTACACCCTAACTCAGGCACACAGGAAGCTGAGGCAGGAAGACTGCTGCAAGGCAGGCCAATCTGTCAGCTTGGCCAACAGTGAGACCTCAGCTCAGAAAAGCCAACCGGACAAAACCAAACAAAAACCTCAACTGGAGCTACAGTGGACGAGCACGAAGCACAGAGACCTAGGTGTGAGTGAGATGTGAGCTCCCCTAACCCACCAGAAACAGTTCCCTAATAACGTTACCCTGGGAAGAAACCAAGCCTGTCTCTCTCTCTGTCTCTCTCTCTCTCTCAGCCTCCAGCACCTGGTCATAGCCATGTTTATTTCTAAGGCTGGTGGAAACAGAGGGCCTACGATTCTGCTTTGGGGTGTATATGTGCATGTGCACACTGGTTCATTGGAGGTCAGAGGAGCGGCATGTGCAGTCATGTCTATGTAAGGTGATCCCTAGAAAATAAAGCCTCCTGCAGGCCTGGTTCTAATCCACCTCTGGGTTACCACCCTGATTTGCCTTTAAAAAGACAGGTCCACCTATGTAGCCCTGGCTGCCCCACAAAGATCTGCCTGTTGCTTGGACGGAAGGCATAAATCTGGCTTCCATCCCTGACTTGACTGTTTTTTCCCAAGCAAGGAGGTGAAGACTGAAAGCATTTTAGTACATGTCTAGGGGAAACGCTCCCAATCTACAGAAGACCGACAGTCCGCCCCAGAGCCCTCCCCCTAGCCCGACGCTCACCAACTGCGTGCTTCCTGTCGTGATTGTTCAGGTTGTTCAAGTTGTTCACTTCTACTTTGGAGTCTTCAATTAAGGCGCCAGGACTGGTGACTCCAGGGATATTGGGGAGATGGCAAGGTGGGGTCTGCGCCATGGGAGAATTGCGACGGTCCAACAGAAACTTTCGGTCATAAATGATTCGCGTTCCTGAAAAACAGAGAATTTCAAATAAATGAAGGCACCAACACAATGACCACCGAGGCTGGTTGCGTGGCTCAGTCCTCTTCAGAGGCCCCTGACATATTCTGAGGAGGACCACTGCGAGCAGGCTGTACCCACCAGGTGCAGGCCAGCGTTGGCACTTCTGCTCTGGAAGCAGACAGAGTCATGGGGTGTCCCAGAGTGAAGAGGACTCTGCCAGCAGGATGCAGGTAAGAGAAATGGCAAAGACCAGCTGGCCACCAAGGAATTCCTTTAAATGCCACTTAATTCTTAAAAGATGTCAATTCTGCCAAGAGGAGAGTCTACCCTCTGCCCCATGAACAGGGTCGGGTGCTCTGTCTACTGGTTCTCCAGCATCACTTCCTGTAGGGAGCTACCCACTCTCTCCCTCTTTCCAGTCACTCAACACATTACCTCCCCTCCCCCAGGACTCCTGTTGGGTACCAGCCTGTCTCCAGACTTCAAGCTCCACAAGCCAGCATGCTGTATTTGCCACCAATATCCTAACAGCTCAATCTTCAAAACAGAGTTTGTTCTTTCTTTCTTTTTCTCTTCCTTCTTTTAAAGATATTTAACCTGGGTTGGGGTTTTGGATCTGAATCTTGTTTTAGCTACTGACGAATAACTCTCAAGAGGTTTTTTAAAAATAATTTACTCATTTTTATTTTATGTACACTGGTGTTTTGCCTAAATGCATGTCTGTCTGAGGGTGCTGTTGGAGCCTCTGGAACTGGAGTTACAGACAGTTGTGATATGCCATGTGGGTGCTGGGAATCAAAACCGGGTCCTTTGGAAGAGCAGGCTCTGAACTGCTGAGCCATTTCTCCAGCCCCGATGAAGGCAAATTTCCTAATGAAAGAATAAGCAAGAATAAACAAGTATGTGAAAAAGTAAACAATTCACTCCTGATAAAGGCTACTCAAAAAGCTCGGAGGCTGACCTTCTCCCTAGAGAGACAACTATGGACCTGAAGTCTGGCTTGGCAGGTGGAGGCACTTGCTGCCAAGCCTGGCCACCTGAGTTCAATAGCAGGGTCTCATATGTTGGAAGGAGCCTGGTGAGTCCAGAAATCTGTCTTTTTAAAAAATGAGACTTATTGTTAATTTCCATACGAGTGTTTTACCCGCATGCGTGTGTGTGTGTGCCGAATGGTCTGAGAGGTGAAGAAGCACTGGATGCCCTGGCCTGCAGTCACTCATGTTATGACCGCCTGGGAACAGAACCCAGCTCCTCTGGAAGAGCTTCTAGTGCTCTCAAAGCACCAAGCCATCCCTCCCTCCCTCCAGCCCCAAGAGTTGGCCTTTGACCTCTGCACACACAACAGCAAATATGAGCCCATGGCACACATAAAATAACATGTGGAAACCAAACACCCCACTTCCGGTCAGTCACCTGAGGCTGCTCTTACAAGTTGTCTTATAGGCAGTGCTGATTGATAATCTCTCAACTTGAGACTGAGGCAGGAACTGCCAAGAGTTCCAGGCCAGCCTGGACTACAGCACGAAATCTATCTCAATGTCTCCTGCTAAAATCAAAGAAATACACACCCGAAGTTCCCAACTCAAGTTGCAATAGGCACATTGAGAGGCACAGCATCACCAAACCTTCAGAGACACAAATCAATCCCACAGAGATCAGTTCTGGCCAGGGCAGGAAGAGCAATGCATTGCTGATGCAGCTCACACACAGGGTAGAGCATTACGGAAAATGGGATGGATGGATGGATGAATGGTCCTCGAAAAATTTAAAAAAGGGGATAGAGAGATGGCTCAGTGGTTAAGAGCATTGACTGCTCTTCCAGAGGTCCTGAGTTCAATTCCCAGCAAGCAGATGGTGGATCACAACCATCAGTAATGGGATCTGATGCCTTCTTCTGGTGTGTCTGAAGACAGCTACAGTGTACTCATTTAAATAAAATAAATNTTTTTTTTTTAAATTAAAAATAGCATTTCTATAGAGTCCACCCATCCCACCCAGGGCATAGCTCCAAGGAAATGAAATTAGTAGCTCAGAGACAGAGTCACAGAGTCATTCATAATGGCAAATTCACGTCTGTCAGAATTGCTGGGGGTTGGGGTGAGGCGCAGGAGAACTGCTACCAGTATGGGGTCAACCTGGGCTACACATAAGTTTCAGATCAACCTTCTGTAGGAAAATATAAGAACGAGACCTTGTCTCAAAAAGCCAATAAACCAAGCTGAGTGTGGTAGCACATTCCTTTAATCCCCTGGGAGGAACCTGGGAGGTAGGTGCATCTCTGAGTTCAAGGACAGCTTGGTCTACAGAGTGAGTTCTAGGACAGCCAGAGCTATACAGAGAAACCCTGTCTTAAAAAAAACAAAACAAAGCCACAGGCTAGAGAGATGGCTCAGTGGTTAAGAGCACTGCTCTTCCAGAGGTCCTGAGTTCCGTTCCCAGCAACCACATGGTGGCTCACAGCCATCTGTAACGGGACAGATGCTCTCTTCTGGAGTGTCTGAAGACAGCTACAGTGTACTCATCTACATTAACTCAGGCAGGCATGAATTATGAGCAATGAGCCGTTCTATGCCTCTACATTGCAGAAGACTCAGTATGACTAAGTGTTTGAGAGTAGCTGACCTATTTGTTGTCCCCGAATCCAGCACTGTAAGTCTGATGCCAGCTAGAAACCCTCTGCCTCTATTCAGGTCACACTCTGTGCAGCTGAAGCAGCTACACCCAACTGGCAGTGCCAAGGCTGGTCCTGTGCTCCTCCAGGTTCCTCTCAGGTGTTCCCATGGCACAATACCACGGACTGCCCGGTGGTTTCTAGTGATGGACTGGTGGGTGGGAGAGAAGCAAGCTTGCAGCCATTCCTTCTTTTTCTTTTTTTCTTTTTTCTTTTTTTTTTTTTTAGTTTTTCCAGACAGGGTTTCCCTGTGTAGCCCTGGCTGTCCTGGAACTCACTTTGTAGACCAGTCTGGCCTCGAACTCAGAAATCCGCCTGCCTCTGCCTCCCGAGTGCTGGGATTAAAGGCATGCACCACCACACCGGGCTTTCTTATGGAGACAGGGACCTTATCACTGGAGCCCCACTCTCCCGGTCTCATCTATAGGCAACCTCCCCAGTACTCTGTCCACCACACCGCACCGCACAGCTTCTCTGGGACTGTGCTCACAGCAGATTCGTAGCCACCCTAGTCTGATGCTTCCTCCTAACCTGTGGGGAACCCATGATCTGAACGTGGCTTTAGGGCAGAAGGCTGTAACAAAGAAGGGGGAGAGCTTTAGCTGATTTGACTTGCCCGACACCCCCACTTTTGACTAACATGTTTTGGGGTATAGTTAAATGTTCTTATTCGTGTATATATTAGACAGTTATCAACTTGGGGGTATTTAGCACATTTACTACCATAAATTTTTGTCATATTTTCTGGCTTTTACAAAAATTATTTGTTTTATGTGTATGAATGTTTTGCCTACATGTATGTGTGTGTGCATATGTGTGTGCCTATGGATGGTTGTGAGCTGCCACATGGGTGATGAGCACTAAATCTGGGTCCTCTCCAAGAACAGCAAGCACTCTTAACTGCTGAGCCATCCACCCAGCCACCATATCATTTTATTTTGTGAGACAGAACCTCCCTATGCAGTCCTGCTAGCCGTGAACTCAAGTGTCCTCCTGCCTCAGTCTTCTAAATGCTGGCATTACAGGTAAGCACTTCACACCCAGCCCAAATGTCTCTTTCTTTTTCTTTTTTAATGACAGTATGTATGTATATACATGAAAAGGCATGCATATGTCAGGGGTCTTTTCTTTTAAAGAAAGAAAGATTTATTTATTATGTATACAGGGGTCTGCTTGCATGTATGCCTGCAGACCAAAAGAGGGCATCAATCCCATTACAGATGGTTGTGAGCCACCATGTGGGTGCTGAGAACTGAACTCAGGACCTCTGGAAGAGCAGCCAGTGCTCTTAACTGCTGAGCCATCCCTCCAGCCCCGACAGGGGTCTTTTCTGTTCTCTTCTACCATGTAGGACCCGGGGATTGAACTTAGATCATCAGGTTGTTTTTTGTTTTGTTTTCGGAGATCACCAAAATTTCTTGATAGTTCATTCAAGTCCTGTCTTCTAACTATGGCTACACAATAATCTAATGTGCTGCTATAATTATATCCTTATAAATGACAGGATAAATGTCCTTCCTTTTCTGAGGTTTTGCTGTGTTTTCAAAGTGCTAAATGGACAATTTCAAAGATTTCTTAAGTTTCAAATAACTTGCCCTAGGACAGCATGGTTTCAATTATCCTCAGTTACTATTGAGCTCTTGCCATTCCAACTTACAAACGAAGCTCACCACAAGGAGGGACGGAGGAAATCAGCAGCAGGGTCTGTCTACTGCTCCCTGCAGTCTGCAGTACCTGGAGCACCTTCTGAGACCCACCCCTGGGTAGGTCGGGAAGATGCTGGTAATGTGTACTCCACATCTGTTCATCTCAGCAGCTGACTGACAGGCGGCAGCTGCCACGCCCTAACCATTAGGAACGACACTGATTTAAGATCTAGATATCCACGTTCAGGTTATGGGGTAGACAGCCATTCTCCTGGAGCACGCCCCACTATGGAATGGCCCAGTCACATGCTAACTGGTTGCAGAACTGCTGCTTTCCAAATGACCTCAGACTTCACACTCCGGTAGGCAGTGGGAAGGCGCCAGTTTCACACAGTACAGCCGACACTGTTAAGCCTTTTCCTTGCTGGCCACCCTAGCTGACATGAAGCCACTTCCCCTGTCCAGACTTACTCTGTACCCCGACAGCTATGCCAGCCTTACTGCTCACTGGAAAAAAGGTCCAGATACGCCAACAGTTCTTTACACACATAGGGCTGAGGACTGAACGCGCCATCTTGCTTATGCTAGGTAAGTGTCTTACCACTGACCAGATCTCCAGCTTACTCTTTATAGTCTGAATACAAACACACGCATACAGAGAATTTGTAATTTTTTGCATATATATCTCCCTCCATACCCCCTTGATGGCTCTCTATTCTCTCCCACCTCTTTCTCCCCCCCCAAGTCCTGAGGATTGAACCCAGGGGCATGTGTTACATGATGTCATTCTTTGAGGCATAAAAAGAATTTTTTATTTTTAACATTTATTTTATGTATGAATACACTGTAGCTTTCAGACACACCAGAAGAGGGCATTGGATCCCATTACAGTTGTGAACCACTATGTGGTTGGTGGGGATTGAACTAGGGACCTCTGGAAGAGCAAAGGTCTTAACCACTCAGCCATCTCTCCAACCCCATAAAGAGAGTTAAAAAAAAAAAAGTCTCTAAATTCCTGGCTGTCCTAAAACTTATAATAACCACCCTCCATTGTCCCCCTTCCCCCTCACACACACACTTGAGTTCTAAATGCTGGGATCATATGTGCCACTGCCAGGACCTGGCATTTGTATGAGACCCAATATATATTTGTTGTTCTGCTTGTGCTTTTGATATCAAGCCTAAGAAATGACTTAATCCACGGTTAGTTATGAGCTCTGTTGCCTGTTTTTCTAGGAACTCTACCCGTGAACTGTGGGTCCAAACTCGGCTTCTGTGTGTGGACACACAGTTGTACTGTAGGCACCAATTGCTGAAAAGAGGTCCCATTTGAATTGCCATGGCAGCTTTACTGGGGAGGGAGAGTGAGCATGTACGTGTGTGTACATCATGTGTGTGCATGTATGCTGTGTTTGTGCTTGTGTGTGTTGGGCGGGCACACTACTCCTGGCCTCTCAATTCCTTTCCATTGATACACATGCAAATGAAAATCACAAGTTTTGAAACCAGGAGATGAGCATCCTCCAAGACTGTATTTTTATTTTCTACAATCATGTGGCTATTTCAGGTCCCTTAGAACTCCATATAAATTTCTTTTTTTTTTTTTTAAAGAATTATTTATTTATTATATGTAAGTACACTGTAGCTGTCTTCAGACACTCCAGAAGAGGGCATCAGATCTTGTTACGGATGGTTGTGAGCTACCATGTGGTTGCTGGGATTTGAACTCGGGACCTTCGGAAGAGCGGTCGGGTGCTCTTACCCACTGAGCCATCTCACCAGCCCCATATAAATTTCAAGATTGCTCCCAAGGCAGCTTGGACTGACCCCTACTGCGTGCATCATCTTCTGATTTATCTACTTGTCTATCCGTTGTCTTGAATTTCCTAACATTAAACTTTAACTGCATTTTATTTATTCAGCACGTGTGCATGTACATACACCTCTGTGTATTTGAGGGTATAAATGCTATACGGTGCACACGGATATGTGCAGAGGACAACTTGGAGGTGTCCACTCTCTTTCTATCAGGTGCATCCTGGGATGAAGCTCAGGTCTGATAGCAAGTCCCTTTCCTGTTGTGCCACCTCATCAGCCACCTAACACCCTGTAGCACAAGTCTTGACCAATTTTATTTAGTTATACCTGCTGAGCTAAATTATTATCTTGCCAGACCAAATTATTGAATTTTAAATGACTGCAGGTGAAAAAAAATTACTTATTTGATAGTTACCTTCCCCATGAACCACAAAAAAAAAAAAAAGCAAGGAGCATGTTAGTGATTAACAAGCATGTGACCATTCCAAAGAACCAACTACTCTAAGAAAAATGCTAATTACCAGGAAAAAAATTCTTTTAGTTCTTAATGGATATATCTGTGTCTATTGTAAAGAACCAAAGACAATCTATTAAAAATTGAAATAGTCCATGTCCTGGACACACATCAACTTGAAGACATACTTTGTGCATGTGTGGAAACGGGGTCTCACCTCGGAGCTTGGGCTGGCCTTGAACTCACAGCAATCTGCCTAGCACACTTGGGAGTCGTAGGAGTGCAGTGTGTGGACCGCAGACTAACTGGGTGGAGAGTCTTGTCCGGCATGAGCAAGGTTGACACAACAGAGAAACTGTGCTCCTGTTCCTGAAGCTACACAGAACAGACGAGGACTAACACTGCCAGGGCAGGCAGCAGAGAAGGGTCCTTCAAGCTCAGCTTAATGATGGGTAGGCCAGGCACAGTGAGCACAGTCCCTGCTGGGCATGCTCTCCACCCCAAGGCAGGAAGGCAAAGGCTTTGAAAAGAAAAAAGAGCCATCCAGGTGGCTCGGGGGTAAAAGCACTTGGCTCACAGACCTTAAACCCAGAGCTCAATCCCTGACCCCCACATTAGGACAGAATGACTTCTAAAGGTCATCCTCTGATTTCCACACACGCACACCAATGTGTGTGTGTGAGTGAGTGAGTGAGTGTGAGAGAGAGAGAGAGAGAGAGAGAGAGAGAGAGAGAGAGAGAGATAGATACATAAAGAGAGAGAGAGAGAGATACAGAGAGAGAGAGAGAGAGAGAGAGAGA
>NC_034598.1:26851956-26869866 GCF_900095145.1 Mus pahari
CTTTAATCCCAGCACTCGGGAGGCAGAGGCAGGCAGATTTCTGAGTTCGAGGCCAGCCTGGTCTACAAAGTGAGTTCCAGGACAGCCAGGCTATACAGAGAAACCCTGTCTCGAAAAACAAAAACAAACAAACAAACAAACAAAAAGATAAAGCAACCCTTTAATCCCAGCACCTGAGCTCCATAGTGAAGTTCAGGCCAGTCAGGGCTACAGTCAGACTGTATGAAACAAAATAAAACAAAGTTAAATAGATTAACAACAACCCAGCAATTGGCTAGCAGCCTTGGTAGTCTATAGGAATCCACTTTTAAGATTGATTTTTCATCTTTAATTAAGCATATTTGTGTATAAAGGTATGTGTACAGGAGTGCAGGTGTCTTGGGGTTAGAGTTACAGGCAGCTGTTAGGGAGCTGATATGGTACTGGGAACCAAACTCCAGTTCCCTGCAAGAGCAATAGTGGGCCCCACCTCCAGCCCTGACAGAGCTTTAGCTGTAAGGCTGGGCTCCCACCCCTTTCTAACAGGAGGTGCAGAGCTATGTAAAGGACTCCATGGAGCCTCCACCAGAGAGCACGGAGGTAACAGTCTTAACAAACCCCTGCTGTTCATACAGGCCCTCAGTGAACAGATTGCTCAAAAGTTCTGTGGCTGACAAACCAAAGAAAACTAACAGCTGCCTAAGCCAGAGGCTCCTGGGGGACTTTGCATAGCCACCAAATCCCTGAAGTACTAATAAAACCTGTCGGTTTATAGAACTGTTTTTATAACGAAAGGGAGTGGAGCCTGAGGCCCATTGTCATAATGTGACTAAGTGCTGTGGCAAATGGGGACTTCCAAAGTTGTGTCTACCAAATCCTTTAAGCCCATGCCCCAGTAACAGGGAGCAAGGCCTCCAAACACAAGCATGGTCCCCATCTGATCACTACCGGGCAAGGGAGGAAGGGCTGTGTCCTATGAGGAAGGTCCATTGTTGGAGAGCCACCCTCTTTACAGACAAGGAAAAGTCACAGTGACACAGGAGACCCAGGACAGCATCACACACACAGGCACTCAAACAAAGCTGGGTTTCTCAAGTCTGGGTTGCAAAATGAGTTGAAACAGGTGTTTTAAAATGCTAATAGCGGGGCCTGGGGAATGCAGCTCAGTTGGTATTCACTTGCCTAGCATGCACAAAGCAGGGTGCAATCACAGCATAAACAGGGCATGGTAGTACATGCCTGGAATCCCAGCACGCAGGAAAGAGGCAGGATCTTAAATCCAAGGTCATCAGAGGCTATGAGGTTCTGGCAAGGCTAGGCTACAAGAGTACTTGTCTCAAATCAAAAAAAAAAAAAAAAAAAAAACAACCCAGCTAATACTAAGTCCAAAATGGTTCACGACCTGTAAATGAACCCAGCCTAGGGGTCTCTGGAAATAAGTCAACACTCATTTCTATTGTTAAGCAGTACTGCTGCTGCTAAAGCACCCCCACTGCAGTTTAGATGTGAACATTCACAAGGACATAAGTGTTCTCCACATAAATACCTGCAAAAAAGTACAAGTTGAGTCTCCCAGGCTGAAGTCTTGGTAATGCTAATGATTAACTACTAACTACCCATCATTGCAAGCCATGAAGGGAAAACAAACTCAACCCAAAATCTAAAGAGGATTATCACCAGAACCCAGGGTGATTCAGCCAGAGCACTAGGCTGACTTGACACTGGCAAGTCAATTACTGGAATAGACCTTAAATAATAATAAAAAAAACAAGCCACATAATAACCTCATAAAAGATCCTGGGCCAAGAGGGTCACCCAAATGCCAGAGTGCTTAGTATTCAAGAGGCCTTGAGCTTTGATCCTCAAAGCCACCCTCTCCCAAAGGACCCCTAACTTTCCTGATGATTATATCCAACAAACCAGTAACAGAAGTCAATTTCCCCAACTTCTAGTAGAAAAGGCACCTTTAAGAACCACTGCTAAGGGCTGGTGAGATGGCTCAGTGGGTAAGAGCACCCAACTACTCTTCCGAAGGTTCAGAGTTCAAATCCCAGCAACCACATGGTGGCTCACAACCATCCGTAACAAGATCTGACGCCCTCTTCTGGAGTGTCTGAAGACAGCTACAGTGTACTTACATGTAATAAATAAATAAATCTTTATTAAAAAAAAAAAAAAAAAAAAAGAACCACTGCTAAGATACTTAGGGAACTGGAAGACTGCTTTCTCACTAAGATCAATGTACCACACGCCCCCACACTGAGGGCCATACCCAGGAGAACTGGGCAAGAAAAGAAAACCAAATACACATGGATGAGATACCTTAAAAAGACAGGGATGGATACCTTAAAGTGCAGATAACAGGAAGCCACAGGACCAGAATTGTATTTCCCAGCTTATCTTTTATTGAGGTCTTTGCCTTCTTAAACTATTCACTGAAATGAACAGATTCCATCTGTCAGGACATCTGCCACAGAAACCTAGAGTCAACATTAAAATGGAAACATGCAAACATGTCTGAGCTTCTAGTTTCAAGCTATGGCCTAAGAACCAGGTGAGGTGGTCTGTGAAAACGAGGCTCTCCGTCCTGCAGCCGCCGCACGAACTGGGGAGGCAGGGGCAAGAGGATCTCTGTGAATCTGGGGCCAGCCTGGTCTACAGAGTTTTCTAGGTCAGGGCTACACAGAGAAACCCTGCCTGAGTGTTGGAGGGAAGGTTCTTGCCCAGAGCTGGTGGCAAAGACCTGTAATCCCAGCTACTTTGGTGGCAGAGTCAAAGGAGAACGTTCAAAGTCAGCCTGGGCTACAGAGTGCCTTTCAAGGATGATCTGGACAACTTAGTAAAATCCTGTCACAAAAATGTGAATCAACCAACCAGGGAGACAACTAATATAATCAGGGAACTCCAGGTTCAGTGAGAGACTGTCTTAAACACTAAGCTAAGCACAGCAAAGGGACACACTCAGTCACTCATGTCTGCACGCTCTCACACATACACCCAAACTAGGAACAGTCAGGATGGGCAGCTGTTGATTGACACCTGATAAGGAAGCAACCAGGCCTTTGCTTCACTCTTTATGATCTACTGACCTCAGACCCCTAATGCTGGAATTACAAGCAAGTACCACTGCAGGCAGGTAAAGAATACACAGGGTTTTAAGGGTGCTGCAAAAACAAAGCAAGGTTGGTGTGGCACCACATGCTTTTCACCCCAGCAGTCAGGAGGCAGGGGCAGGCTGATCTGAGTTTGAGGCCAACCGCACACACACACACACACACACACACCGAGAAATAGTCTCAAACAAACAAACAAAGGGCTGGAGAGATGGCTTGGCGGTCAAGAGCACTGACTGCAATTCCAAAGGTCCTGAGTTCAAATCCCAGAAACCACATGGTGGCTCACAACCATTCATAATGAGATCTGATGCCCTCTTCTGGTGTGTCTGAAGACAGCTAGTGTACTTACATATAACAATAAGTAAATCTTTTTAAAAAACCAACCAAACAGAAACAAAAAACAAGCACAAAGAAATGTGCCATTCTTACCTACAAGTCTCAAGAGAGCTTAGATCCTATAAACAGAGAGGCAAAACTCTCCTCAATTTGCTCACTCTAAAGACTTGTAGCTAGGAAGCTCTGCCACTCACCAGCAAACTCACCAGCTGGGGAGCAGCTCTCTACAGTAACTTTTCTGTCTGATCTGCAAGGCTTTACACACACAAACTACTAAGCCTACAGAGCTCACAACTGTACAAAATCCCTCTGTGAAGCTGCCTTTAGGACGCCAGTCCTGGAAAGGTCTCTGCTGATTAGCTGGCCATGTCAGTTTCTCTGTCCTCTTAAGGCTGGCTGGCCATGGAGGGGCTACCTTCCCTGCCACCCCTCCCCTCTCTCCCAGGCTTGCAAGCCAGTCCCTGCACATCCAGCAGGAAAGCTGCCGGACAAACACCCTGGCAGGTGCCACTCCATGACAGTCAGTGTTACCGAGGCAAGGAGGTGCCATCCCCTGGATAACAAGGCAAAGCAATGCGATGTGCATCTCTCTCACTTATAACAGTGGAGGGCTGTGGCTAAGGACCCAAATTAAAGAACTGAGCTATCTCGGGGAATAAACGCTAAGTGCGAGGATCTGAGTTCAGATCCCCTGCACCCACGTAAAAGCTGGGTGTGGCTCTGGGTGGCCTGTACTCCCAGAGCTTGTTTTTTTGTTTGTTTTTCTTTTTGTTTTGTTTTGTTTGTGGGGAGGTGGGGGATGTCAGTTGCTAGAATGTGCTGCCTAGCCAAACCCACCAAAGCTCAAGGTTCAGTGACAGACCACATCTAATGGGGATAGGTAGAAAGGAAGCAATGTCTTTCTCTGGCTTCTGCATGGGTCCACAGGGGCACACACGAGAAATAGAAGAGAACTGAAGTTAAAGACATTTTGTTGGCTCAGAATAAACAGGCCAAACTGACTGAGAAACCAGCCTTCTCGCCCGAAGCTACAGAGCACTGTTCATCCCTCCAACATCAGCTGAAAATGCAGCCGCTCCCCCCCCCCCCCCCAATACGCTTCTGATACAGCTCACTTTGGTCTCATGGGGAATGCTTTCCCATCTTCAGGCCTCATTTATTTCCAGATTCTTCCAATGGTCCTCAGGTAACTCTACCCTAGGACACCAATAGCAGCAGAGAGGCAGGAGCCACAGATATCAGGCCACAGTGACTGGTGGCTCTCTGCTCCTATGTGAGTGTGCTTTCCCATAGCTAGAATGTGACTAGGGAGCAGAGCAGAGATGAAGGCTAAAATGGGTCACTATAGCTCTGCCTATTCCCCAGAGAAAGATGGTGCCGGCCAGCATTCCTGAGGTAGAAATGTCTCAAAGGGTCCGCCAATTTCCTTTCCCAGGAAGGTAAGCATCTAAGTTGGAGGAGGAAGAAACGAGGCAGTCATAAGGACTACTGAATCTCAAGCTACCCACTGACATGAACTGGCTGGCAATACTGCCAAGTTCATTTCTTTGGTCTCAGGGTTGTTTAATTATAAAGTGAACTCCTTAGGGCCCTCCAGCTCTCCTGACTGGAATATAGGAAAACTCAACCACTGGAACAAGCTCACCTTCTGTGAAGGTGGCGGCAGCAGCGTCTACTGGATGTACCAACCGTCACCCACTGCTCAATGGGTAGACAGGAGAAAATGAAGCAAGCTTTCCAGTCCCCAGGAACGAGTCCCCTGACACCAGCAAAAGCAGCTCAACACGCCAAGGCAAGTGCGCTTTTAGCTCAGCTCTCATGCTTAAACCACAGAGGGGAATCTGAGAAACCCTCCAGGTGAGATTGGTTACTATGGGTCTTCACGAATAAAGGGGTCTTGCCCCTACCAAGACCAATCTTACAAGGCATTCAGCAAATCAAATGTGACCCAGGACCGGTCCCCCGAGGGTGTGGCCCTTCAGATTTCAGACACTCAGGCAGGAAATGCACTCCTTTCCCGTCTGCTAAAGAGACTCAAGATCCAAGCCCGAGCTTTTCAGGTCTGAAATTCAAGCCAGTCACTTGGCTTCGCTGTTCCAATTGCAGAACTACAAGTCAAATCCTACCCGTAGCCTCCATCCCTTAAAATCAAGATCTGAGGGCCACGCAGAGCAAGGACCACACTTGATGCTTTCCCTTTTGAAGACAGGGTGTCAAGTAGCCCAGTTGGCCTAGCTATCTAGTACTAGTTGGCTTTGAATCCTTGATCCTTTCTCTTCGTCTACGGGCCTGTGCCACCTGCCTAGGTCTGCTGCCTTGTTCCCTGTGAAGTGCTGACCACGAAATTCACTGAAGACCTTATCAACCACTGAGATAAAATGACTCCGTGGGAGGAAGGGGGAGATAAAGCATCGGAGGGCAGAAATGTTCCCAAGCAGGAAGCATCAGCATAGCTCAGAGGAAAAAGTGCTCACCACACAAGTCTGATGACCTGAGTTTGATCCCAGAAACCCCAGTATTAGGAAGTCAAAAGTTGCTCTCTGACCTCCACTGGCAAAACAGCACAGGAGTGCATACGTGTGTGCCCACACACATACACTTCCATACCAGTAGAGAGTTTTGTTGTTTTTTTTTTAAATGAGCATACATCTGTGTGACATATGCCTTGTGTACAGATGCTGGTGAAGGAGAGAGATGAGAATTTCAGATCTCCTGGAGCTGGAGTTACAAGCTGCCCAGTGTGGATGCTGGGACTGAACTCAGGTCTTCCACAATACTGGCAGGCACGGTCTTAACTGCGGAGCCCTCTTCCTCTCTGGCCCTGGTAAAGGCCACCTTAAAATCATTCCATAGGGGAAAAAGTCAGTAAGCACTGTACATCTCTAAACACCACCGAGCCAAATGCTATAAAAGACTGCCCAGCATGCCATGGTGGCGCATATTTTTAAACCCAGCACCAGAGAGGCAGAGGCAGGTGGAGCGCTGAGTTTGAGGCTGGCCAGGGCTACACAACAAGACCCTGTCTCAAAAACACAGCTCAGCTCCAAACCCTACAGTGCCATCTCCTTACAACCAGGAAGCAAGCCCTCCTCATCAAAATCCAAAGACTGCTAGGCACGGCGGCCTTTAATGCCACTGCTCAGGAGGCAGAGGCAGGCAGGGGCATCTCGGTGAGTTCCAGGGAAAGTGACACCCTACCTCCAAAACAAACAACTATGTGTAGAAGCTCTGTGGAGGCAGGCCTGCGGTGGCTCTGTGGTAGAAGGTAGACCCTCCCAAGCGTCTCAGAACTAGGTTAAGCGGCAAGGCGGCTTCTACCTTTAAAGCAAGGCGTAAACACTGCATGGCTTCCCTACTTCTAAAGGCACAGCAGCTTGCTGTCTGAAATATGCCCACAGAGTTTTCCCTCTCTAGAGCTTCCCGCAGGAGAACATGAATGCACAGCTAACAAGTTTGCTTCCTCCCCAAGGAAGTTAGGGATAAACGGACCTGTTACTGTCACAAGTGCTCTGAGCTGCTAGAAGCATGGGCATTTTACTCGTCAATACCACAAAGACCTCTGGAGTAAATTACAGATCTCTCTCCGACACCTGAGAAATTATATATATATACATACATATATATATGTGTGTGTGTGTACAGAAGAGAGACAGACAGACAGACAGACATGCTCTTACTATGTAGCCTTGGCTGTCCTGGACCCCTGGAGCTCATTATGTACAACGGGCTAGCCTTCAACTCCTAGAGATCATCCTGCCTCTGCCTGGCCGGTGCTGGACACTATCTCTGTTTCTTAACAGTTATCTGTCAAGTGGAGACAACTCCATCCAGGGCTGACCAGGAGCTTTCCCGATTTTTGTTATACCAGATAACACACACCAATAAATCCCAGCACTCGGGAGGCTAATAATGCAAGATCACAGGTTTGGGGATCACATAAAGAGGTCCAAGGTAGTATGGACCATATGGAGAAAAAGTGTTTCAAGAAAAGCAAGAGGAAAGAAAGAGAAGGAAAAGACCAAATAAGAAAGCTGTCTTCAGCAACTTAAACCAGTACCCTCTCACCAGATCTCCACCATCTTTCCTTAAACCCGGCTCTCCCTAAGGAGTGCAGCTTCCTCTTGCCTGGGTCATTTGGAAGGTCTTTCCGGGCATTTATGCCTTTCTGCCATCTCTTTTCTAGACCGGCCTGGCTGGATCTTCTGCCAACTTTTCTCCTAGATATTTGCTTTGATTTTTTTGCCCCCTTCCTTGTTTGGTTGGTTTTTTGTTTGTTTTTTGAGACAGGGTGTGACACTGTAGCACAGGCTGTCTTGGAACTCATTTTTTTTCTGTGTTTCTCTGTGTAGCCCTGGCTGTTCTTGAACACACTCTGTAGACCAGGCTGGCCTGGAACTCAGAAATCCGCCTGCCTCTGCCTCCCAAATTCTGGGATTAAAGGCCTGTGCCACCACTGCCCAGCCTTGAAACTCATTATGTAGCCAGGGCTAGCCTTAAACTGCCATTCTCCTACCTCCTTTCTGGAGTAGTAGGATCACAGCCCTAACTACCACACACACAGCCTTCTGGATTGCTGTCTCTTGGTGTTGGCAAGGTCCCCTTACTCTGTGCCTTCCAATTGCACAAGATTCCAGGATGGCCAGGCCCACTTGGAAGTGATTGGTTAGGAGTCCTGTCTCATGATCAGCGATCTCTAGACTGCAGGGGCTGCTAACCAAATCTTCACCCTCTAGCTGAAGCCCAGCCCCCGGGTCACCAAAAGAAGGCAAAGTTCTGAGATTAGAAGCGGAAAACCAGTTCCCTTCATGAAGGCACCGATGAACCCTTTCCAGGCTCCTCCCTCTTTGAGGACAGCCCAGAAAGGAGACAAACAACCTTTGCGCTTCCTCCTCTCGTGACCAATACAACACGCTTTCTTTACCTCTCCAGTGATAGTAAAGGGTTCCCAGCCATCTTTTGAAAAGCAACTTCAGGACTTCAGGAACCTCCCTTTGCATCGCCTCTCTCTACAAAGTCCTTTCCCTAGGATCAAGCAACCTAACCCGACTAGTGTGTGCTGTCTGACAAAGCACCTTTAAAACGGCTCCTCGAAAGCCCTGGTCTGAAATCTGAACAGCGCCTCCACCAAAGCCATCAACTTCTTCGATACCAATGAGCTTTTTTACACGCCCCACTTGTGGGAGCTGGGGCTCCCCCAACCTGTGATGACTCCTCTAACAAAGTAAACAATGCTGTCAAAGGAGGCTAACACTGGGCGAGGCAGGCAGAGTGCATTGCCAGCCTCGTCTCGGGACTCTCAGCGCAGCCAGAGCAGTCATCTTAGGCTTCCGCGCCAGTTCTGTCTCCCCGACTTCCCTCCCCGCCCCCCAAATCCCGTAGGACGGCTCCAGAGGCAAGCCCCGCCGCGCAGGGTGCACGGTCTGCAGCACACAGTACGGGCAGCGGGGAGGAAGCTGTAGGTCGAGCATGCAGTGCCACGCGCCAGCCGCGATGGCGGGCAGGCCGGGCGCGGCTCACCTCCCGGCGTCGTGGAGAACAGCGTCCCCCCGGGCGTGGTGCAGTAGTCCTGAGGTAGCTGCGCGGCGTCGCTGATGGCCACGGTGCGCGTGGGGATGGCGCGGCTCTGGCTGGGCTGGTGGCCACCGCCGGTCGACGCGGACATGGCTCCGACGCGGGCTCGAGGCTTTGTGCAGCGGCAGCGGCGACGGCGGCGGCGGGGCCCGGGCGGCTCTGGCTCCTCGCGCTCGGTTCTCAACTCGCCTGCTCTCGCCCGGTCGTCCCGCTGCGATCCCGCTCCCGCTGCCGCCGCCGCCGCCGCCGCCCGGTCCTCCGGCCTCCGCCTGCAGCCTCAGCAGCAGCAGGAGCAGCAGCGGCAGCAGCGGCAACGTTGACTACCGGAAGCGGTCGAAGGCGGGAGCAAGGGGGTAGTAGAGGGAGGGAACTATGGAGGCCGGACGTGACGTTGGGGGCGTGTCCGAGGCGAGTGGGCGGGTAGCTGGGGGCGGGGCTGAGGCAGCCGAAGGCTTGAGGCAGAGGGTGAACCCGGAAATCCGAGAAAAAGGAAGTGGTGAGGGGT
Source organism: Mus pahari (assembly GCF_900095145.1). Taxonomy (NCBI): domain Eukaryota; kingdom Metazoa; phylum Chordata; class Mammalia; order Rodentia; family Muridae; genus Mus; species Mus pahari. The sequence continues at coordinate 26,861,464 of NC_034598.1, forward strand.
GGAGCCTTAGGGTGGGCGGGCCTTGGAGGGGCGGGGCTGAGCTCAGGGGAACAGAAGAGTCGAAGTGAAGCTGAGCGTAGGTGATTAAGGCAGGCGGGGAAAACTTGTTTGTGGTGTGTTAAGTGTCAACTAGCAGTACTTTTCTGGGGCCAATTTCAGTTTCCCATCTATATCTAACCATTAAACCATTAAACGTATAAGTCGGGCTGGAGGGATGGCTCAGCGGTTAAGAGCACTGACTGCTCTTCCAGACGTCCTGAGTTCAATTCCCAGCGACCACATGTTGGCTCACCACAACCATCTGTAATGATGCCCTCTTCTGATGTGTCTGAAGACAGCTACAGCGTACTCATAGACTCATAGACTCATACGCTTATAGACCGACTCCCGCAAGTTATCCTCTCACTTCTCCACTCAGCCCATGAGCACCCATATGAGCCTGCCCATAAATAAACAAATGTAATCAAAATTATTTTAAGAAGTATAATTTTGATTGTTCATTATTAAATGAAAGCAATGCATGCACGATGAACTAAGGGTTTGACAATTAAGGACTCTAAGGAGGGGCTCAGCAGTTACGAGCGCTTGTTGCTGTTGCTGAGCACTGAGGGGACCAGCGTTTAGTTCCTAGCACACATGGGGTGGCTCTGAACTGTCCATAACTCCAGTTCAGGGAATCTGACCTACCTTGTCTTCTGATCTCTGCAACACCATGCACACACACGCGATGCATTTACATACCGGCAGACAAAGCACTACAAGAAATCGCGGGGTGGTTAGGAGTGTAAGGCTCACCTAAGCTTCACTGCTAGTTTGAGACCAGCCAGAGACTGAGACTGTCTGAAAAACTAATGGAAAGTACAGGATGAGGAGACGGCTCCACCTGTAAGATTGCTTACTGTGTAAGCATCAGGACTTGAGTTCAATTCCCATCATCCACATTTTAAAAAAATTATTTTTTTTAAGTCCAGATATTCCAGCACTTGGAAGGCAGAGGCAGGTGGATCTCTGTGTTTGAGGCCAGCCTGGTCTACAGAGTGGGTTCCAGGACAGCCAGGGCTACACAGAGAAACCTTGTCTTGAAAAGACAACAACAACAGCAAAAACCCAAGGCCATATATGAAGCATCCCCCACGCTGTAGAGAACAGAGACTGAGGTTCTAACTGGGGCTTGCTGGCTTCCACCCCAGCTCAAAGTTCAGTGAGACCCTGTTGCAACGTGTCCTGGTTAGATTTTTTTCTCTTAACTTGACACAAGCTAGAGTTGTCTGAGAAAGCAAACCTCAGTCAAGACAGTGTCGTCATCAGATTGTGACCTTAGGAGATCCTGTGGGTGGCACATTTTCTTCTTCTTTCTTAAAATTTTATTTACTTGTTTTTGTTTTGTTTTTTTAGTATAGAATAGAGTTATTCAGGGCATGGGGAGGGGAGTTGAGGAAAAGGGAGAGAGAGAGAGAGAGAGAGAGAGAGAGAGAGAGAGAGAGAGAGAGAGAGACCAAAAGCACAAAGAGAGAGAGAGAGAGAGGGCCAGGAGCTATTCATGTATTTTTTAATGTAGGAATGTTCTTTCTGCACATCCATCTACATGCCAGAAAAGGGCATCAGATCCCTTCATAGATGGTTGTGATCCAAGAGCTGGTTGCTGGGAATTGAACTCAGAACCTCAGGACCTCTGGAAGAACAGCCAATGTTCTTGACTGCTGAGCCATCTCACCGGTCCATGGGCATTCTCTGGATTAATGATTTATATGGGAGGCTGCCATCCCTGTGCACGTTGTCCTGGGTGGTGTAAGAGAGCAAGCTAAGCGAGCCAGGGAGAGCAAGCCAGTAAGCAGCACTCTTCCATGTTTCTTCTTCACTCCTGCCCTGACTCTTGTTCATGGCAGACTATAAGCTCCCCTCTTCAAGTTGCCTTTGGTTGTGGCCTTTATCACAGCACTAAAAAGCAAACTAGTGCACCAGGCAACAAGGGGGAGCATGGAGGAACAGGACATCAGCATCCTCCTACGGGCTCTGAGCTCAAGCACACACATAACTCACAGGCACATAATATACACACATATCACACATGCCACACACACACGTACACATTCACACACACTCTCATTAACACACATAGACACACATAGAAACACACCAAACACAAAGTGTGTTGGTTGGCATAGACTTGGCCCAGAGAGTGACACTATTAGGAGGTATGGCCTTGTTGGAGTGGGTGTGTCACTGTAGGTGTGGGCTTAAGACTCTCACCCTAGCTGTCTGGAAGCCAGTCTTCTCCTAGCAGCCTTCAGATGAAGATGTAGAACTCTCAGCTCTCTCTGCCTGCACCATGCCTGCCTGGATGCTGCCATGCTCCCGCCTTAATGAGAATGGACTGAAGCTCTGAACCTGTAAGTCAGCCCCAATTAAATGTTCTCCAAGAGTTGCCTTGGTCATGGTGTCTGTTCATAGGAGTAAAACCTAACTAAGACACAAAGTAAAAGAAAAGAAAAGAAGAGAAAAGAAAAGAAAGGAAAAGGGTGTGTACTAGGGATACAGCTCAGTGGGTGGGTGCTTGTCTAGCACGGATGGATTCAGTCTCTAGGGCCACATAAAGTGGGTTTGGTGGCACACACTTGTAATCTCAGCACTGGGGAGGCAGAGGCAGGAGGATCAGGAGTTCAAGGTCATACTTGGATGCATAGTGAGTTTGAGGCCAGCCTGAGACACAGGAAACCTTGTCTCAAAAAAAAATAGAGAGAGAGGATCCCCAAAAGCTTTTATTAGTGTGGGTTTCCACTATTGCTAATCAGTGTGTGGCAAATTAAAACCGTGATAGTTTTAAATTTGTTGTTAACTCACTCATTAAAAACCCATTACATACTGTTCTCATACCAATCAGATTCATTTGTAGATATAATTTACATTGTTTTGTTTTGTTTTTCAAGACAGGGTTTCTCTGTGTAGTCCTGGTTCCCCTGGAACTCATTCTTCTGTAGACCAGGCTAGGTTCAAATTCACAGTGATCTGCCTGCCTCTGCCTCCCAAATGCTGGGATTAAAGGCATGGCTTTGTAATTTTAATTTTTTTATTGAAAAAAAAATCCCAGTTTCCAAAGCAAAATAATAAATGTTTTATTTTTGCAAAACAAACAAACAAAAACAAAACAAAACAAACAAAAAAAAAAAAACAGAGGCAGCTGAATTGATGTAGCTGTGTGTTCCCTGTTGCAATGTCCTTTAGGTCAAGTTAAGAGGCAGCTCAGCTTCCCAGAGGCACGTGCTGCAATGGGAGGTTTCTTTTTCTTTTCTCTCTCTCTCTTTTTTTTAAGATTTATTTATTATATGTAAGTACACTATAGCTGACACACCAGAAGATAGCATCAGATCTCATTACAGATGGTTGTGAACCACCATGTGGTTGCTGGGATTTGAACTCAGGACCGCTGGAAGAGCAGTCAATCAGTGCTCTTAACCGCTGAGCCACCTCTCCAGCCCACAACGGGAGGTTTCACAGTCCTCTAGATCACACTTTGAAGGACTGGGGAGGCCCAACCCCGTGCTTTATTCCCAGTCTGTGAGTGAGGGAACTCAGGCTAAGAGAGAGGAGGGCTTAGCCCAAGGAAAGGGCCACCCACCGTTTGTTTCCCTGTTCAAAAGCCAGACAGGTGCTTAACCAGAACAGAAGGATTTGGGGGCTGGGCATACCTCCGAGCTGATGTCGTGATGTCAGCACTTAGACGCAGAAAGTAGAAACTAGACTCCTGCCTGCCCTGAAGTCTGAAAGCCCAGGACTGAGGAACAGAAAGACTGAATTTAACCTTGCCAAACCATTATAACTACCTGTGGGTCCAAAGGAAGGGAAAAGTTAGATCCTAGTTTTGAGTATCCGGAGGGCTGGCCAGACATTTGGTTTACAAAAAGAAAAGGTACCGTTCCTCAATTCTTTTTTTGTTTTTGTTTTTTCCCTTAAAAAGGACAACATTTAATTGGGACTGGCTTACAGTGAGAAGGGTAGGCTAACTCCATGACAGGCTTCAAATTGGCAGTTCAGGAGGCTAGGCCCAAGTCTCTCTTTCCAAGAACTGGGCAAATCCAGTCAAGCCCAGGCCTCAGAAGCTGCCCTGCCACCTGGCCTGAGGCAAGGACAAGGGGTCGGGTCAGCAGCAGTTTCCAGACTCCCTCAGCTACTTCCTCAGCAACAGTTTCCAGACCTCCCCAGCAAGTTTCCAGCCCCCACCCCCAGTAATGGAATGTCCATAGACTGGGACCCAACAGAGTAACATAGCCACCCCCTACCCCAGAGTCCCCTAATGTGCTTAATCAGACCTGCAAGCTCACTTCGTTGTCTCTCTATTCTGCTAATGGGAGACCCCAGCATGCTAGACTCCTGCAGAATAAAACATTCTTTGCAATTACATACAATTTGAGTCTGGAATATTATTCTTTGGCAGATCATGGACACTTACAACAGGTTCTGAGGTTCAGTCCATTATCATCATGGTGGGAAGCGTGGCAGCATCCAGGCAGGCATGATGCAGGAGGAGCTGAGAGTTCTACATCTTCATCTGCCCGGCTCTAGGAGAAGATTCCCCTCTTTGATTCTTTAATTACAGATTTCTAGGATTCTGGAGTCAGTGAGGATGGCTGTCTTGCCTGACCAAAGGGTAAAGAAAGCAGGGAAAAGATAAACACAGAGGGGCTTGAGATGGGATTCAAGGAAGCGAAGGAAGCCTGAGCTGCGGAAATAGAGATCTGCCTTTGCTTATAATGTCAGTGGCTGAGCCCTCTCATGCTCTCTCCAGCAGAGTATAGAGCTTTTGTTTCTAGGTTCTTTACTAACACTTGTTAATGTCTGTCCTTTGTTTTTAACCACTCTAGACACCAAAGGGACAGCTCATTTTACCACTAATTTGTGATGATTATGATTGATTATGAATATCGAACATTTCTATATTCCTATTAGCTAGTATCTTTGAGGAAGGGTCTGTACAAATCACTTGTCCATTTTTTTGTTTGTTTGAGTTACTGGACTTAGTGAATTTTTTTATATACATTTATTTTATGTATATGAGTATGCTGTGTCTGTCTTCAGACACACCAAACAAGAGCATCAGTTCCCATTACAGATGGCTGTGAGCCACCATGTGGTTGCTGGGATTTAAACTCAGGACCTTCAGAAAAGCAGTCAGTGCTCTTAACCGCTGAGCCATCTCACCAGCCCACAGCCAGTGGTCTTAAAATGCTGAGCCATGTCTTCAGCATCTCAACTTATTTTTCTGAGCCAGGATCTCTCACTGCAACGGAAGCTTGCTGGTTCAGCTAGACTATCTAGTCAGTAAACCCTAGGGATCTTTGCCTCCCTAGAAATGGGATTAAAAGTTTCTGTTTTGGGCTGGAGAGATGGCTCAGTGGTTAAGAGCACCGACTGCTCTTCCAGAGGTCCTTAGTTCAATTCCCAGCAACCACATGGTGGCTCACAACCAACCATCTGTAATGGGATCTGATGCCCTCTTCTGGTGTGTCTGAAGACAGCTACAATGTACTCATATACATAAAATAAAATTGTTTTAAAAAGCAAGTTTCTGGCTTTCTTCCTGGGTGCTGAGGATTTGTGCTTAGGTCTCACTGACACTTGACTGACTTTACTCAACTCCAGGTGTTTTCCTTTCCTTTCCTTTCCTTTCCTTTCCTTTCCTTTCCTTTCCTTTCCTTTCCTTTCCTTTCCTTTCCTTTCCTTTTCTTTCCTTTCCTTTCCTTTCCTTTCCTTTTTTCTTTTTTAAATTACTTATTTTTATTTTATGTGAACTGTTGTTTTGCCTACATGTATGTCTGTACAAGGGTCCAATCCAATCTCTTGGAGCTGGATTACAGACAGTTGTTAGCTGCCATGTGGTTGCTGGGATTTGAACTCAGGACCTCTGGAAGAGTAGCCAGTGCTCTTAATTGCTGAGCCATCTCTCCAGTCCCTAGGTGTTTCCCCCCCCCCCCCTTTGGCTTGTTATTTCCTCGAGGAAGTACCTTCAGTCTCCTGCCTGGGTATTGTTGGCGTTGGGCCAGCAAAGAGGTCCCTCTTGGCTCATAATGGCATACTGTGTACCTCCCCTAGGCCACAGCTAAGTCTCCATAGACACTGGTGTCTCACAGGCTTATCCTATCTACCATTCATCCTCTGTCAAGGGATGCCTCTCAGCCCCAGTGCTCTGTGAGAGATGCTCTGTGCAAGATGACAAGTGATTCTGCTCCTCTTAGCCACATAGCCACACAGCACAGCTCTTTCTCTCCTCCCCCTAGCCGCACCTTGCCCTTCTGACTACAGACAGACCTGAAGGGGCTAGGGTGCAGCTGTGTGGTGGAGGGCTTGCTGGTATGCACTGGGCTGCACTGAGACATACCCCCTAACACTGTTTCTCTCTCTCTCTCTCTCTCTCTCTCTCTCTCTCTCTCTCTCTCTCTTTCTCATACAGACACACACACACACACATGTTTGTGTTTGTTTGTTTGTTTGTTTGTTTTGGTCCTGGGGAAATCAGACCTGGGGCCTGGACAGTGCTAGACAAGAGCTCTACCGTCTCCCCATTGTTTGGTTTCTGATCTGGGGACAAGGAACCAAGGTGCATATTTCACACATCAAAGCAGACCTGGCCTCCAGGTTCTCCCAGCATCCCTCAGTCCCTTAGTCCCTATCTGGCATACCCTGCTCCTGACCCTGAACTTTTGAGTCCAGAGGCTCTTCCCTGAATAATCCAGACCTCTCTTTCTCTTCCCTCTCTTCCCTTGGCCTCAATCCCTGGAGAGTAGCTTCCCCGATAAGCCCACCTTTAATATAATCTAATCAGGTTTGAATTCACTCATTTCACCAATGGAGAAATAACCTATTACCCACATCCAGTCCTGATACTTAGTCCTTGAGATGTTACGTTTTCTCTCTTCTCTATCCCTCATTTTTGTTTGTTTGTTTGTAGTTTTAAGATAGGGTCTTGCTATGTAGCCCAGGCCAACTTTGAATTAGTAAATCTCCTGCCTCAGACTCTAAAGTACTGGAATCACAGGAATGTCTCTGAGCAAAATACAGCTCCCCCCCCCCAAAATAAAATATTAGAAGAGAACCCTCTTTCTGTCTTTTTTTTTTTTTTTTTTTGAGACAGGGTTTCTCTGTATAGCCCTGGCTGTCCTGGAACTCACTCTGTAGACCAGACTGTCCTCAAACTCAGAAATCCGCCTGCCTTTGCCTCCCAAGTGCTGGGATTAAAGGTGTGCACCACCACTGCCTGGCTTAGCTAAGGGCTCTAAGGCGGTCTCTCCTGGCTCTCACTGGGCTGGCTGAATAATGTGCAGACCTGGAAGAAGTTATCCCGACAGGTGATGGACCCACAGCCATAGACCTCTAGATGTACATCTGGAGTATTGTCAAGATGCCGCCCGGAAGTCCTCTCACATGTGGGTGACTATAACTTGGAAGTTTTACATTTTAGTCACACAACTAAAGTTTCCTGTACTGAGAGTGGCTGAGCTGCCCCCCAAGGCCAGCATGGTCCCCTTCCTGCAGTCACCTAGTCCAGTGTTTCAGCAGTGTGCCCCACCCCACGCAGACTCACCCTTCACACCTACCTGCTCTCTCCCCAGGGCAGAGGCGATTCAGCCACCCACAGCAGATCTGTATCACGGATGGATGATGGGCTCTCACATCTGGGAAACAGTTTTCCACTTTACAAAGCACTTTAGCAGCCTGTGTCTCAGGAGCTACGGCAGCTGCAGCGGTCGGTCGGGGCAGGTGGGTTACCGTTCTGTTCTCATCTACTCTCCAGGAGAAGAAACGGAGACTCACACAATTACTGGAGTGACAGGATAGGGCTCCTTGGGAGCTCTGGCTTCTACCAGATGGACCCCACCCTCCCCGTGCTCCCCCTCTACCCTCCCTCTGTCCTCCCTCCCCCTTCCCTCCCTCCCTCCCTCTACCCACCCTTCATCCCTCCCAGAGGGACACTCTTTCCTTCCTGTTGCCCGCCTACATTCTTAAAGAAAGCAGAGTACCCCTGAGGATCCGTCCCCTCACCAGCAATGCCTGCAGAACTCCCTGGGCCTGGAGCCAAACCCAAGGGCTGCTAAAAAAAGAAGATGATGGTGTTCCAGTGTCCAGGCACTGAGGTGAGGCAGGCGCTGTGCAAAACACACATGATATGCACTCACTGATAAGCGGATATTAGCCCAGAAACTTAGAATATCCAAGATACAATTTGCAAATACATGAAACTCAAGAAGAAGGAAGACCGAAGTGTAGATATGTCGCTTCTTCTTAGAAGGGGGAACAAAATACCTATGGAAGGAGTTACAGAGACAAAATTCGGAGCTGAGACAGAAGGAAGGACCATCCAGAGACTGCCCCACCCAGGGATCCATCCCATATACAACCACCAAACCCAGA
>NC_034598.1:26870441-26872849 GCF_900095145.1 Mus pahari
ACTAACTACAAGCTGTAAGATAATTAACCCTTTCCTCCCCAAGTTGTTTTTTTTTTTTTTTTTTTTTTTTTTTTTTTTTTTTTTTTGGTCATGGTGCTTTAGCACAGCAGTAGAAACCCTAACTAAGACACCCTGCCCACCTTCCATGGTAGGAATTTTCACTTCTATTTTGCAAAGAAGGAGCAACTTCAGAAAAGCTAGCTTGCCAATGAGGCCCTGGTACCTCTATACCTCTAGAAGTTTCTTGTGCTTGTGTGAGTACATGTCTGTGTGCTTGTGCACGCACACATGTGTGTGCCTGTGCGTGTGCATGAGTGTGTGTGCGCGAGTGCATGTACTTTGTGTGTGTGTGTGTGTGTGTGTGTGTGCATGCATGTGTGTGTGTGTCTGTGTGTGTGTGTGTGTGTGTTTAAGCTAGAGGACAATGTTGGGACCCTGTTCTCAACTGTTCTTCACCTTTGCTGTTTCTGTTGCAAATTTTATTTTATTTTATTTCTTGCTACCATTAGTGCACACGTACGCACACGAAAGCACACACACGCGTACACACACACTCAAATCCCACAGAGTGTATAGAGAAGTCAGAGTGCATAGAGACTCATTTCTCCCTTTCTACCTTCCTGTGAGTTCCAGGGCTTGAACTCAGGTCACCACACTTGCTTGCTTGCTTGCTTGCTCACTGGCTCTGCTAAAGCTTTTCCAGGCGGAGTCATCTCCTCAGCCCCTTCCTTCACGGTCAGGCCCCTCACTGCATCGCCACCTGGAGCTTCCTGACTCAGCAAGGCAGACTGGTCAAGGAGACCCAGACTTTCCAGTCTCTGCCTCTGCATTGCTGAGATTCTGAGCCTGAACCACAACACCAGGCTTCTCATGAGGTTTCTGGGAGGTTAAACGGAGGCATTTATGCATGCATGTCAAATGCTTTCCTACTACCGGGCAGTGGTGGCACATGCCTTTAATCCCAGCACTCGGGAGGCAGAGACAGGCAGATTTCTGAGTTACAGGACAGCCTGGTCTACAGAGTGAGTTAAAGGACAGCCAGGGCTACACAGAGAAACCCTGTCTGGAAAAAACAGACCCCCCACCAAAAAAATGCTTTCCAACCTGCAGCATTTTTCCAGTCCTAAAAAATATCCCCATAACCATTAAGAATGGCTCATGCTGGCGCATGCCTTTAATCCCAGCACTCGAGAAGCAGAGGCAGGTGAATCTCTGAGTTCGAGGCCAGCCTGGTCTACAGAGTGAGTTCCAGGACAGTCAGGACTGCACAGAGAAACCCTGCCTTGAAAAACCAAAAAAAAAAAAGAATGGTTGGTGGTGCCCAAGTACTGCCCCCAGGCACGCCTTGGTTCAAATGTTGCCCCATCATTAGCTTGTATATAATATGACTATGAACTGCAAGCCTGGAGTCTGAAAATTATGGGAAGGAAAACCCCTTCCTCATAGAGCAGACTTCTGAAGATTCATATCAGGGCCAGCCAAAGTTTGACAGACGGGGCTGGTCATTAAGGATTGCACAGATTCAAAAGTTTCTAGAAGTTACCAAAGCTGGAGAGTAGACAGGTCTATATGTCTGGCTACGTCAGAGGGAACCCCGCTTTCCTGCCGATATTCAGCTCTTTAAAGGTCTCAGCAGATGGGGTTCGCTATCTCTCATCACCGACTTCAGAAAATGGGGTGAGGGACTGCGGAGGTGACTCAGTGGGTAAAATGCTTGCCATGCAATGATGAGGACCTGAGTTCAGATTCTATATACCCGTGGAAGAACTACCTGGCTCTAACGCCGGCACTGGGGAAGAGCAGAGACGGAGGGACCCATGGAGCTCAACAGGCCCACTGGTCTAGCCTGGTGGTGAGCTCCTGGTCCAGCGAGAGCCTCAGCCTCGAAAACTGTGGTAGAGGGGCTAGAAGGATCGCTCAGTAGTTAAGGGTACTTACCATTCTCCCCGAGGAACTGAGTTCAGTTCCCAGTACCCACGTCAGGCCGCTCAGAACCACATATAACTGCGCCAGGTGATTGATTAGTCCTCGTTTGGACTCTGCATGTAGATACACACACACACACACACACACACACACACACACACACACACACCTGTACACATTTATGCGTACACATCTATGTAAATAAACTTTTAAGAATTGAAGCACCTTTGACCTCCTCCACACAAACACATCCTCCTACATATGTGCATATCCACATGAACATGTTTAGTGTACACATGAGCATGTAAAGTATACACACATGGGAAAGGAGGAAGGAAGGCAGGCAGGCAGGCAGGTAGGAAGGAAAGGGGTATAGCTTGCTTTAGGTTACATAGCCCCAATAAAGGGCTCTCTTTTCTTTCTTTCTTTTTTTTTTTTTAAGATTACCTTTTTTTTTTTTTTTTTTTTTTTTTTTTTTTGAG
>NC_034598.1:26873805-26899867 GCF_900095145.1 Mus pahari
TGTAGCCCTGGCTGTCCTGGAACTCACTCTGTAGACCAGGCTGGCCTCAAACTCAGAAATCTGCCTGCCTCTGCCTCCCAAGTGCTGGGATTAAAGGAGCGTGCCACCACTGCCCGGCCGGAATAACTTATTCTTAAGTACCCAGTTGGTGCCCGCTCCCTGCAGTCCGACCTTCATGTTCAGTGCTAAACCAAACCTACCCACGTGGAGCTCCCAGCTGGCTGCGGAACCCACCTGCCTTGGTGACAACTCCTTATATCTATGTCTCCTGGATGGTTCTGGACCAGGCCATTTATCTATAGTGTCGGTGACTGGCCATGTATGTTGGGTTGTTATCATCCTCTCTTCCATCTTTCCACTTCTCTTGGAATCTATGAGAAGCCCCGTGGATGTGCTGGAGAAATGGCTCATCACTGAAGAGTACTTGTTATTCACATCGAAGACCCAGGTTTGATTCTCAACACCCCAGGACAGTCACTACTGTTAGTCTCAAAGGATCTAGTGCCCACTTCTGGCTCTGGTCGGTACTGCATGCACATTTCAAGCCGACAAAAAGCCTAGTATGCCTTTCTCGTCCACCCTGCTCTCCCACGACTTCTTCCCGTTAGTCTGATAACCATGCTGTTCTGGGGCCTTTGCACATGCCTCTCTCTTTGCTTGGTTGTTCCTTTGTGGCAAACAAACATCAAGGTGAACTTCAAGATCCCGCCTCCCGATGACACACCCTTAGTGGGCGGGACCTCAGACTTTCTACTACATACAGCAAAATAAGGTTTTCCTATGGTCAGTCTGTCCTCTGCTTATTGAGGTGCATAGATGTTTCCTTTAGATCTTCCCTAGAAAAATCATCTCACGGGCGGGCGTGGTGGCGCACGCCTTTAATCCCAGCACTCGGGAGGCAGAGGCAGGCAGATTTCTGAGTTTGAGGTCAGCCTGGTCTACCAAGTGAGTTCCAGGACAGCCAGGGCTATACAGAGAAACCCTGTCTCGAAAATCAAAACAACAACAACAACAACAACAACAAAACTGTGTTCAGTCCCTGCCTCCCTGGTCTCTAACGCAAGATGGTAGCTGCTAATAGAATAGAGTCGCTGCACTTGTAGCAGTGGTGGCCTTACCTCCCGCCTGGCGTAGGACATCACTTGGCTGTTCTATATGCCAGACTGCAGAAAACAGGTTGCCCTTCTCACTGCAGGACACCCCCGCCCCACCCCACCCCCCAAAAGGGGCAACGACTGAGTGTTCACACAAAGAACACCCCATCTGGTCTGCGTTTGGAGTCATTTCTGATGCTTTAACACTAGAGGGCGCTCTGAACAAGTTTGCCTGAATTGGGCTATAGACTTTCTGCTGTGGACTTTGTGCCCCCATAAATTAAGGGAGCTTGGCAGGGAGGGATTGGGAGTTTCAGACAAACAGTTACTCTGAGTCGCTCATGATCCTGCACGTCACCTGGATAAATTTATTCAGCCACCAAGTTTGAGCTATGAGAATATTCCTTTGCTCTGTACCTTCCTCATTTAGGGGTAAGTGGATCTTTTTGTCTGTTTGTGTCTCTGTCTCTGTGTCCGTCTCTCCTTCCCTCCCTCTGATTTCCCCCGCCAAATTTCTTTAAATCACCACGTTTGATCTGTCAGAATATTTCTTTGGTCTGTACCTTCCTCATTTAGAGATAAATAGATCTCCCTCTCCTCCTCCTCCTCCTCCTCCTCCTCCTCCTCCTCCTCCTCCTCCTNTCTCTCTCTCTCTCTCTCTCTCTCTCTCTCTCTCTCTCTCTCCCTCTCTCTCTGACAAGATCTCATGCAGCCCAGTCTAGCTTCTAACGCACTCTGTAGCTGAGATTGACCTTTAACTCCTCATCCTCCTGCCTCTGTCCCCTCACTGCTAGGATTGCAGGGGCACCCTCTATGGGTGTGCCTATCTTTTGTTTGCTTGTCTGTCAGTCTGTCTGTTTTTGAGACAGGGTCTTACTGTAGTAGCACAGATTGCCCTGGACGCTCACAGTCCTACATCAGTGTCTCCAGCACTGGAATTTTAGGTGTGAGCTGCCAAACCCTGATGAACAAATGTTTTGTTTTTGTTTTTGTTCTTGTTTGTATGTCTTCTTTTGTTATTAGTATTTCCTCAGAAAAATCATGAAACAAGTTTAGTGGGACAGCACTTTGCAGCGTCTCTCCACACATCTGCAGTGTGTACGAGGCTCTGAGATTGATGGAGGTATGCGTGGCCAGAACCAAGTAGCAAGGCGCTTGGCACTGTGTGTCCTATAGCCATAAAGAAGTTTGATTTGACCAACACCCAGAATGAGCTTGGGAGCCACCCTTCCGCAGTTGGACCTCTGTGCAGAAATAACTGGAGGGTAACTGCCTTGGGTCAAACCTGGCACCATGGCTAAGATCAGTACCACAAGTGACAGCTCATGCTGGCGAGGATGTGAATCAAGGGGAACACTCCTCCATTGCTGGTGGGAGTGTAAACCTGTCAAGCCACTATAGAAATCAATCTGGCCATTTCTCAGAAAATTGGAATTGATCTACCTCAAGACCCAGCTATACCACTCCTGGGCATATACCCAAAGGATGCTTTACCATTCTGCAAGGACACTTGCTCAACTATGTTTATAGCAGCTTTATTTGTAATAGCCAGAAGCTGGAAACAACCCAGAGGTCCCTCATCCGAAGAATTGATAAAGAGCTGTTAAAACCAATGACATCATGAAATTTGCCAGAAATAAAATCCGTTGGGCTAAGTGTGGGGAGGGGACTGGACAGGGTTGAGGTGTGGATGGGAGCTAGAGGGGTCAGGTGGACGGACAGAGGGAGAGAGGACCGCGAGAGACAAGACGAGGGCACTTTAAAACCCTATCTCTGAGAAGCGCAGGGAAACTGGTTTACAACATTCCCTGGTTTGATGACCCTACACAAAGGATCTGAGCCTGCATGTGTGACTCAGGCCCACCGCTGGGTGGCGCTAATACAGCCAAATTAGGAAGGCGGTCCGCTGTGAGAGAGAAATGAATGCTTTTTCATGGTCTGGGTTTTTGTTTTGTTTTGTTTTGTACAAGTGAATCTTAACTTTTGGTGATTTTTTTTGAGACGGGATTCTCCCCCAGAATGTCTTCCTCCCTCATTTACTTTCTCCCTGGCTCCATTATGGGGCTGGGATGAACCCAGGTCTTCACACAGTAGGCTAGGCGGATGCTGTACCACTGCGCTCCCTAACACTATTTTTAGAGACAGGGTCTTGCTAAATTGTTCAAGCTGGTCTTGAACTTTTGATTATCGTATCTCAGCTTCCTGAGTAGCCGAATTACAAGCCTGTATCATTCATTAGGTCTGGCTCCCTCCCCACTTTCTTTTCTTTTTCTTTTCCTTTTCAACGTTGTTTCTCAGGCTGGCTTCATGATGTTGTGTGTGTACATGTGTGCGCATGTGTAGGTGAGAGGCTAACATTGGATATGTTCAATTCTTCTCCATCTTTTTTCTTACTGTTCTTTTCCGAGACAGGGTTTCACTGTGCAGCCCTGGCTGTCCTGGAACTCATTTTGTAGACCAGGCTGGCCTCGAACTCAGAAATCCACCTGCCTCTGCCTCCCAAGTGCTGGGATTAAAGGTATCCCCACCTCCACCTGACTTTCATCTTTTTTTTTTTTTCTAACAGGGCAACAGCCTTCTCGGTGAACCTAATCAGGCTCCAAGAGTTCTACTCTCTCTCAGTCTTTGTGTGTGTGTGTGTGTGTGTGTATGTGTACAGCATCTTGGTATGCAGTCCTGTGTAGTCTGCAATTCACAAAGATTCTCCTGCCTCAGCTTTTCCAAGTGCAGGGATTAAAGTTGAGTGCCACCATGCTGATCTTGGACACATTCTATATTTCAGTACTTATTTTTTACTTTGGCATATTTGCACGCAGACAGTGAAATACCTTGGGAATGGAACCCAAGTCTACACAGATGTTCCTGAAAAAAAAAAAAAGTCTGTCAACTTCACCATCGTCGTGACTGTTGTTATTTTGTGCACCTTCTCTTAGAGAATGTGACTCTCCCATGAGAGCAGGTGTGGAAATTTTCACTTGTGGGGTCATGTTGGTGCTCAGAAAGTTCTGGAATGTGCCTCACTTCAGACTTTGAATATTCAGATTGAAGGCAGACTGCTTGTGTACCTTCCCTACATACAGAAAACCCCTATATGTAACCCCTATAACAAATTCACGCACACTACGTGCATATTTCCTTTTAACTTTTGATTTTGAGATGGGGGTCTAGTTGAGGGGGTCTCTGCAGGTGATCACGGAGGGCGGGGAAGTGAACTTCAGACAGAACGAACACTCCGCTCAGAATGACTTCATCAAGCTGGATCAAGACAAGACGTCAGGATGTCCAATCCCAGGGATTTATTTCCAACAAATGTAAACACAGTATAATTTAGAAAAAAGTTTCCTGGTATAATACAATCCCTGGCACAGGAGAAAGCCTAGTTATATTGAAACGCCACTCAGGCAGCGTACATACCATTTCTTTTAAGATGGGTTCTGGAGATAGGTGACCTGTACTAGATTAAGGACCTAAGGAAATGTCTAGCCTGGTCTTAGTCATAGAGATATCGTGGAGGTCATTTGGATTATTGGCTACCTCTGGTCCTACTTGAAGGAGCTTGGGGAAGCCCCTGGCTATACAGATAATGTAAGGATCATTTAGACTATTTGGTATCTCTGGTACTGGTTGTGGGAGCTTGGGGAGCCCTTGTCAGTAAGGGTCCTTTAAATTACCAGCCACTTCCAGCCCTGGTGGTAGGAGCTTGATATGGCCTGGCACAACAGATGACCAGGATATTAAACATTTCCAATTCCCAGCTTTCTGGATGGAAGGACCTGCCTTTCTCACTGGAAAGACAACTCCACATGCTTTCTGTTCCTGGTTTCTCTGGAGATTTGTGGGCGTAAGGACCTTCCTGCTATGCTACCAGCATCTAGGTCTGCTGGCCAGTCTGTTCTTTTGTTTGTTTGTTTTTTCTTTTCTTTTCTTTTCTTTTTTTTTTTTTTTTTTAAGACAGGGTTTTTCTGTGCAGTCCTGACTGTCCTGGAACTCACTCTGTAGACCAGGCTGGCCTCGAACTCAGAAATCTGCCTGCCTCTGCCTCCCAAGTGCTAGGATTAAAGGTGTGCACCACCATGCCCAGCTCCAGTTCTTGAACTCATAGGCTCGGCTATATCAGATACCCTGAATAGCTAGGACAATACGAAGACACTGCCATGCCCAGATGTTTATTCTCTCGAGGCTCTGGGATCTGGAAGTCAGAAAGGAACTTGACAGGATCCAAGGCCTGAGATGCTGTTCTTGACTCTTGCTGGCTTCTGGTCCACCAATTATCCCAGCATTCCTTGACTCGCACGAGCATCTCTCCATTTCTATATCCATCATCATGCAGTGTGCTGTGCGTACCTCTCCTCCCCTTCTAGGCCACCTGTCACACTCCAATGTGACCTTGTCTACACTAATGATACCTAGAATGACCCTATCTTTACCAAGGACATGTTCAATAGTATTGCAGATAAGGAGTTGTTTTTTTTTTTATTTTTGTAATGGTCTTATATAGCCCAGGCTGGTTTGAACCAACTAGATAGCAGAGGATGATCTTGAACTTCTGATCTTCCTGCCTCCCCCTTCTGTGTGCTGAGATGTTAGGCATACATTGGCATGCGTGGTTTTTGAAGTGCTGGGGACCAAACCCAAGGCTTCCTGCAGGCTCAAGCACTCTTATCAACTAAGCTATACTTCCAGCTCCAAGAATTAGAACTAACATACAGGCTGTTCTATAGTATGACACAAACCCTAAAGCCCTAAGGAATGTGCTGGGCTGGCTGCCTACGCTGAATTCAATGGTCAGTCTCCAGAGCTTCCCCTAGTTAATGAGTGTGTGTTTGTTAGAGGGTAAGAGAGTCTCATCTTGTCTTCCCCCATCCTCTGTAATGGGTGTGTGGGGTGTCAGGCAGCTATGTAGTCATTAGCAGGCCTGGAAGACACTGGGACTGCAGGCCTCCCTTGAAAGAAGAAGTATCAGCTCAGTCTCCTCAAGACCAAGTTCTCTTCACAAAGCAGATTTCTTTGCCCCTGAGTGACAGAGGACAGGGAATAAAAGACAATTCAGGAGATAGGGGATGAGGAAGAAGGGGAAGGGAGTGAGGGAGAAGGAGGGGGGGGTGTTTGTCCCCTGGGGACAAAGGACTGCCTTTGGATAGAGAGGAGACAGATGTGGAACATAGGAAAATGATGGTTTATAAAGGTACAAGGGGAAACTCCGTTAGGATGAGGTGTTTAATTTTAATTGGGCATGTTAATCAGGTGATCCAAAAGGGGCTTTTGATGGCTGGACTTCAACATTTTGATAGCTGGACCTTGGTTGTCAATCTCAGGAGGTAGAAGTGGCCAAATAAGGGAACAGACCTTTGTGGCCAGCTTTAGGAATGTAATCTAACAGTTTTTTAGCAAGGCAGAAGTGTAGAATCTCTTGTAAGCATCACCTGTCAATAAAAGCCAATGGCCAATGAGCTGAAGCAGGAACTAGGGGGTGGGACACTGGCAAGAAGAGAGAGAAGATTCTGGGAAAGAGGTGAGAGAATAAAAAGAGATGCAGGGAGAGATTCAAGAGAGCCACAGAGAAATGGATGTAAGCCAGCAGGTAGATGACCTCAGGAAGACACTGAGAGAAGCTCTGAGGAAGACGCTAAGGACTAAGGGCTGGGCTTGAAAGAGAGGTAACTAATCAAATGGTAGCCATAGTCTAGTTTAAATGGATTAAATAAGAGCTAGCCCTGGAACAGCCAACGCATTTAATAATAAATAGTCTCAGAGTCATCACGTTGGGAGCCAGGCCTGGGAAAGGAAAAATAGTCAAAAATTATTTTAACACAGAGAGAATGGAAGAGAAAGGCAAAACCTGCCAGACCCATGCTTGCCACTCTCCAGCTGTCCAGAGTCCCTTCATCTTTAAGGCTCAACAACTTGGAAAAGCAAGGACTGAAACAGCAGCCTTCTATCGGCTGCTGAGAGGCATGAGACCTGAGCCGTTTGGCCCTGAGAGGTGTGACAAGCTGAACTGTTTGGAAAGTTATTAATAGACATAGGTCCTGGGATCCTAAGCCTTAGAAGACTCCTGTGAACCATGAGGCTTGCTGACAAAGTCTAGCGCACATAGGAGTGAGCCAGAGGTTCTGCCTCAAACACTGTGGAAGGTGAGGACCACAGCCGAAGCTGTTCTTTGATTTCTACTTACATATGCATGTGTCTGTACTCACAGATGAACACCACACACACACACACACACACACACACACACACACACGGACACGGACACGGACACGGACACGGACACGGACACGGACACACGGGCACGCATACACTTTTTTAAAAAAGTCAATTCAAAGAGGTCTGTCAGGAACCTCAACAGGACAAACTCACTAGGGAAAATGTTACCTGTTCTAGAAATAGGCCACTCCAGAAACAGCAGAAAGCCTGCCTAAAATGTAGCCAGCTGAGTGGTCCTTGCTCCCACTGTTTACCCTATTGTCATATGAGTGTCCTCTGCTTTGTTAGGCAATAAGCCATCTTTAAGCAATGTGTCTTGTCTCCTTTCACAGAGATCTCAAGAATGGAGAAGCAGAAAGGACTCTGAGAGTCCAGGTCATTATATCCCTAATCGGGAGGTGTTGGGTTATGTGGAGTTTATTGCTTAGTCTGGTGGAGAGGGGCCTAGAGAACCTGGTCAGTTTCAGGGACTTCCTGAAGCTAATTTGAATTTGTTTACCCTCGTCTTTTTAACAGGATGCAGTGTTTTTAGAAACTGTTACACAACAGGAGATCTGTGAAGTGGCTACATTTTAGAAGCTGTGGTCCTGGTGTCTAGTCTGGGCACCATGAATACAAATTACTGAAAAGAACAGCATCTTTTGCTAGTCTGATTAGAACTTTAGCGACACAAAAGGGTTGAAATGTTGCAGGTCCAGAGCCAGACTATTTTGTGGCATCTGTATGTCCTTTAACAACTACTGATTGCTCTGCTCTCTATTTGGCCTAACGTCTTTGAAATTTAGAGTGCGAGAACAGATCCCTAGTTTCCAATCAACCAAAGGGCTAAGAATGCCCTCAGACTAGCATCTAGGGCCTATAGCTGAGATCTTTTCTTCCTTTGCTGTAGTCTGTTTACCTGGTATCCTCATCAATGTAATTGAAAAGTGCCTTCTTTTATGTTTTTCTTTGTTCTTCATCAAGAGGCTGGAGAGACAGCTAGACCGTTCCTTTGCATAGGACCAGGGTTATCCAAGTATGTACAGGGTGGCTCATAGCTGTCTGCAACTCAATCCCAGGAGATTTGACCCCTCTTCTGGCCTCTGAGGACACCAGACACACGGGTGGTGCACAAATACATATGTGGGCAAACATGCATAAAATAAATCTTTAAAACACACACACACACACACACACACACACACACAAATTTGCAACTTTATCAAACTGTTACCATGTTAGAACATGGGATAACCTGGATCTGTGTTCCTGGGCTAGGGCCACTCCTATTTGGCTTCTGGATAAGCCATCTCTGATCTCCTTTGAGGCGAGAGTTGTGTTTTTGCGTCGCAGCAGCGCTGGACTCCACAGTCCCTTCATCAGTTCTCACAGTGACCCGTGAAGCAGGTAGACTTTAATTCCATGTTTACTCTGCTCTGGAGAGATGAAGTTACAGTGCGGCCTCAATTAGCGTTTCTTTGCGTTTTCCAAAGTTCCCCGATCTACTGAACTCGGGCTCATCCGTAGAATTAAAATCAAACCAAACCAAAACAAAACCCAGACTGGAGAAGCATCCTATACAAGATGCAGGAGCCCGCCCCTAGCGCTCTGGCTTTGCCGACTCCACACAAAGCGGTTCCTCCCTTGGTTCCTGAGCGGGCAGGAGGAGCTGCGCGCTGATTGGTGCGCGCGGGCGGAGCTCTGGCCCCTCCCCGCCCTGGGTCGTATCCTGGTGTCACTATTGGCTGAGCGGCCGTGCGCGCTGAGCTCCCTGCCCCTTTGGCTCCGCCCCTCGGGCTCAGAACTTGCACCGGGTGCCGGCGGTCGCCGCGGGAGCGTGAGTGCTGGGCGCAGGGCTCTAGGACGCATTGTCGCCGTAAGTGCTGCCTCCAGCGGCCCACAGGCTTCGCGCCGCGCTGAATAACGGTGGTCAGAGGCCGAGCGTGGCAGGGACAGAAGGGAAAGCACTGGGCTTGGTCGTGTCCCTTCCCCTCCCCCAGCACACCTGGTAGCACCGAGTCATGGCTCGGGCGGTGCCCAGGGGTCATGGACTATCGCTTGCGGTAGTGGGAGGCTCGTGGTTAGAGCTCCCAGACAGCCCGGCTTCCGTCTCCCCAGTGAGACGCCCGTGCCCACCGGGAGAGGCAGCTGCGCATGTCACTTGGGAGTGTGCCTCTCCGCCCCTGGCAGCGTGGGACGCCCCCGGCCTCTGCGATCACCACCGTCCCCCTCCGCTTGCTCCATTTGTCCCAGTTCCTGTCTGCCAGGCCAGAGCGAGGCTGGAGACGAGCAGCCACTGGCTATGGGAATGGGGTCCAGGGATCCTGTCCTTGGCCACTGTGTACTGTCGGTACAGTCTAAGGATGCTCACGCGGGGCTCCCCAACTCTAAAGCTGAGCTGCGAAACCAGGCGCCAACGCGTCCAGCTCATTGCCCCAGCGGGCTCTTTCCCTTGGGTGAGAAAGTGGGTCAACTCTGCTCTGGTCTCAGGTGGACCTTTGGGACTGTTGGGGCGCGATTAGCATTGTGCCCCTTACCTCGCCACATCAGCTCTTGGCTTTGGCAGGGTCCCGAAGTCTGTGTGGAGCCAGCGGTGGGGCAGCTCGTGCGCATGGCTGCGGAGGCTCCGGTTGCTCCGCAGAGCGGCTGCCAGGCTCTAAAGTTCCCAGTTGACCACAACAGTAACTAAATATAGGACCAGCTGGTGCGGCCGGAGTGTCGCAGTGGCTCCTTTGCAGAGAGAGATCTTAGGGCTGCAGATAACGAAGTTGAGTTCTGACCCTTAAAGACTGGGCCATTGCCACAGTCAAGGTTTAAATACCCCAGCCCCAAGTTTGGAATTTAGGCGAGACCAGTTTCAGATCTGTCAGAGAAATTATACAGTGCTCACAACCATAGCTTCCTCAAAGCAGAATAGCACACTCACCTTCAATTTATTGTATGCAAACTTCCTGTCTGTCCTTGTTTGATGACCTATTGGTTGGTCCTGGCTTAATGTAGGAAGCCCTTAATGGCTTTCAGAGTCTTTCCTTAGAAGTGATTTATCCTCAGTTAATTTTTTATTAACAGTTTCATTGAGGAAGGTGATGTTTCCGTCTCACAACCGGGGCTGCCCCACAACATTGAGAACTTCCCAGAATTCTACTTGGATTAGTTAGGCTAATCAGGAAGGCCTCCAGAGATCTGGAATAGACCGCAGGCCTTCTCTGTGGCTTGTCTTTATCTACCTGTTGCTGGCACCCTATGGTCCCTTCTTCTGGGGGGGGGGGTCATGCCACAGGCCTCACCCCCAGGCTGTGCAGGCATATAACTGGTTCATTTTGTCTCCCAGCGGGAAGCCTGTATCATCAGGCATGTCCAACCTGTGGGCCTGGTTTGTCCTAGGAGAGCTATGAGTGCCGCTTAATAGACATGCAATTTAAAAATGCTGTGTTGCAGTATCAGCAAGTGGGGTCACTTCTAGTCCTCTCTCTCTCTCTCTCTCTCTCTCTCTCTCTCTCTCTCTCTCTCTCTCTCTTTATTGTCCAGCATGGCTTTTATAGATGGTGACCAGAAGATTTCAAATTTAAACATATCCTGGGGTCGTGTTACAAACTGGTGGCAGTAGGGCACAGGTGAGCTATCTTGTCCTGTAGCTCAGGCTGATTTGGGACTTGGGGTCCTCCTGTTTCAGTTTCCCCTGTGCTGGGGTTATAGATATTTGCCACCATGTCCAGTTTCCTTGAAAATTTCTGAGTCTCCCCTACCCAGATAGGGAGGGTGGGATAGGTGGCACTGGTTGTACTGGAGCAGCTCGGGCCCATGTGGGCCCACAGCTCCTGTTTCTCCCTTACTCTCTGCCACCACCATCCTTATGTGGACAGATGGACTGGATTCCTGCTTCTAGGAGCCTAGAACCTAGACCTGCAGGGCCGGCCTGAGATCTGTGGATTGTTCTGGTTGCAGAGGGGTGCCCAGGGCCTTGATTGTCCAAAGAGTGCTGATGTATGGGCAGCTTGTGAATGGACTCAGATGGTTTATGTGGATGTGGGGGCAGCCCACAGCCCTGTCTCTTGTTTGACATGGACAATTGTCTGTTCCTCTTTTACAACATACAAAAGAAAAAGAGAATGCCTTGTGTCCCATCTCATCCTCCCCCCCCCCCCACCAGTGCTGGGATTAAATGCAGGGCCATGAGAACACTCTCATTACATTGCTCTTGAAGTCATTTCTGTAGTCTGGACAGGTCTTGAACTTACGATTCTCTTGCTTCAGGATGACAGGCCTGTGCCACCAGGCCCAGCAAGAACAGCTCATGCTTTCCTCCTCAGCCTTTCTCTCCCAGCTTCTATTAGATATTAAGTAAGTCCCTGTAGGTTAATTGACTGGTTAGATCCCGAACAGGCTCAGCCTTTGGAGCCGAAGGAGCCACCAAATACAGTTGGACAGTTTCCTCTATGGCCTGCGGTGGGGGTCAGGAGCCCACTCCAGCCCCTCAAGTTTGTTCTCCCTCAGCTCTGGAGCCCTGCCACCCTCTCTGGTCCCTGTACGGAGTGCCCGGTTTCTCTGGAGAGGCAGAAGGAGATGGAATAGCAGAAAAAGCCCCTGGTTAAGGAATGGGGGAGTTGTGGGGAGGGGCTCTGTTTCCATCCAACTGGTTGGTCTGCCTTCTTGGCTGTGCAGTTTCTTCAGTTTGTGAAGGACTTACGGTAGATCCCCTGAGGGGCCAGTGAGATGGTTCCCTGGGTAAAAGCCAGTGGTGAGCTGAGTTTGATCCAAGAATCTACAGTAGAGAGAACACACTCTGCAAAGTTGTCCTCTTACCTTCAAATGTGCCTTACAGTACACTCATGCCTGTATTCATGAATGCACACGTGCACACACATGTACACACATATACATGCATGCATTCTCTTTCTCTCTCTCTCATCTCTCTCTCTCTCTCATCTCTCTCTCTCTCTCTCTCTCTCTCTCTCTCTCTCTCTCACACACACACACACACACACACACACACACACATCTGTGCCTGTATTCAGGCTCCCGAACATGCATACACATACATGTACACATGCACATACGCGTACTAATAAGTAAAATTAAAAAAAGAAAGACAAATGAGGCACTAATTCAGGCCTGGGGGTTTGGGCTAAGAGGGTGCATATTTTGGGTGGTGGGGTCCCATTTGCCATGCCCCCCCTCACTAGCCCACGTTTTGTACACTATTTAGGCATGTGAATTTAGGATCCTTTTCAAGTTGGACTCATAGACATGTTGAAACTTGGACTTGCATTAGATTTGAAACCCCAGTGGTGTGTGTTGGAGAAGCATCGAGTGGATGCGCTCACAGCCAGTGGGGGAGGGGTGGGGCGGGGCAGGGTGGGGCTAGAAAGATTTTTATTTTCTTTTGTTTGTTTTTGAGACAGGGTCTCTATAGTATGTAGCTCTGGCTGTCCTGAAATTCACTGTGTGGTTCAGAGCAAGCCGGCCTCGAACTCCCCAGGCCTGGCGTTTAAGTGTGTGCCACCATGCTCAGCTAGGCAGAGGCATTTTGAAGCCCACAAACAACCCAAGTGACTTGTGCTTAGTCACTAAGTATCCTTGAAGCTCAGAGGGAGGAGGGACTGCCAAGGCGAGGTAGGAGAGGTAGGACTGCCAAGGCGAGGCCAAGGCGAGGTGGGAGCGATCAGAGGCCACGTCCTGGGAGTGGAGAGATGGGATCCTTACTCATTCCTCAAGGGTGAGTTCTCACACGGTGTTTGTTCAGAGTCCTGTGGTCATCCGTGAAAGACTCATCGCTGGTGTCACGCCTGCACGTGCCACACGCTCCTGTACCCTCTCGGCTGGCTTTTGCTGAGGGTTTATGAGTTCTCGACTCCGAGTGAGGCAGGCTCGGCTCACGTCCGTGGCATGGTCATGCATACTCACCGAGAGAGATGCTACTAGGCTCAGTGTGGTGAGACCTCCTCCGGCCCCGCCCAGCTACACGGTGGTAGAGTTGGATTTCTGGCCCGTTCCCCATCGCCAGTGTGTCAGTCTCCCAGTGGGACACACACATGCTGAGCACCTTTGGCCTCCTGGGCTTGACCTTACCTGCCCTGTTTAGCCAGTTCTGAACACTGTCCCCACACCTCTTCTTTCTGTCCCTACTCTTTTGCCTCTGGTCCCTGACTCTGGTCAGGGTAGATTTGCTGACACTCTCTTAGTGGCTACTGAGTTCAGGACTGGGGACAGGGCCAGGAGAGACAGAGGAGAGAAGAGAGACTTTGGTGGTGCCTGTGAGTTCCTTCTTTTGTGTGGTACTGCTAGTGGTGACTTAGGTGAGTTTAAGAGGCAAACCCCAGGGGCTGGTGAGATGGCTCAGCAGGTAAGAGCAATGACTGCTCTTCTGGAGGTCCAGAGTTCAAATCCCAGCAACCACATGGTGGCTCACAACCATCCATAATGAGATCTGACTCCCTCTTCTGGAGTGTCTAAAGACAGCTAGCTACAGTGTACTTAATTATAATTGATAAATAAATCTTAAAAAAATAAAAAAAAAAGAGGCAAACACCAGAACCACCAAGTGTGGAGTGACCCAGACCTGATTGTGGCCCTTGTTTGTGCCTTGGTTTCTTTTTCTGTAAATAACAGGGTCTTGGTTACTTTGTGTCTTTTTCATTTCCTTATTGACACACCAGAAGAGAGCATTGGATCCCATTACAGATGGTTGTGAGCCACCATGTGGTTGCTGGGAATTGAACTCAGGACCTCTGGAAGAACAGTCATTGCTCTTAACCACTGAGCCATCTCTCCAGTCCGACCTTGAAATTCTAATCTCAAACTTTATAATACTGGGATATCAGGCTCATCTCACCATGTCTGGTTTATCCTGTGCTAGGAATCGAACCCAGGGCTTTTGAGGATGCTTGGTAAGCATTTTACCAACTAAGCTACATCCCCAGCCTTTTTTCCCATTTTTAAAAAATGTATATGGTGTTTTGCCTGCATGTACATATATCTGTGTACCACATGCATGTCTGGCACCTGGTGCCTTCAGAAGCCAAAAGAGTATGCTTGTGAGCTACCATGCAGGCACTGGGAATTGGACTCTGGTCTTGTAGAAGAGCAGCCAGTGCTCCTAAGTGCCGAGCTATCTCCCCACCCCCAGCCCCACCCCTTCTTTAAGCATCTTCTCCCCAGTGATCCATTTTCCCTTCAGTCTTAGGGTTTTACTGTTGCGGACAAAACACCAGGACTGAAAAGCAAATTAGGGAGGAAAAGGGTTTATTTGACTTAACTTCCAGATCATTGGGAGAAGTCAGGGCAGGAACTAAAGCAGGGCTGGAACCTGGAGGCAGGAGCTGATGCAGAGGCCATGGAGGGGTGCTGCTTACTGGCTTGCTTCCCTGACTTCCTCAGCTAGCTTTCTCTCTGTCTCTCTGTCTCTCTTAAAAGTTTATTTATTTATTTTATGTATATGGGTACACTGTACCTGTACTGATTGTACTGATGATTGTGAACCATCACGTGGTTGCTGGGAATGAAGGTTGCTCAGTCCGGTTGGCCCTGCTCACTCTGGCCTAAAGATTTTTTAATTTATTATTATATCTGAGTACACTGTAGCTGTCTTCAGACACACCAGAAGAGGGCATCGGATCCCATTACAGATGGTTGTGAGCCACCATGTGGTTGCTGGCATTTGAACTCAGGACCTCTGGAAGAGCAGTTGGTGCTCTTAACCACTGAGCCATCTCTCCAGCTCCCTCAGCCTGCTTTCTTTTTGTTTTTTTTTTTTTGACTCAGCCTGCTTTCTTAAAGAACCCAGAACCACCAGCCCAGAGGTGGTACTACCCACCCTGGGCTGGGCTTTCTCACTAATTGAGAAAATGCCTTATAGCTGGATCTCATGGAGGTTTTCCTCGACTGAGGCTCTAATGTGTGTTAAGTTGACATACAAGACCATCCAGTACATCTTCTCATTTCCAGCCCTCTTCTTTGCTTGCAGATAAACTCGGAAGCAAGCAGAGGGTGAGGTAACTAAGCTTTCCTCTCATCTGGCATCCAGGTAGGGTCTTCCCAGAGACCACCCACCCGCAGGCTCCAAGGTCCATTTGCCTTGACACCTTGTTTCCTGCTGGTAGATGGGTGGGGTCAGCAGGCTAGCTGGCCCCATTGTGTTGATTGAGCCCTGGCTAGGAGGCCCCAGAATAGACAGGTGTCTTTCCCCAGTAGTGGACCTGGCTTCTTCCCCACACCTTGCCCCACCTGTTGAGTCACAGGCCATTTGAGCCCTCACGCCTGCCTGGCCACTGGTTTAAGTTCTGTGTATGGTGAGGTCACATGTATATGGTGAGGTCACTTGGGTTGATCCTCTCAGGAAAGTGGTAAAGCCGGCTGCCCTCCCCCTCTGGGTGGCAGAGCAGAATAGCCCCTGCACAGGCTAAGCTGGGTGTAGCCTGGGCTCAGGAGGAGGAAGAAGAGGAGGAGCAGAGGGAGGTGATGAAAGGTCTAGGGATGTCCTTATAGCTTCTTGACGGCCTGGGTCCCTAGGGAGGAGAATATTGTTCACGGGACCCTGGCAGGTGGGAGCTTCATGGTCCCGTGTCTTCCCCAGGCACAGACAGCCCCCCTTGTGAGTCGCAGACCGGCCTGGAGGCTGGGAGCCGAACACCCACGTCTGCATGCTGAGGAAGATGGGGGAGGCCGTGGCCAGAGTTGCGAGGAAGGTCAACGAGACTGTGGAAAGCGGCTCAGATACTCTGGGTAAGTGAGGCCTGGCTCTTCTATTCTGTGGCTGCTTTGTGAACTCAAGAGATGGCTCAGAAAGAGATGAAGGGGACATAAGTGTGTGGCCAGGAGGACAAATGCGCCATGGAACTTTTGTACAATTGGGATGGCTGTGGTAGTGTGTGTCTCAGCTTACATTTTGGTCTTTGGTGTTTGTTTGTTTCAATTTGTGTTGTTTGTTTGTTTGTTTGTTTTTTCGAGACAGGGTTTCTCTGTATAGCCTTGGCTGTCCTGGAACTCACTCTGTAGACCAGGCTGGCCTCGAACTCAGAGATCCAACTGCTTCTGCCTCCCATGTGCTGGGATTAAACCTGTGCGCCACCACTGCCCAGCCTAGACTTTGTTCTTGTTTTGGGTCCTAGTCAGAGAAATTGGGAGAGTGCTGAGCTGTGGATCCTCCCTGCTTGGACAACTTCAGTGACCTCTGTGTGTGTGTGTGTGTGTGTGTGTGTGTGTTCCCTTGAACTGCCTCAGAACATCAATCTGGACACGCATGAGTCACCCCATGTTGGGTGCCTCTTGAGATGGACTAGCCTGTGTGGGCTTTGGAGTTCACCCAGCTGGAAGGCACCTTCACGCGCCACTGTTGTGACATGCATCAAAAAAAAAAAAAATTGAATCGATCATAGCGTTTTAGCCATTTACTTACAGTGAGACGCCAAGCATTTCAGCAAGCTGTCTGTCTAGTTGAGTTCTGTAGATGTGAATGACAGGGGGGCCAGGGGGGCCAAACAATTATCTCTGTGCATGTATGTCTTTGGGTGTGCCTATGTGAATGTGAATAATTTGTGTTTGAATAGTGCTCGTGTGTTCTGTATATACACGAGTGTGTATGTGCATGTGTGTGCGTGTGTGTGCGTGTGTGTGCGTGTGTGTGTGTGTGTGTGTGTGTGTGTGCCTATGTGCATGTGTATGAATTCACAGGAATATCAGTGCCACTGAAGAGACCCAGGCATGCTGGCACCTTATGGGAACCCAGATGGCTAGAGCACACCCTTGCCTTGGGGATGGCGGTGCCTACGGCTGAGGTGGACTTGGGCTGTGGGGAGGGATTTTCCAGGCATGTGGGGGTTTGTGTGCACGTTTGTGTGTTTTTGAAACAAGGAAGCGTTTTTATTATTTATTTATTTAGGGTTTTTTTGAGACAGGGTTTCTCTGTGTAGTCCTGGCTGTCCTGGAACTCACTTTGTAGACCAGGCTGGCCTCGAACTCAGAAATCTGCCTGTCTCTGCCTCCCGAGTGCTAGGATTAAAGGCGTGCGCCACCACTGCCCGGCTGAGGAAGTGTTTTGATAGTGTTTATCGTTGGAGCAGAGACCCGGCTGTGAGCCTCCCTTCAGGTGTGTCTGGAATGCAAACTCCAAGTCAGAGCCTGACAGGGACTAGAGAGGCAGTCAGCCTTCCCATAGGCTTCGTCACTGCCTCTTCCAGGAAGCCCTCAGTTTTACCCCATCCCTCCCTCCCTCCCTCCCTCCTCTGTAGTTACCCATTAGAGGGTAGGAACACCATGGCCCTTTTTCCACCAAGTATCTGGCTGTAGTGGAGTGCTCTGCTATAGGAACCAGACTGGCCTTGACTCACAGCACTGTGTGTGCCTGTCTCTACCCCCTGAGAGCTGGTGTTAAAGGCGTGTGGCACCATGTGCAGTCGACTGTGTGGTCTTCTGCGCCTGCCCTCTGAACCTAGCATGGCATTAGGCACCATGCCGGTACGTGGAGGGTTTGCAGAGCTGGGCCAGCGGATGACAGGCTGTCAGGAAGTGGAAAGGTTTCTGCTGGTTTTGGAGGGAGCCTTGGGCACAGCCGTGAACTGTGGGCCTCCGTAGAATTCTGGAGTCACCCCCAGTTTACAAGACTCAGCTTGGCTTTGGACTATTGGGTCCTGGGTGTGAATCCCCACTCTGACACCTACCAGCTTGGCATCTTAGCAGGTCACCTACCCTAAGGTGGGGACGGTGATTGTGTCCTGATGTCAGGGTGGTTAGGGACAATTACATCTGTCACCTGTTTGAGATGCAGGAAGCTACACAATCGGCAGCTATTATTTTTAGTTTTTTCTCACACACCCCGAGGTGGAGGTGGAAGCTAAGTCCTCAGTGGCACAAACGCACCTCCACAGGTGCCAGTCATCCGGGTGACACGGGTCCACCTCATATTCCCTCTGAGAGGACCAGTCCAGTACAAGTTGGCAAGGTCTCTCTAAGGTGTCAGGGCTAGAGGGACCCGGGCAGCTCCTTCTCATCCAGAACTGGATGTGTGGGACACAGTAGTCTGTGAGAGTGCTTCCCCCAGGGGAGAGCCACAGAGGGAGAACTGAACTCTGACCCCGGATGCTTCTAGGTGGAGGTAGCCTCTGTGAAAGAAGGGACTGGATGGAGCTGACCAGGGAGAGAGTCCCCTGCTGAGTTACAATTATCACCTCAGCCTTCAGGAGGTGCCACTGAGGGGTGATTCCCTCCCCAACACCATGTTATGAAATCTGGAACTCCAAAGACCAGCATGTGTCCAGTGGTCAGGGGCAGAGGTCAGCGAGCGAGCGTGAGTGGGGTCTGTCTGGGTAATATGTGGGGGATGGTTACAGGTAGAACATGGCGTACCAACTTCTGCACCAGCTAGGGTCCATGCCCACTGAGGGGCCCAAGGCAGGCTTCCAGCCATCCTGCCAGACCCCTGCAGTGCCTGGGATTGGAGCCTGTGCTTGGGCACCGGAGCTGAGGCCCTCTCTGTGCAACACAGCCTTGGAGTAAGGTGATGGCTGGTGATGGCCAGGATTCTGAGGGCAGCAGAGCGCCAGTCAGTGTGGGAGAGCCTGCGGCCATGAAGGCCCTGCCGAAGCCGGAGGCTTTCCTGTGGTCTTTAAAGTCACGGTTGGATTGTCCGTGCCTTATCATCTCTTTAGTGACCATAGAAGCAAAATGGATCTGGGCTTTAAGAAGTGTCCATATATTGAGCACCTACTATGTATCACCTGTCTGGAAAACCAAAACCAAAAACACAAGGTCTGGTTAAATGGCTCAGTGTAAAAAGATGCTGGCCTCCAGTCCAAGGATCCAAGCTTAATCCTTAGAACCTACATGGCAGGAACGAACCAGGTCCTATAGATTATCCTCAGACCTGACATTTGGGTTGGGTGTATACACACACACACACACACACACACACACACACACACATATATATATATATATATATATATATATTTTTTTTTTTTTTCATTCAAGACTCTGGTCTGGAAGGGAAGCTGAGCTCTGTGGTTTTTGCAGAAATCCACAGCAGGACTTGAACTTGAACTCGAAGTACTCCTGCATCGGGCTCTGAAGCCGCCCCCAGGCCTGACTTCATTCTGATGTTTTGATGCTTGCTGTCCATCAGTTTTCTGGGCCAGGCTGTTCTCAGATGCAAGCCTGTTGTGCACGGATGCTGGATTGCCGTGGCTGTCCTGGGTGGGCTCTGTGCAGTTTTAGACGCTGACCTAAGCAGCAGAGCTTTGGCACTCTGTCCTCTCAGGGGTTGCCTTGGCCCCTGTCAAATATCTGGATAACCGGCTTCTGTTTCTTTCTCTGCCTTAAGGCTTTCTGGGCTTTAGGGAAAATGACCACAGAAACCCGAGGTGTGAACAAGCCTTTCAGGGCTGTGGCGCACGCCCTTTAATCCCAGTACTCCAGAGGCAGAGCCAGGCAGATGGCAGGTCTCTTGAGTTTGAGGCTACAGAGTGAGTTCCAGGACAGCCAGGGCTACTCAGAGAAACCCTGTCTCGAATAACCAACCAACCAACCAACCAACCAACCAACCAACCAACCAAATAAATAAATAAATAAATAAATAAATAAATAAATAAATAAATACAAAGGTTAGACTTGGGATAGGTCAGCTGCTGAAGCATCTATCTGCTCTCAGACCACAAAGCGCTATGGCGTCGCGTGTCTCCAATCTCATTGCTGGTGGGGCTCAATGCAAGCACAATCACATCATGTCACCTGGCATTCATTTCGGATGTGAGATTTGTTATAGATCTGGAGCTAGGCTATCCGATTCAGTTCAAATGACGGTGAGTAGGTCCAAGTTGAGTCTGCAGAAGCAAGGTGGATGCCGGGTTTGGTGATGCACACTTTTAATCTCAGCGCTAGGGAGGCCAAGGCAGGTGGAGCTCTGTGAGCTGGTGTCTAGCCTGGTCTGCAGAGCCGGCTCAGGCTAGCCAGGGATATATTGTCTCCAAATAAAAATAATGTTGAAAAGTGGTTGAGGTAGACATTCCAAGATAGTCCTCTGGCCACACACACACACACACACATTAGCTTTCCCCCTAGCTTCACCTTTTGCTGAAGGTCACATACTTTTAAAAACCCCAGCTCTCTCTGCAGGGACACAGCCTCAGCTCAGTACCTCGCTAGGCTTGGAGCACCGTCTCCCTGACCACCGTTCTGCCTCCCCAGCCTCTGCTCACCAGGTACTTGTGTGAGCACTTTGCCAATCCTGACTCACTTAACTGCCTTGAGAACTTCGTGATGTTAAAATCCTGTTGTAAAGATGACAAAGCAGACTTGAGTGTTTTTAAAGGGCGGTCTGTTTCCTTTGTGAGACCGCTTTTTGCTTTTCTTTTCTTTCTTTCTTTCTTTTTATTTATTTATTTATTTATTTTGTGCCAGGGTGTCACATGTAACCCAAACTTACTCCATCAAACACGCTGACCCCTCCCCCAAACTCATTCTGTAGCTTAGGCTAGACCTCGCTGGATGGCCCAAGCTGGCGTTGAGCTTATGGTGACCTTCCGACCTCAGCCTTTCAGACACTGGGAATCCAAGCATGAATCCCATCACGCTGTGGGAATTTTACAGACCTGGAGCTAGGCACAGTGTGTGGGTGACTTGCTGTTGATCCGGGTGAGTGGAGGTCAAACCGCAGCTCATCCAGCCCTGTGTGGTTCAGAGCCTCACATGATAAACACCCTGATGCCCTGTGAGGGGGCAGGAGCTGAGTGGCTGGAGTCTGCCTTAGCCTGGCTCCTCTTATGTCTCAGAAACACCACCTTGAGCCCACCTTTTCCTTTGCTTTCATTCCTTTGCAAGGAATCACTATGTAGTCTTTTAAAAAAAAAAAAAGAAAAGCCGGGCTGGAGAGATGACTCAGTGGTTAAGAGCACTGATTGCTCTTCCCAGAGGTCCTGAGTTCAAATCCCAGCAACTACATGGTGGCTCCCAACCATCTGTAATGGAGTCTGGTGCCCTCTTCTGGTGTGTCTGAGAAAGCAACAGTGGTGTTCTCATATTCATAAAATAAATGAATAAATCCTTAAAAAAAAAAAAAAAAAAGCCGGTCCTGGTGGCGCAGGCCTTTAATCCCAGCACTCGGGAGGCAGAGGCAGGCNGATTTCTGAGTTCGAGGCCAGCCTGGTCTACCAAGTGAGTTCCAGGACAGCCAGGGCTATACAGAGAAACCCTGTCTCGAAAAACCAAAAAAAAAACAAAAAACAAAAAACAAAAACTCTATGTATAAGTGCTCTATCTGCATGTACATCTGCATCCCAGAAGAGGGCACCAGATCGCATTACAGATGGTAGTGAGCCATCAATTGGTTGCTGTGGCTTGAACTCAGGACCTCTGGAAGAACAGACTTTTTTTTTTTTTTTTTTAAGATTTATTTATTTATTTAATGTATGTGAGTACACTGTAGCTGTATAGATGGTTATGGGTATTGGATTTAGGACCTCTGTTCGCTCTGGTCAACCCCACTTGCTCCAATTGGCCCGTTCACTCTGGTGGGCCTCTCATTCAGGTCCAAAGACTTATTTATTATAAATAAGTACACTGTAGCTGTCTTCAGATGCACCAGAAGAGGGAGTCAGATCTGATTACGGATGGTTGTGAGCCACCGTATGATTGCTAGGATTTGAACTCAGGACCTTCAGAAGAGCAGTCAGTGCTGTTACCTGCCAAGCCATCGGTCCAGCCCAGACTTAACCGCTGAGCTATCTTTCCAGCCCCTCACTATGTAGTCCTAACTAGCCTGGAACTTGCTCCATAAACCAGGCCTACCTTGAACTTGCAGAGATCCTCTTGCCGTCTGCCTCTGCCTCCCAAAGTGCACCACCAAATATGGTGATATTTGGCTTATAGTTTTAATTATGTGTACTTGTGTTTGCACACAAATGCAGATGTCCTCAAAAGCCAGAAGAGAGCATTGGGTCCTTTATAGCTAGAGTTATAGACAATTATTTTCTGAAAGAACAGCAAGTGCTCTTTAAAAACTTTTTTATTGATTTTTTTTTTTTTTTTTTTTTTTTTCAGTTTCACATCAGGCACTCTAGTCCTGCTCATCTCCCCGTCCCTTCAGGTTTGTTTTTTGTCCTTGTAACCTCTCCCCTCCCCGTCCAAATAAAAAACACACAGACAGACAAACAAAGCTAAGCATGGAAAACATCTCTTCATGGACGCTGCAGTGTGTCACAGTGTGTCCCACAGTACCTCCCTCGGTCCGCACATTTTCACTTGCAAATGTGCTAATGTTAATTGTAATGAATCATTAGTCTGAAGTAAGAGATCTGGGTTCTGTGACACCATCAAAATTGGACCCTTACCTGGCTTCCCTCCAGTTAACTCTGTTGCCCTGTGTCATGGAGATCCCAAAGCTTTGGGTCAGGACTGGCCCGTGCACGCATCCCAGCCATTCAAAGATGATACAGATTTTAGGATGGGGCCAACTCAGAGCCCAAGATCTGGGCCTAAGTGGCAGCTGAGCCGGTTGGCACTGGCACTCCCTTATTCACACCACCAGGGTGAACACCCAACACTGCTCAGGCTAGCCCACCTGATGCTGCCATCTGCGGGAGGCAGGGTAGCTCTCACGCCCTGGGGGCTGGCTCACGGGCACCCCTGTCTCCAGAGCCTGGTCCATCCACTGTGCTGTCCACTCAAGGCGCAGGGCCCAGTCTCCCAAGTGCTGCAGCCTGGGAGGGGCTGAGCCAGCTCTCTTGACTACCTCAGGTGGCAAGGGGGAAAGATGAGAGAGCACCGTCACCCCCCACCCCCTTGACCCCTTGCCACCTCATGGTAAAGGTATGGCAGAACCAGCTTTCTTTTCTTACACCTCTGGGGTTAGCTCAACCACAACCCCACCATCAGGACCAGTTTGGTGCAGGGACTGCTCTCCCGAGAGCTGCAGCCCATAGAAGGTGGGGCTGGCTCTCCAGAGCGCTGCAGCCAGTGAGGGGTGCAGCCTATTTTTCAGAGCTCCCTGGACATCTACATGGTCCCTTGGCAGCCGCCCCAACTAGGGATGTCCCTTGTTCTTTAGTGGTAAGCCATGGGCATTTAGTGTAAGCCATGGGCATTGACCCCGACCCCTGCTGCAGCATGGCCTGGGACCTTACTATGGCCTCATGTGGCAGGGCTCAGAACAGGCTAATCCTCTCTACCCTTGTTTCTCCAGTTCTCTCTCTTCATAATGCTCAAACTGCCTCCCTTCTTTTTCTCTCCCATTCTGTCTGCCACATCTTCACACATGTGCTGGTTCCTGTTGCAGCCTGGCCGGCCCCTGGGTGACATCCTGTGGCAAGCTTGTGTCTATGGCCCACCTGTGCAGTGCACTGGAGGGCAGGTCTGTGGGTGGCATGGTGGACCGCAGGTGTCTCGTCTGTCTGTCTTCCTCCTCCTGGGCTGCACTGCATGGATGTAGTAGGTGGGGGGTCTGTGTGTCTGTGGCCTGCTTGTGCTATGGAGCAGAGAACAGGCCTGTGTGTTTCCCTGCAGAACTTGGTGGCATGGCAGAACACAGGTCCTATCTGGCTTCCTCCTCTGGCACTCAACTGCCTGGATTTGATTTGATTTGATTTTTATGAGTCCTAGGCATAAAACAGCTTTGGCCACCAAGCTGGGCATTAACTAGCATGAAGAAAGGACTGCCACTGCTCTGCCCCTGACTGATATAAGAACAATGCCACCACGACCATCAAGATGCTTGTTTGCCTATTGCCAAGGGCCAGCAAGTGCTCTCGGCCACTGAGCCATCCTTCCAGCCCCCTTCCTTAGCACTTTGAAGTTTTGTTTTGTGACAGTTTCATCAGGCTGTCTAGCCTGGTCCTGAACTTGTAACCAACCCTACTGCTTTAGCCTCCCCCAAGGCAGGGACTCCAAGCAGGGCCAACCTACGCCTAGCAGAGCCGAACTGCCTTTCCTCAGCAGCCTGTGTGACATGCATCCTGGCTTGCGAGAATCTGTCCCTAGCCTCTTTCTCCCCCGAGTAAGGTTAGGGGTGTGGATGTAGCTCCATGTGGGCTGGAGGACCTGTGGGTGATTTCTAGGTTTCCCACATCATTAATGAGCCCACTGATGCTGATGTGAAGGGTTTAATGGGTTAGTGCCCTAAACAGTTGCTGGACTTGCTAGTGGTGAGGGAAGATTGACTCTGCAGGGGTGAGCACAGGGGTGAGGGAGGTTTGACTCCGCAGGGGTGAGCACAGGGGTAAGGGAGGTTTGACTGACTATGCAGGGGTGAGCACAGGGGTGAGGGAGGTTTGACTGACTACGCAGGGGTGAGGTGGTTTGACTGTGGAACGGCCCTTTTCAAGCCAGATCTCCTCAGCCCTAGGTATGGTTTTCAGTTCAGGGGTGAGACACCTCTTGTTGCTTTATTTACAGTTCTGTCTAGATGACAAATGATGTTGAAAGTCTTTTCTTGTGCTTCTTCGCCACCTGTCCATCTCTGATGAAATCTGTGTTCCAAGCTCCCACCGTTACCCATTTTCAATAAGTGAGTTTTCTCTAAGTTTTGAAAATATGTCAATATTTTGTGTGTGTATGTGTGTGTGTGTGTGTGTATGTGTGTGTGTGTGTGTGTGTGTGTGTTGTATACAGATATATTTGATTTTTTTTCCCATTTTGAGGTAGTGCCTTTCTATGTAGCCCTGGTTATTCTGGAACGCACTGAGAGCTATTTGCTTCTGCCTTCTGAGTGCTAGGACTAAAAGCATGTGCCACCCTGCCCAGATCTAGAAATATACATTCTTTAAAAGTTACATTTGTTCTCTGTTGGGGCACATGTATGCTGTAGTGATTATATCGAGGTCAGAGAACAGCTTCTCTCCTTCCCCCAGGGGTGAATTTAGTTCATCAGGCTTGGTGGCAAGGGCCTTTATCTGCTGAGCCATCTTGCTGGTGCCTCAGCCTCCTGAGTGCTGGGGTCCTATGTGTTCTCTATCATCCGGTCAGATGTGTTTTGCTAGCTCAGTTTCTGAGCTCTGACTTGTCTTTCTGCCTTCTAACCGTGTCTTTTTTTTTTTTTTTTAAAGGATAAAAGATGTTTCTCAATTGAAAAAAAAACATTGAACAGGATACATAACAGATATCATAGAAATAAAAGATCATAACAGTACTATAAATTATATATGATGCTATGTCAATAAATTATAAAATCTAGTAGATGTTACATTTTATAAATTTCAAATATGAAGTAATAAAAATCTGAACTGACTGAAAAACAGACATTGGATTGATAATTATAACTTTCTATTATAAAAAAGTACAGGAGTTGGTGGGTTCATTACTGAGTCGTTCCAAATATTTAAGAGTTAACCCTATCATCTTGAAAATCATTTAAAATGTAATAAAAGAGAATATTTGAAACCTATAATTCAAAGTTCAGGTTCACATGCTTCTAAAGCTATATAATAATACCTAAAGGATATCCTCTACTGAACAGTCCTTAAAGTTCCATTGAAAAGCTGTTAGTATATCTTAGGGAAGAAAGGATATAGCTCAATATAAATAGCAAAAGCAATATGCTATTTTAACAGAATAAAAGACAAACATCCTGCCTTCTACTCCTCTTGGGTGAATTTGCTTCCTTTAGTTCTAGGGTTTCTAGATGTTCTGTCAGGTTGCTAGTATATGCTCTCTCTAGTTTCTTTTTGGAGGCACTCAGGGCTATGCGTTTTCATCTTAGGACAGCCTTCATTGTGTCCCATAAGTTTGGGTATGTTGTGGCTTCATTTTCATTAAACTCTAAAAAGTCTTTAATTTCTTTCTTTATTTCATCCTTGACCAAG
>NC_034598.1:26903397-26910265 GCF_900095145.1 Mus pahari
AGCTCTCTCCTGAGTCTCAGTGGTCAGAGTACTCTCCTCAGGCAAGCTCTCCCCTTGCAGGGAAGGTGCACAGAGGCCTGGCGTTCAGATCTGCCTCCTTGCTGAAGATGTAGACCCTAAACAGGGCCTGTCCCCGAAGATGTGTCGCCTCTGTAGTTTGCACACTCGCCTGCACAGGCTATACTCCGAGGGACCCTGGACACAATATCTCTCTCTCACCTACTCTGGCAGACAGAGCCCTCACAGGTGGCCACCTTTCCTCTGGTGGGGAAGGTGCTCAAATGTCTGGAGCCCGAAACAAGGTCTGTCCCAGAAGCTAGGTTGCTTCTGTCTGTCCCAATGCTGTGTAGCTTCTGCAGTCCACACTCTCACCAGTGCAGACGGGAGCCTAGGTAAACCGGAGCAAAGATGGCTCTTACCAGCTCAGGCAGTGAGAGCCCTCCCGGGCAGACACCTTTCCTCTGGTGGGGAAGGTGCCTGTATGTCTGGAGCCAGAAACGGGGTCTGTCCCAGAAGCTGTGTCACTTCTGCAGTCCGCCTTCTCCCCGGCAACACACCAGAGCAAAGATGGCTCTCTTACCAGCTCTGGCTCTCCTGGGAGGACACCTCTCCTCTGGCGGGAACCTAACCGTGTCTTTTGAAAGACAGATATTTGTGATCTTGATGAAGTCCCATTTATCACCCCCCCAACCCCCCAGCCAAACCCAATCCTCCTCTTGGAACTGTCTGGAAGCTGTGCAAATGCATGGGTTCATGGGCCTCATGTCTCTGAAATTGCAAGGTTCTCCCGAACAGCACCTGGATGAGAGGCTTGTGCGAGAGACCCCGCTGCCTTGAGTGTCTGACGTCTAGCCAGGTGGGTTGTCTGAGAAGCCTCCAGATGTGTATGAGCTGGCAGAGTGAGCTGCTTTGGGAGAGGCCGAGCTGGAGGATGGGAGATGAAGGTTAGGGAGAGAAGGGGCGTGGCCTCCCCTTCCCTTTTCCAGGCTCACCTGCTGTTAGCTACTTTTCCCTGCACTTACCAGCAGATGGCACCCTGTCACCAGCCGGCCTTGCCCTTGCTGGGTTTCAGCCCTCCCCAGGCCAGCTCATTTCCTGTATGTGTACTTGTCTGACCCCTGTAGGGACCACGTGATCTGGAAACTCCTTTCTTGCTTCTTTCCCTCCCTCTCTTCTCCTCCCTCCCTCCGTCTTTTTAAACTTAATATATTTTATTTTATTTTTTATTTATTTATTTTTTTAGATTTATTTATTATATGTAAGTACACTGTAGCTGTCTTCAGACACACCGGACGAGGGCATCATGATGTTTGTGAGCCACCATGCGGTTGCTGGGATTTGAACTCATGACCTTCAGAAGAGCAGTCTGTGCTCTTAACTGCTGATATTTTGAGATGTGATCCCACTATGTAGACCAGGCCTCAGACTCCACAGAGATTCTCCCTCCTCTGCCTCCCACTATACTCCACCCCGCAGAAACGACTTTCTTTCTTTTTTTCCCCTTTTAAAGATTTATTTATTTATTTATTATATGTAAGTACACTGTAGCTATCTTCAGACACCCTAGGAGAGGGCGTCAGACCTCATTACAGATGGTTGTGAGCCACCATGTGGTTGCTGGGAATTGAACTCACGACCTTCAGAAGAGCAGTCAGAGCTCTTAACCGCTGAGCCATCTCTCCAGCCCCAGAAACTATTTAATTTAATGACAGTGAAATCTATCTTTCTCTCTTTTTGAAGATTGATTGATTGATTGATTGATTATGAGTACACTGTAGCTGTCTTCAGACACACCAGAAGAGGGCATCGGATCCCATTAAAGATGGCTGTGAGCCACCATGTGGTTGCTGGGAATTGAACTCGGGACCTCTGGAAGAATCGTCTGTGCTCTTAATCTCAGAGCCATCTTCTCTAGCCCCCATGAAAATGAAATCTCTACTGGCTCTTTTTACCAACAAATATACACTGAGCATCGATTGTATGCTCAGAAGAACTAGCTGCTCCAGGGGTGTCTCTGATGGAAACTGAGGCAGGTCTCTGCCCCTACATACACATTGAGGACAAGGGGAGCAGCCAAGGCTACAGCAGGGATGACCTTGTCTTGGCTGAGGGGTAAGACCCGGCCTTAGTTGAGGTTCATTAGCCTATAGCTCCTGGAGCAACCTGTGGGTTTGGGGGTTGTATGTTTCTAGCCTGTGGA
The DNA here is from genome assembly GCF_900095145.1 of Mus pahari. Classification (NCBI taxonomy): domain Eukaryota; kingdom Metazoa; phylum Chordata; class Mammalia; order Rodentia; family Muridae; genus Mus; species Mus pahari. Next base: position 26,905,598 of record NC_034598.1, read on the forward strand.
GTTCCCAGAGTCTGCGTAAGGCCTTTCTGAGGGCACGAGGGTAGGGCAGGCTCCTGAAGCACTCCTCAGCCTCCCATCTCTGCTCCCCGAGAATGCCCAAGCCTTTACCCCAGTTCCCTGAGTCCTGCCTCTTATGGGGACTACAGACTGGGTACAGACCCTCTGTCTGCTGCAGAGCCCTCTGCTGCTTCTCAGTACCGGCGTGATGGGAACCTCCTCCCAACTCTGCCTCTGCGTGACGTGACGTGCCATGACGTGACGTGGAGGGGTGTGAGACGCTTTCTATCTAAACTGCCACTAGACGGTCTCTAGAGCTTTTCTCTCTCCGGAGCTAAGAACCTTTGAAAGGAGCTGCCCATTTCTCCAGAGTGTGCCTTACCTCCCACACTGTGCTGTATACCCCATCCCCCACCCCCTGCCCCTGTGGTCTGACCCAAAGATTCTCATGCCCCAGTCCATTCAGGCTGCGGTGATAGGTCACCACAGCCCTGGTGGCTTAAAAGCAGTGGGAATGCTGGGGAGAGGACTCAGTGGTCATGATGTTTGCCTGTAAGCATGACAATCCAGTCTGGATCCCCAGAAACCACACACAGCTGGGTGCTGTATCACAAACTGGAGGCAGAGGTAGGATGCCTGGGAGCTCAACGGCCAGCTAGCCTGCTGGGTGCGTCGGTAAATAACAAGAACGATGTGGAAGAAGTGTTATGCCCAAGTCCCAGGGACCCCAAAGACCACCAAGGAGCTATTCTGATGTAAACACATAAGGGTCTTTATTACAAGCTTGTGAGCAAGGACTCTCACCATCACCGTTGCATTGGCTCAGAAATGAGAGCCTCGACTCTAGGGGTGTGGGGTGTTTATTGTGGTCACAGCCGCTTGGGGAATTTCCATACAGGCAGGTCAGCAAGTTAGTATTTTAAAAACTGCATTTCTCGCCGGGCGTGGTGGCGCACGCCTTTAATCCCAGCACTCGGGAGGCAGAGGCAGGNNGATTTCTGAGTTCGAGGCCAGCCTGGTCTACCAAGTGAGTTCCAGGACAGCCAAGGCTATACAGAGAAACCTTGTCTCGAAAAACCAAAAAAANAAAANAAAACAAAAAAAAAACCCCTGCATTTCTCATTTCTGGTGCAGTCGGCAAAACCGAACACCAGGTGCAGAACCACCTGACAAACATGAGTTAGTTCTCTCTCTCTCTCTCTCTCTCTCTCTCTCTCTCTCTCTCTCTCTCTCTCTCTCTCCAACCCCATGTGTTTGAGGTTCACCTGCCAAGGTCACCTAGCTAGGACAGAGCTTTGTTATGCTCAAGCCTCAGGCTTATCCTAAGAGGGACACAGCTACTCTAGTTATACCCCACCCGCTGGCTCTACCTGTCGGCCTGCTCTACAACCAGTCATTACCCAAGCCAGCCTGAAGGGGATCGTTCCTGTAGACCCATCCTACTGTTAGGTTTCAAGCCCTGGAACAAATGGTTGAGGTGTCTATTTCACATATCAAAGCTAACCCTGGCAGCCAGGTTTTCTCGGCATCTCTCAGGCCCAACGTGATGCAGGGCCCTCCGTACTGGCATTCCCCACCCCTTCCCCTAAACTTCTCCAGCCCAAGGGCTGGGCTGCCTTGCCCCAGCTCCCCTTCCCTATGTAATCCAACCATTTCCAGTTGGGCCTCCTGGCTGCTGTATCTGGTTCCCCCCCCCTCTTCTCTCCCTTCCCTTCCCCTCCTCACTGAGGGTCCTCCTGTTCACTCCGGACTCTGCCAGATGTACCTGCCTCTGGCTCTGCTCTTCTACACATCTATAATAAGCTTTCCTCTAGCATATCTAGGAGCCATCAAGGCCTTTATTTTTCATTTCTTTTTTTCATTGAACTACCTAGAGGGTAGGTACCTCCCAGCTGGGTCTGTCTCTCCTTACAGAATTCTATGCGTGTGAGGCCTGCTAGGCAGCCCTGAGTCTGAACCGTGCTGTAGGTGAACACACAGGGGCTCATGTATGCCCGTGAAATATATCACACAGTGATGCCCAGAACCAACTCTGGTTACAAGCAACCTCAGGGAAGATTCTGAACATCAAAGACACAAAAAAGGTTGATGTTACCATTTGTTTTAGCCTGTTGGTAGCAATCGGTGTTCTGTGGCTTGAACCTTAGCTCAGCCCTGTCCTAGCTAGGTGACCGTGGCAGTCACTTCCCAACCCTGGCCTGAACATGTATCTTTTCTACCTGTGTTGAGGAGCCAGCCCCCTCTCTAAGAGGCTTTGTGCGCGTGGAGTCTCAGGTCACCAGGGTCTGGAAAAGCAGGCTTGTGTGGGCTGGCTGCGGCTGCAGCAGCTGTCAATAAGCCTTGGAGGGTCAGAGGCTGTGTGCCTGGCAGGATGTGGCAGTGCAGAGAGAGCAGCGTGGGTGGAATCCTGGTAGGATGTGAGGGCATAACTCAGAAGCAAATAACCGACTTGAAAAGGAAAATCAATAGACTCAGAGAAGAAGAACTTAGCTTTACCACCAGCAAATTGGCCGGGCGCGTCAGTGCAGGGCCCCAGCTTAGGGCAGCTCTGGTTTCTGAAGCGTGCTGCCGGGACCCTGATTGCGGTGTCGTGACCAGGCAGTGGGAGACAGGAGAGGGCTGCGAAGGTTCGGGTAAACCTCTATCCTTTGTGCATTGTTTCTTTGTGCCGAGGTGGTCCTGGGGCCTGCCTAGACCCTTCAGCCTCAGGTATGGATGGAGACCTGGGGCAGGAAGGGGAGCCACTCTGATAGGATGCCGAGATAGCCACATCTAGTTCCTCATGCTGTGGTGACCCCAACCATAAAAAGTAACTAAATCTGCTACTGTTGTGTGTCATGATGTTGACATCTGATATGTGACCCCCCGTTGAAAGGGTTATTCTGCTCCCAAGGGGTCCTGACCCATGGGTTGAGAATCACCTCTCTAAGATCTAGGTGTGGCCTCCACACCTGGAGGAACATTTGAGACAGACAGTTGGTCAATAAACAGCAGCAGATGAGCTGGGATGTAGCTCAGTGTGAAGAGTGTTCGCTTAGTGACTCAAGCCTAGTGGTGTACTCTTGATGAGGGGGAAACAGAAGGATCCAAGTTCAAGGCCATCCTCAGCTACATAGTAAGCTCAAGTCCCATGAAACCCTGACTCAGAAAAACATCAATAAAAACCTACTAACACGCCAGGCGTGGTGGCGCACGCCTTTAATCCCAGCACTCGAGAGGCAGAGGCAGGCAGATTTCTGAGTTCGAGGCCAGCCTGGTCTACAAAATGAGTTTCAGGACAGAGAAACCCTGTCTCGAAAAACCAACCAACCAACCAAACAAACAAACAAACAAAACCAAACTCACTAACACAACAACAACCACAAAACAGGTGTCAGGCATTGTATACTTCCCTGTAAGCCCAGCCAGCACCCTGGAGAACATGGGTTCTAGGCTAGCTTAGACTGCAACACAGTACCTGTCTGAAAAACCAACCCTCTGCCCCCCACCCCCACCCCAACCAGAAAGAAAACAAAAACCAAACTCCAAGTACAAAAAGAAGCCACGGGTAGTCCATGGGTGCTGATACCAAGGCTGGGAAGGGTAGGCAGTGGCAAGCCAGGCTTCCCCCATCCTGCCCTTGCCCCGCCCCCATCCCCCAGTTCCTTCCCCCCCTGGCACAGTGTCTTGTGGGACCAGAAGAGCAGTTATGAAGGTACTGGGGTCAGACTGGCCGACTGTGGGGTTGCTGGGACAGAGAGTGGTCAGCTGAAGTGCTAGGCTGCCGCCGTTCATGGTAGTGGTGAGAGAGACCCCAGAGCTCTGTGGATGGGTCCCAGGCCTCTCCCAGTTCTGCATCCTTCTGGAACTTTGAAAGCATCAGTAAGTGAGGCTCTGACATCCCTGAGGGCCACGGACCCCAAACTTCCTGATTCCAGAAATGGAGGTCAGTGCTCCAAGGACTTCAAGCCCAGATGACCGATTACCTAGCCCCCTGGCTCCAGCTCCCTACCACCACGTTGCCACAGTCAGAGGACTTGCCCCAAGCCAGAGCCTGCACTGGAGAAATGACTAAAGCTCCTTTCACTTGCTTGCCTCCCCTGCAGCGTCCCTCTTCCGTGGTCCTTCCCCTGGGTTGTTTCGCGAGATGCAGGTGGATAGGGGTGGTCCCTTTACATCAAGGATGCTAAAGCCCAGATGTGGCAGTGATTCATAGAAATGCTGCAATCAGCGGAGACAGGGCACCAGATGGAGAGGTGACCCCTGTGGGTTGTACCGGCCTTGCAGAGGAACTGAACTGAACGGAACTTACAGGAGCTCTGCTTTTACCCTCCACTCTTGTGAGAGCTGCAGCTGCGCATCTGCGTTATGGGCTTTGCCTAGAAGCTGCCGAACCTTAGGGGTGAGTCAGGTGCAGGGTGCTGGCAGGGGGCCCGAGTAAGAGTGCACTGACTGCTCTTCCGGAGGACCTGGGTTCAATTCCCAGGACCCACATGTCAGCTTACTGTAACCCCAAGATCTGACACCCTGGCACAGCACAGTCATATATGAAGGCAAAACACCAATGCTTATTAAATAAAAGTAGATGAACTAGCCGGGTGTGGTGGCGCACGCCTTTAATCCCAGCACTTGGGAGGCAGAGGCAGGCGGATTTCTGAGTTCGAGGCCAGCCTGGTCTACAGAGTGAGTTCC